>NC_135545.1:57397267-57697267 GCF_045843805.1 Urocitellus parryii
GGTGCCTGAGAGGTCAACAGAGGGTCTGACCCAGCCACTGGGCTTCCTGCTGCTCCCCAGCTCCAGGCAGAGCTGCCGCCCACTCCTGGCCTGGCCTGGCCTGGCCGTGCGTCGCACAGTGCGCGTCCCAGGGCCCTGCTCGGTAGCACCGCAGTGTCCAGGCTGCATGAATGCCAGGCTGCATCTGGCCCGCATGGCCCTCCTCTGGCTCCTGGCCAGCGCTGCAGGGCAGGTCCAGGAAAACCCACAGGCTCAGCCCTGCCATCAGGCTGCCTTCTCCCTCAGCTTCTGAATTCTGGGTCTTCGGAGGCTTTGAGGCTGATGCCTGACTCCTTCCTCCCACTGTCCGACAAGGTGCTCCCCCTCATGGCCCGAGCCGTGGACCAGGCGGCCCTTGCTCCTGAGGGCAGAGCTGAGTCCTGAGAGTCCCCAATTCCTTTATTACGTCACCTGCGCCCGCCCTCATCCCTGTCCTGTGCTGCCGCCCCTGCTGTCCCTCTGTGTGAGAGTGTTGTCCTGGTCCTTCCCCACACAGGGCCTCCCCTCCCTGATTCCCAGGCCTTTCCTCCCTGCCCATCCCCAAACCTCCGCGTGCCTGGTCTCAGAAGTGAGAGGCGGAACCTCAGGCCTGGCAGTGTGGGGCACCCCCAGAGGGCAGAGGGAAGGCATGCCCACCAATAGTTGGTGCCGCCCAGAGCCCCTCACAGCCTGGGTGAGAGGAGTGTGGGGGCCCTCGGGAGCCTGTGTGTGCCAGGCTGTCCCACAGAGGACACCAGGAGAGTCAGGACCTCACGGGGAGGGTGTCGGTGGGGCCTCGGGGCAGGCAGGAACATCTGGGGAGGCCAAGTCCAGGACAGGACAGTGGCTCCCCCGCGCAGTCCCCCACACTGGCATCTGGGTGACTAGAGGCCCAGGGGAGCCGGGTCAGAAACCTACCTGCAGGGACCCCAGTGCCAGGCAGCACCTCCCTGGACAGTGAGCAGCCTGAGGATGCAGCCGTGGGGAGGAGAGCCAGCACTGGGGCAGTGGTGTGCTGGGGAAAGCCTTCGACCAGCAAGTGGCCATGCTTGGGATCCCAGTGACTAGAGGCCGAGGCAGGAGCATCGCAAATTCAAGGCCATCCTCAACAACTGAACACGGTCTCAGAAAAAATAAGAAGGGGCTGGAGATGTGGCTCAGTGGTAGACCGCCCCTGGGTTGAATCCCCAGTAACCCCCCCAAAAGGAAAAGGGGCGGGCTGTGGCCTGGTGGCAGAGCACCCTTGGGTTCAGTCACCAGGGAGGCCGCCTGGTCCTGGGGACATGGCTGGAGCCAGGCTACAGTGGAGCTGGGGGCAGGAACAAGCCAGGACAGGGTGTGTCCACCATCCCCTCAGCCCACCCTGCGTCCTTTCCTGCTGGCCAGTGCCCACAGGCAGGCTGTCCCGGGACAAGCGGGAGGCCACCCACAGCTCCTATGTCTCCCTCAGTGCAGAGCCACCGCACGGGAGGCCTCCAGGCCCACCTCCTCCATGAACAAGCCTGGAGCCCCTCCGGCACCCGTCCATCTTGCTTGGTAGATGGGAGCACGCCCCAAGCTGCAGGTCACAAACTTGGCAGGAGGTGGATGGTACCGGGGGTCAGCAGTGACCTGCTGTGAGACATTCATGGCCCCGGGGAGGGGAGCCTGTGCAGACTGGGGGCAGCATGCATCTGCAGACACGCAGCATCCCCTCCCAGGAAGCCGCCTGGGCAGGGCGCAGCCTTCCACTGGCCCTGCACCCGGCCCCGCTGCCCCTGTGGCTGAGCATCCAGATCTCAGTGGTCATGGGATCCTGGGGAGGAACAAGTGAGTGGCTGGCTGTTTCAGTGGCAGAGGTCAGGGGCGAGGGTGGGAGGACCCCTCTCGTCAGGGAAGTGTGGCAGTGACCCTGCAGGTGTGGGATGTGCCTGTTCACACCCAGCACCAGGCGGGGATGTCCTCAGGGGCCCACAACAGGCCAGAAGGGCGACGTGGGTTAGCCAGGCTGACGGCTCCACAGCTCTCGTCTGTCTGCACAAGGCTGGGTCAGTGTCAGGGCTGTCCCTCACGCCTCCTGCTCAGGGTCAGCTGCCCAGCTGGTGTGCTGCCGTGTGCAGAAAGGCCCCTCACTAACAGTGGCCAGTCACCACTGATGGCAGTGGCAGGGACAGGCCCACGTGCAGCCTGCAGCGCAGGGTGTCACAGGCCTGATCCCACTGGCTCCGGGCATGTTGTGGGCACTGGCTTGACCCTGTGGAGGCCGTGTCCGCGGTCCCCCAGGCACAGGGCAGGACAGTGGAGAGATGTGAGTGATGGGTGCCAGGGGCTGGTGGCCAAGGTGACCACAGGTGCCCCAGGGTTTTCTCCTGGGGACTAGGCGCACCCAGGTTGCCCTGGGGATGTCACAGAGCCCACTTTTTCAGGGGACACTGCTGTGTTCAAGGATGGCAAGTACTGGATCCGAGGCCGGACCTCAGTGGACATCATCAAGACGGGAGGCTACAAGGTCAGCGCCCTGGAGGTGGAGCGGCACCTGCTGGCCCACCCCAGCATCGCAGGTGAGCACTTGCCAGCTGCAGGGGACCTTTCCCTGCTCCTGGGGGGGTGTCCTTCCTGCACCTTCCCCAGGGCACAGGCTGGGGCCGGGCCTGAGCTACTGCCCACCGAACCCCAGTTTGGCTTCCAGGTGACGAGGTGCACACCCGGTCTGCAGGACAGTATGGGGGGCAGACCCCGGAGACACCACGGGGAGCCGTCCTCACACCCGAGGGGAGCCAGTAGGGCTTTCCAGAGCCTGGACGTGGCTGGGCTGCTGTCCACCTTCTCTGCGAGGCCCCACTGCTGCTTGACCCGCGCGGTCACTGGGGACTTCCCAGGTGTCCCAGCCTGACCTTCTGTTCTAGACGTGGCCGTGATTGGGATTCCAGATGTGACATGGGGCCAGCGGGTCACAGCTGTGGTGACTCTTCAAGAAGGACACTCATTGTCCCTCAGGGACCTCAAGGAGTGGGCCAGGTAGGGCAGGGGCCCAGGATGGAGTGTCCTGGGGACTGAGAGGGGCAGAGTGGACTGTCCTGGGATGTGTAATGACAGGGTGGACCATCCTGGGCAATGAGGAGATGGCCCCGGTCTTGGCATTGTCCCTTTTAGAGGTGGACAAGAGGAGCAGCCAGGCCAGCAGTGAGGCCTGTGGGCGGTGCTGTCTCTGAGTGCAGACCTGGAGAGAGGACACCCCTGCCCTGACAGGATGCGGCAGAGGGGCACGTCCTGGGCCCTGGGCCGTCCCTGCTCCAGGGTCAGTCTCAGATCGGCAGCAGGCCCTCCCCTTCTAGACCTGCGGAGCCAGGCCCCGTGTCCTGAGCCCCCACCCCTTCCCCTTCCCGTCCTCAGGGTGGCCCCAGCTGCTCGTGCCATGCTGGCCCCTTGCTGACCTGCAGCAGAGCCTCCCCTGGGCCCTCCCCATGCTCCCCACAGGCCACTCTCCTCCCGCGTTGGCCCCGGTGGGTTCAGGCACCCCAGGGACCACCCGGGCCTGGTGGTCCCGCCCAGACTAGGCTGAGCTGTCCTTCAAGGCCAGGCAGGATGATGGGGACCCTCTGGGACCTTCGGGGCGGAGCCTCAAGGGGCCAGCAGACTAGGCTGCAGCTGCGGCCCAGCTGTGTCCCGAGCCCTCCCAGACCAGGGCCTCCCACTCTCGCGCTCTGCCCAGCCCGTCCCCTCCTCCTCCGGCTGAGGTGGCTCTGGCTCGTCCAGAACAGTCTCCAGCAGCGGGAGCCTGTGCTGCGTCGGGGCAGTTGGCGTCCCCGAGGGCAGCACATGGGAACGCAGGCGGGTGGCTTCGGCTTTGATGAGCAGCGGTGCCCCGCGCTGAGAGCCGCAGGAGCGCCCGTGGAGGGCTCACCAGCCTCTGCTTCTGAGCGCTTGTCTCTGGTTCTGGTCAGCTCCTGCCCAGCACCCGCAGGGCCCCTGTTGGCCCTTGGGCTCACAACGGTGCCTGTGAGGAGACCCCAAGACAGGGAACTGGTGCAGAGGCCCGGGCACACTGCCAGGTGCAGCCGCGCAGAGCCCTGTGGGGGTCCAGAACTACTGGTACTGCAGACCCTGTCCCCTGATGGCCAGGAGCCATCCTCCGGAGCTGGAGGAGCTGTGGGGTGCAGGCCAGCCTGGGGACGAGTCCCCCTCATGACTCACAGGTCTGCCTGCCGCTAGGATCCTGGCCCAGCACCATGGGGATGTGGAAGGGCTGCCTGGACAGGTCACTTATGGGCACAGAGAAAGTCGCGAACATGACTCACCCAAACACTGTTGAATGTAGACAGCACACTTCAGTGACAAGGTGGGCCACATGGTTGGGCCTCAGGGTCTGCAGGCCTCAGTGGCCTCCTGGTCTCCTGGTCTCAGTGGCCTCCTGGTCTCCTGGTCTCAGTGGCCTCCTGGTCTCCTGGTCTCAGTGGTCTGCTAATCTGTTGGTCTCCTGGTCTTGGTGGCCTGCTGGTCTCAGTGGCCTGCTGATCTCAGTGGCCTCCTGGCCTCCTGGTCTCCTGGTCTCAGTGGCCTCCTGGTCTCAGTGGCCTCCTGGCCTCCTGGTCTCCTGGTCTCAGTGGCCTCCTGGTCTCAGTGGTCTGCTGGCCTAGTGCTCCCTTGGCCTCAGGTCTCCTGGCCTCAAGGGTCCCCTGGTCTTGAAGGTCTGCATGTCCCGCCCAGCCTGCCAGGCTTCCTGGTGTCTGCTCAGGTCTCCACATGGCCTGCAGAGCCGGCAGCCGCCTCTGCCCACTGCCCCCTCAGGCTCTCAGACCTCCTTGTGGCACAGCTGTGCAGGGGAACAGGCCCCCCAGGGGCAGCTCTTCCCAGCTCCCAGGCGGGCCCTCAGTAGGCACCTCCGCCTCTCACTGTGGTTGCTCAGGACCGGCCCATCCCCAGGGTGTGACCTTGTCCGGGAAGCCGTGAGTATGCCGTGGTCTTTGTGGTGTGAGTGACAGTTGGACACTGGCCCCTTCCTGTGTTCAACCACTCCCAAGCTCCTGGGGAAGAGATGGGGTATGGTCACAGGCCCTGACCAGGCTGGGGCCCAGATTGGGTCCATGTTGCTGAGTCCCAGCCATGGGGACGTCCTGTGTCCCAGGTGGGGCCGTGCAGTGGCCTCAGCTGCACTTGTCCTGCAGAGGCGTGCTGGCCCCCTATGCCATCCCCTCGGAGCTCCTGCTGGTGGAGGAAATCCCACGGAACCAGATGGGCAAGGTCAACAAGAAGGACCTGGTCGGGCAGTTCTACCCGTCGTGAGCAGAGGAGGCAGCGGTGGGAGCTGGAGGACAAGAGGTGGCCCACGCCCACGGCCACCCCAGGCTCCCCAGTCCTCTGTGTCCTTGCCCCACAAGGTGCAGCCTCGCGGTCCTAGCCCGCCCCGCCCCGGGCTGCTGGCCCTCTCCAGGGCAGGTCCCAGGAGGGTCCCGAGGTGACGTGAGATGAACACCCACCCGAGCTGTGTCACCACCTGCACCCAGCGCCTGCCTCCCCAGAGCCACCCAGCCGCCCAGTGCCTCCGGTGGAGCCTGCGTGCCCTGGGCCCCGGGCAGCTCTGGGACAGCCCGTCACGGCCGTCAGCCGAGGCACTCCGACCCCGCAACTCCTGCCACCGTGGGCCTTCTGTGTGCCAGGAGGAAAATTCATTCCTGAGGCCACAAGCGGCCATTCTGATGACGCTGCTCCTGCTCGGCCAGCTCAGCCTCCCTGGCCCCCGCTGTCTCCTCCGCCGCCTTCTCCTTCCCAGCCCCGCCGCTCCGCGTGCCCGTCCCCGTGGGCAGCTCTGAGCCCAGGGAGCTCCTGGCGCAGGTCCTGCTCGCACCCACCACACTGGCTCCCGCTGGGGGCCATCAGCTCCCGCTCCCCGCGGCCTGCCCTCCCAGGGGAATGCCCCCAGAGGCCTGTGTGGACCTTCTCAGTAGCTGAGGAAATGTCTTCTGCTGGGGAGGCGGTTTAAGGGTGCGGGGGCCTCCCCAGTCACCGAATTCACTGTGTCCAATGAGGAGGCTCGGGTCCCTGGAAGTGCCCCTGCAGTCCGTGCTGCGTCCACAGCACGTGTCACACACAGCCCCTCAGCCACGAGGCTCTCCCTGCCCTGGCCTCACCCGGGCCCCTGCACAGGCCCCAAGGGAGCAAGCACGCGGTCACCCCGCGCTGAGGCGCAGACCCCCCTGCTAGGACAGCGCGACTGAGCGCCAGGCAGCGGCACAGCGCCCACTGGCTAGAGGTGCTCACACCCGCCACACCTGCTCTCCCAACCTGGGGCTGCTGGCAGAGGGTCAGTGCCCCTGGCCACCCTGGCCGTCGGCGGGCAGCCTGCTGCCATGGAGTAGCACCGGGAGCAGGCGACGGGAGCAGGCTGGAGTTTACATGGTCACAGGAAGCGGCTGGGCTGGGCTGGGCTCGGGGGCAGAGCACTTGCCTGTCGTGTGAGAGGCCCTGGGTTCCATCCCCAGCACCACGTGAAAAATAAATGGGAAAATAAGGGTGTTGTGTCCATCTACAGCTAAAAATCATTTTTTTAAAAAAGGGAAGTGGCTCTGACCCAGCCAGAGGCCCAGGGCATTTGGGGAGTTGCTGGAGGAGGGGGCCCTGGACGGTGGCTGGGGGCAGCAGCAGGACCTAGAGCCAGGCCACAGCGCCTCCTGTGCCCAGGGCCCCATGCAGACTGTGGGGCCACCCTGTCCTTCCCCTCCCTCATTAGCACCTGCAGGTGGGCTTCAGGCCACCTGAGGAGACTACTGCTGCCTCCTGGGAGCAGGGACAGGCGCCAGCAGCTCAGGGTGGCCTGTGGGCCAGGTGTCAGACCCAGTGCCTCTGCACAGGGACACAGAGGGTCCTTGGGTCGGAGCCTTGCACAGGCCACCAGGTGCTAGGAGCCACAGCAAAAATATTGATACAGGCACCTTTGGGTTTAGTGACTGCCAACCAGCCATTCAGATTATGATTATGTTAAGTTACATTATGGTAATTGTCTCCTGCTGTTTACCTGGGCCTGTTTCGGGACTCAGGTTACTCATGTCACTCTTGTAATGGGAGAGTTCCCATTGGTTGGGAAAGGATGGTAGGAGGGTGTTCCGGGGGAAGTGGAACCCCCCCGGCTCAGGTAGAACACACATGGTGGACCCACTTGTTAGGGGACGCACACGGCCTCTCACAAAATAAAACTTTGTCTCAGTTTGACTGGCTTGTGTTTTTGTGCCCAACCGGGTTGCAAGATTGCAAGCCGGCGTGCACTGACAGCCCAGCAGGGAAGCGCTCAGCAGGGGTGCCGCAGGCAGTGCTCGGGGACAGCAGCGGCAGGAGCGGAGCTCAGCCAGCCCGCTCGACCCGGGGCCAAGCAGCCTGCAGCAACCAGGAGCCAGGAGCCCTGCTCCCCCTGAGTCCTGGTTGGGACCTGGGAGCATCAACCCACTTGGGCCAGCATCATCTGACCCTCCTCCCCAGAGTGGACGTGTTACAGACGTGTCCAGCCCAGACCTCCTAACTCTCAGACCCCAGCCCCACAGGCCGCCTGGGGTTGAGGTTTCCACCTGCTGCCCTGGCTTCTGGCCAGCACCAGGGAGCAGGACCATTCCAGGTAGGGGGGCCAGCCGGGCACAGCTCCTAGGAAGCCGCAGGTGGGCAGGAAGCTGGGCAGCCAGCTCTGCAGCACGGTGTCCTGGGCCATAACAGGTTCTGGAGACGGCGGCCCAGTGTGTTGGGAAGCCGTCCTGGGCCACTGTACAGACCTCAGGTGGCCCCACCACAGCTAGGTGGCCTTGCAGAGAGTCCTGCACAGACGCCTGGTGTGCACGTCCACCCCTCCCTCCTGGTCTTCTCTCTCCCCCACCCTCAGGCTGACCTCTGCTGGGCCCTGTCTCCTTCCTGGGCGCTGCGTCCCTGGCTGGGCTGGGAAGCGCTCCCTGTCACCTTCGTCATCATGGTCCTTGGGTGCTGTCATGCAGCTCTCAGTGCCCCTTCTAGAACCTTCCCAGCCAGAGCAGACGACCTCATCCTGCCCTGGACACTGGCCTGGGTGGTCTCTGGGCCAGTGCCCCCTCACCAGCCATGGGGCAGGTCAGAGCAGCCTCATCCCATGGGGTGGAGCAATCACGCTGTTGCCACAGGAGCCACAGCATGGCACGGTGACAGCTGGCCAAGGAGGCCAGCACCAGGTGGCCACGCTTACACTCAGCTCCTCATGGCGGTGGGGGACACAGGAGGGGTGGGAGCAGCAGGGAAGGAGAAAAGGTCCATAGAACACTGGGGCGACCCCACGTCTTTTCCAAGAAGCAGCTGACCTGCAGCCCTGCCTGGCCTCAGTGGACAGGATGTGTCACAGTCCTCAGCAAACTACCTGTTCCCTGCAGGAGAAATGCAGGCCTAGGGTCATGTCCATGGGAGGAGCCCAAGTTACCTGAGGGGAGACTTCTGTGAGCAGATCCTGAACCTCTGGGAGGTAGGGTAGCTCCCCCAGCCACGAAATCCAAGCCCGTAGGGTCACGACTCCGGTCAGGACAGTCGGCATGGCCAAGGGGACCTAGAGTGGTCATGGCAGTGGGGCTTCAAAGTCTGATCTGTCAGTCAAAAGTCAAGAGGTGGACCCTGGTGGGACTCTGGAAATGTCTGCGATCCCCAGTAAAACTGGGTGCAGGAGAGGCCCGCTGTCCCCTCTCCTTTCTGAGGGGACCCCTCTCCCTTGAGAGTGGCCCCTTGCCCTTTTCTATCCTTTCAGTAAACCCATTGCTGTTACTCCGAGTGACGTGTCTGAAGCCTCTCTGACTTGATTGCAAGAACGGGGGTTTGAAGAGGGGGTCCTCACGCCGCCTCGGTCCCTCGGAAGGCCCCAGCTCCGTGACAATAGGGATAGCCAGCCACAGGTAGTGCAGGGCCCTCCTCACTGGCAGGGCAGGCTGCGTCCACCCAAGGACGAGGGTTCCCTGGGCCACGCATGCCCCCCGAGCTCGGGGCCCTGCCATGGTGAGCAGTGGGTTCCTTGTGCTCTGCACAGACCTAACGGACACCCTGCAGTACCTCCTGTGGGGGCCTCACACCTCCATGGGGAATGCCTTGGTGTGTTTTGCAGATGAGACGGCAGATGTTTTGCAGATGAGTCAGTGAGTGACAGTCCCTGTCTGTCGCAGGGCCTGGAAGAGAAGGGCTAGGGTGGAAGCCATGCCGCGTGGGGCCAGGGCCCTTCACCTTGGCTGAGACTGGGAACAGGTGGCCTCCTGCGAACAGGGAAACCCAGCCAAGGCAGCACCCTGGTGGGGGCTGGGGCGGTGGTCAGGTGTCCTGGGAGGGAGTGGCATCCGGCACAGGGGGAGGGGAGCCTGACATGAGGCGGGAGCAGGCGGCAGAGCTGAGGACCACCTGCTGGAGCCTTCAGGTGGCCAGGACTGAGCCCTGCCCAGGGGTCTCAGGAGGAAGGACTATCCCCTGCCTCAACTAGCAGCTCCACTGGCCAGGCCTGGGTACCCTAGGCGAGCTGACCGCTTGCTGCCCTGTGTCCCTACAGGGCTGACAGTGGCTTTGGGACACAGCTGAGGGGCAGGCTGCTCCTGGTGTGGCCTCCCACCCTGGTGCCGGTGCCCCCGCCATCTCTCTAGCATGTGATGCAGCCTCTCAGCATGGCCGGCAGCCCTGGGCCCCAGGCACCAGGCGGTGGCCCCTCGCTCACCTTGGGCCTGTCTGCACACTGCCCCTTTGGCAGTGCCCACCTCTGTCTCCTTCCCCCGCAGGGCCCTCCTGTACCTGTGAGAGCAGTGGTAGTGAGTACCAGATCAGTGCCCACGACGTCCTGTGTTCCTGCTCCTCCCACAAGGCCTTTCTCAGAAGTACTGGACACCCGGGCCCAGCGGGACAGTCACACAGACAGACGCACACACACCTTTATGTGCAGACACAGGCGCTCCACAGACCTGACACTTAGGGTCCCCAAATCCACCTTCCCTGGCCGGCTGCCCTGGGGCCCAGCACCCTGGTGGGCAGAGCAGGGCCCACAAGCTCCAGAGGCCAGAGCTGGCACCAGCTGGGAGCAGGTTGTTCCTAGTGGGCAGGCAAGCTCCAGGGCACCTCTGCTGTGCACTGAAGAGGGAAGCAGCTGACATGGGGCAAGGGTCCTGTTATAAAAGCTCTTAAACACCATGGGCACAAGAGAACAGTGGCCACCCCGTGGCCCCAGGTGCATCTTCAGCAGGTGAAATCCAGCAGAGTTGGTGCCCTGGCTCCTCCCAGCCCCCAGGATCGGGGCTCGCCACACAGGCCAGTGGGGGATGAATTCAGATGATGCTGGGCTTTCCTGACGGCCGGGAGCAGACGCTGGTCACAGTGGCTGTAGAGCAGAGGTCTCAGCAGAGCCTTCCCTTACCCTCCTTGCTGTCACCAGAGGCTGAGAATGAAGGACAGAGGTGGAGCCTGGGGGCGTGGGGGACACAGCAAGAGGCTGGGGTGGAGGAGAGGGGCAGACACCCACCCAGGGCACAATGACCCCCTCCCTGGGCACAGCTGGCTCAGACCTGTGGCTTACTGGGCAGCGGGGGCAGCCCTCCTGTAGGGCTGGGCTTGCAGGCCTGTAGCCATCCATCCCCCACCTGCCTTTTGGGAGCTGGCCCAACAAGCCCAGCCCCAGGATTTATCAGGTAGCCCTGGCCCATCTTGGAGAGCATTCTGGTGACCTGTCTTCTCTGCCCACCCTCCCCCTCATATCCTGTCCCTATGGCTAGCCCCACCCACTGGACTTCAGAGCTGGGACACTCCTCACTGCCCATCAGGTCTGGCCTACCCCTCACCCCAGCTGCCATGGCACATCCAGGTCAGGGGAGGAGCTGGCCGGCTGCAGAGCTGATGCGCAGGTGAGGCAGGTGGGCCATCCACCTGCGGCCCTGGAAGGGAGATGTGTGTCTCCACGTCTGGACAGGCATTTCCAGGGCCAGTGTCCTAAGATGGGGGCAGCAGCAGGAAAGAGCTCTTGACCCCTGCCCAGCTCAGCCCTCAAGTTCTGGCAAGCCTCCCAAACCAGGGACACCTCTGCTGGCATCCCTGGAGCCACACTGCCCTCTGCTGCTGGTGGTGGGTGCAGCAGGAGCTGCTAGACCTCCTGGCTGAGCTCCCACCCGCCACCTTGGTCAGGGGTGTGGGTATTATCTGGAGGTCACTATCAGCTAGGACATCCAGGAAACCAGGGGGGTTCTTAGGGATGGACCTGGGCCAGACCCACCATCCCCATGAAGAGGGCAGGTGAGGCTAGTGTCCGGCCATCCGGCAAGACCCCCCCAGCAGTCAGAGGCTTGGAGACCAGGCACCACCTGGCAGGAGGACTGCAGCCCCAGGGCCCCCTCTGACCAACCCCCTGTAGCAGCAGGGCTGAATACCAGGCTCCAGGCCCAGGCCATCCCCATCCTTAGGCCCACAGTGGCCTGTCAGGGCTGCCAACACCATGGGAAGGCTGTCTTGCCCTGTGTCCATCTGCCTGTCCATTATTTTGAACACTCACTACTCTTAAACGGACTTGGCCAATGATTCTGATTTTGTGTTTTTTGGGGGATCGTGGGTTTTGAACAAGAACAGAGCCCCCACCCTCCCTGGTGGGCATTGCTCTGACCCTCCTGCACTGTGTCCTGTGGCCAGGAGAGGGCGGGCAGTGCCAATGCTAGGACAGTGTCACCACCACCAGTCCCAGGTCTACCCCCACCCACTCCTGTGTCCTGGGGCCAGGCCAGGGCTCAGGCACTGTGGTCATTGGGCACCCCACTCTCCCTGATCAGCCTCTCCTCCACTCCCTGCCACCCTGGTCCAGGTCTCCAACCCCACAGTCTCCACTCCTGCCCCAGCCCCGCTGGCTGAACCTGGCCGCGGAGGGCCTCCCAGTAAAACGGAGCTTAGCGGCAGGGCTGCGGGCACACCGCACTAAAGCCGGGGTTCCTGCCCCATGGGATGAGCGGCCCGCCCGGCGTCGCCTGCTGTGAAGCTGCGTGTCTAACTCTGCGCCCTCACGGTGTCCGTCCCTCGGCTCTAAAGCAGGGCAGCAGCGCTTCCGTGAGGGAGCCGCCGCGCCCCATTGGGTCCTGGGGAAGTGGGAAACCTGCACCACGACACGAGCCCCAGGTTGGCCAGGGCATGTCTGGCTGTCCTCTGGGCCTCTCGGGGGTCCGGCTGACCTCGGCTGCACTCTTTCCCTGCGCAGGGGCACCTCCTTAGCCCGAGGGCCAGCGGGCGCCCCACTCTGCCTTGGGGAATGACACAGGAAGAGGGGTAGCGGAGGCCGAGTGGGAGGCCCGGAGGCCGCGTGGGAGGCCGGATCGCCAGGGCCCAGGAGCGCGCGGACCGTGCCCCGACCGGCGGCTAGAGCAGGCGCGCGCAGCCTGGCTGACCTACAGGCCAGTTCAGGCGGAGGAGGGAGGGTCCGCATTCGACCCCGCCCCGCCGACCCCGCCCCGCCGACCCCGCCCCGCCGACCCCGCCCCGCCGACCCCGCCCCGCCGACCCCGCCCCGCCGACCCCGCCCCGCCGACCCCGCCCCGCCGACCCCGCCCCGCCGACCCCGCCCCGCCGACCCCGCCCCGCCGACCCCGCCCCGCCGACCCCGCCCCGCCGACCCCGCCCCGCCGACCCCGCCCCGCCGACCCCGCCCCGCCGACCCCGCCCCGCCGACCCCGCCCCGCCGACCCCGCCCCGCCGACCCCGCCCCGCCGACCCCGCCCCGCCGACCCCGCCCCGCCGACCCCGCCCCGCCGACCCCGCCCCGCCGACCCCGCCCCGCCGACCCCGCCCCGCCGACCCCGCCCCGCCGACCCCGCCCCGCCGACCCCGCCCCGCCGACCCCGCCCCGCCGACCCCGCCCCGCCGACCCCGCCCCGCCGACCCCGCCCCGCCGACCCCGCCCCGCCGACCCCGCCCTCAAGCCCCGCCCCACTTACCCTGCGGTCCCCTGGCTGCGTGCGGTTGGAGTGGGGGGCCCTGGTGGGGAGGATGCAGAGATAAGAAAAGGGAGGGGGCTGCCCGGTGTGGGGGTCAGAGCTGTAGTCAGGACGTGGAAGGAGGGCTGCATGTCCCCAAGCCCGCAGGCAAGAGGACTCTTCTGGGGTTGACCGTCCCCACGGCCTGAAGTGGAGTCCGCAGAAAGGACTTCCGCGCTGCAGCCCAACACACCTCTTCCCCCTGCTGGGGTCCACAAGAGCCCCCCTGGGCCTGAGAAAGAGCTGCCCAAGGCTCCAGCTGGGCTTGCGGGCCTGGTCTCCTGTCTGGCTTCCCACGAGGGCCAGACTCCTGAAAGGATTCAGGGGCCTCCGCCTCGCTGGTCTGGGTCCAGCCCGGGGACCCCTACTCCAATGGCTGAGTCCCTGCCTCTGAGCCCCTCCTTGCACCAGGGGCTCAGCCAGGACCTGTCCCTGAGAGCCCCCTCCCAAGGAAGGGCTTGGCCTGTTTGTCTCGCCTCTCTCTGGGAGCTCAAAAGCAAGACCGAGGACCAGTGGAAAGTGGGGAGGGACTCTCAGCGTGGTCAAGCCTCTTTCTGGGTGGGCACTCCCTTCCGCCTATCCTAGAAACTCAAAGTTTTCAGCTTTGCCCCAGTCTCTGGGGCCCCTAGTCTCAGAGGCAAGGTCCCCAAGGGGCTCCTCCTCCACCCCCATTCAGCAAACTCCCTACCTTCCTCCCTCCCTCTTATTTGGAAGAGATGAATGCCAAGGACAGGGCCGGCTGTGCCTGCTGGCCTCCCCCAGGTGGCCAGTCCTCCTCCAATAGGCCAGGGCACAGATGGTGCTCACCTGCACAATCACCAGATCTGTGAGCAGCCCCCGCTCCCCATGATGTCACTCCTGTGCAGGGGCCCTCCTGCACAGACGTCGAGGGACACACACTCCCAGGTCCAGAGGACAGCTCCGAGCCATAACAAGAGCTGCCACGCTGCACAGGAGGTGACGGCAGGACAGAGGGCTTCTGGATGAGGTGGGGAGGGGGCTCCCTAGGAGGAGGCAATATGGGAGCTGGGCCCTGAGGGCCTCGTGGGAGTTCTGTGGGCAGAGCAGAGGAGGGTCTTCCTGGCAGGGAGCTTCACGGGCCCCAGGGCCTGGAGGAGCAAGTCGGCAGGAGCCGGGCCAGCAAGGAAGGTGCTGCCCTGAGTTGACAGTCTCCAGCTTCTGGGTGTCATTAAAGACTGGGACTGGGGAGTTCCAGGGGAGGGAGGGAGGAAAAGCCAGTCTGGAGCCTGCTGGCATCCAGGGCAGCTGGGGCAGGACACCAGGAAAGGACCTCTTCCCCCTGCTGGGTCCACAAGAGCCCCCCTGGGCCTGAGAGGATGTGAGGGTCTCCTGGGCAGATGCCTGGGAAGCCTCTCCAGCCTGAATAGACCCTTTATTCTCTCTGCCCGCTCACAGCCCAGGTGGTGCCAGGTCCTGGGGGCCTCAATAAGGCAACCCTAAGTCAACTACAAGTCCCTCCTACTGCACACTGGAGGAGCCCAGGTGACCCTGCCCTGAGCTTTAGACCCTCACCTGTGTGTGGAGCTGTGATTTCTCCAGCCCCTCCAGGCCACCACGCCCCTTCCTCCACCCAGAAACAGTGGGATCTGCCACCCTTGCCCTCCAGGGTGCAGAGCAGAGCTGGGGCAATTGGGACCCCACTGACCACAAGGACTGGAGGGGAGGATGCACAGGCCAGCTGAGGAACAGTGAGGACCATTAGTGCCTCACAGTGTGCCAAGCATGTGCACCACGCAGGAAGCCTGGTGCCGAAGGAGACATGCCCACGGGTGTGCAGACAGGTCCAGGGAGCCGGCCAAGGAGAGCTGAGTGGAGCTCGAGCTGCAACTAGAGTGTCTCTGCAGCTCTGTGGGGTGAGACCTGGACTGAGCAGTCGTCTGCACCACAGGCCAGTCCCTCTGCAGCCTCCCTCCCACTCCATCCAAGCCTTTCGTGGGATAGCGCCTCTGCCTGAAATGAGCCCCAAGGTGCCCCATAGCTACCCTCACCTCCCAGGGGGCCTTTCCTGACCAGTGCTGAGGTCCTTGCCATTGGACCAAAACCCTGAAGGCAAGGATCAGCAAAGGAAGCCTTGGGGATGGTGGAGGAAGGAGCCTTGCAGGCAGGGGGAACAGGCAGGAGCATCCTGGTGACTCTAAGCGCAGGGAATGAAGACGGCTTGAGCCTCACCCAGCCGCCCAACCCCAGCCTTCCCTGACAGGCTCCCTTCTCCTTCCACTCTTGCCTCTCTGGAGCTCAGGCCCCCACATGTCATTCAGGCCCTGGCTCCGCCCTTTCCGCCGCCAGGCCCCGCCCATTCACTTAGGCCCCGCCCCTCTCCCGCCAGGCCCCGCCCCACCACACACGTGCTGTCACTCAGGCTCCGGCCCGGCCCTCTTCCTGCCTGGCCCCGCCCCACTGCACACGTGCTGCCCCTCGGCCGGCCGCCCGGGCACTTGCGCTGTCACTCAGCCGGGCCGCGCTCTTCAGTCTGGAGCAGGAGGCGCCACCCCGGCCGCCGCCGCCGAGCCGGACACTTTTGCCTTGGTAGCTTCTGGCTGGCCCCGATGGACGCCACGTTCCTCCTTGCCCTCGGGCTGCTGTCCCAGGTAAGGCGGCCCAGGGCCGGGACCCTCCTCCCCAGCGTGCGGTGCAGTTTCTCTCCAGGACCACTGGCCCTGGCCATCTTCTAGGGACTGAGAGCTGCCGGCTGGGGGTGGGTGCCCAGGTGGGTCGCACTCTGCAAGGCCCTGCGGGAGGTGGGATAACCCCGGCCAGGGCTTCCCAGAGGGAGTGCCACCTGTCTCCCTTGGAAAAAGAGTGGACTGGCCAGTACTGGGGAACCAAGCTGAAGGGCAGGTGCAGACCACCTATCGGCCCTTCCCTTTGGAGGTGCAGGGCAGAGACTCCTCCAACCTGCCCCCTTGTCGGGGTGGCCATGGCCAATCTTCTGCTGGGAGCAGCAGGAGTCCCAATCAGGTGTTGGTGGGGACTGAACCCCCCACCCCTATAACCCTGGCCAGCATCTGCAGGCTCTGTTCTCCACACTCTGGCCTGGACCTTACCTCTCCTGCAGGAATGCCTGGGCCAGGGAGCTGGGTCCTAACACAGCCTGTCCACATGGCGGCTGTGTCCCACCGTGGGACAGCTGGAGTGCCTATTGTCTCCCTGGAAACTCTGCAGCTGCTGGAGTGGATCAGGCCTGAGGGCCACAAACTTCTGTCCACCCATGGTACCTTGGTCTCCCCAACTTGGGCACAGGACAGGTGGCAGGCACACAGCCTCTGGCCCGCTCTCCCCACTCTGGCCATTCCCTCCACTGAGACACCTCTTTCGTGTTCTAGGTTGCTAGTGGCACTGGGCTGAGCCTAGAGCGAGGATATGGCTTCGGTGGCCCCTGCCAGAGCCCAGGGCCCAGCATGATTGGGACCTGGCTGTGGACAGTCTCTGCCTCTTAGATGTGAAGGGTGTGAACACGAAGGGCCAGCACTGTTCACCATCAGTCACTGGGGTTGCTCTAGGGTGGTCCGGGGTGCTGGACATGGTGAGGAGAGTAGGTCCCTTCACAGCACCCACCACAGGGGTTTCCTGGCTCCCTCAAATTCCCATAAGCCTTGCAGTTTGGCTGGCCAGCTCAGGTTTCAGACCCTGACAGCTGACCAGGTGCCTGGCCAGTCGGCCCCTCCAGCAGCTGCTCCGCAGGCACTAGCCTCTCAGCTCCAGCCACCTCCCCGCTGCGGGCCCTCACACCTCACTGCATGGAGACAGCAGCCCAGCACAGCCTGGCTGCCTAGACCTCACCCTCCAGCCTCTGTCCAGCCCTAGGCATGGACACCCTGCCTCTCTGCAGGCCTGGATGCCTGCACACCCTAGAGTCTCCTCACAGACAGCTTCCTGCCCACGCCCCACTGCTGGCACCCAAGGCTGGAGCTGGCTTGGAGGACCCTGGGGGTCCAGCGCCTTTGGGTTTGGGTATCAGCCTTTCCAAGGCCCCAGGCCCCAGGGGAGAGGCTGGGTTGGATTCTGCTTCCCACTCCAGAGGCCTCGTCCCAGGCTCCTGCTGCAAACCCCCTGCTCAGGAGCGGGAGGCCCCCAAGTAGGTCGGGCAGCATGGCCGATCAGCTCTTGTTTAAGGGGTGCTTCCAACCCACCAAAATGTGAGGACCCTGTCATGCTTCCCCACCTGCTCAGCTCCAGACTTTTGCCCACCTGGTCCAGCCATCTGGTCCTGGGGCCAGGACCCTGTCACTCCTCCCTCAGCTCTGCGAGCCCCAGGCTGGCCAGGCCTGACCCGCAGGGCTATCTCCAGTGGGTCCCAGCTCTCCCCACACAGAACCCCTCTAGAACCTGAACTCTGAGCCCCAGGGGACAGCAGGGGGCTGGACTGTGTGTTCACCACTGGCCCTTGTCGGCCCTGCCCACTGCATGCTGTCCCTAGCGACTGGTCCTGTACCTGGGACCCTACCCTGCTGGGGGAGGACAGGGAATGGGGACAGATGGTTCAGAAACCCCACAAGCTGCCCGGGATGCCCTCGCCTGAGTCTGGGCATGGGGCCCCAGGGTTGTTAGAGGGACAGGGCCTCCACAGCAGGCCTGGTGCTCCCCAGGGCAGGCAGGCCTGCTCAGCTGCCCCCGACCCCTGGCCTGTCCACCCAGCTCCACATGGCGCCCAAGGCAGGCAGCTCTGTGGTGTGGGCCCTGCAGGGTCTGTGCTGCCGGGGGGCAGGGCCATGCTGATGGGAGAGAGCAGCTGCCAGCCCTGTCACCCCTCCTCACCCTCCTCTGAAGCCTGCAGCAGCTGGAGAGGTGGGGCCCGCAGGGGAGAGGCTGGGGCCACCCTGGCCGGGCCAACAGCTGGGCCATTCCTGACATGCTGGCCATCCAGGAACAGGATGGCCATGGATTCCAGCCTGGGGGGAGGGGCTCGGCCCGAGAAGCTTGTGGGGAGGCAGGACCAGGGCTTCTTGTGCCTTTCCCAAGCCCACCCACCCGGGCCCACGCTGGGGCATTCAGCTGTGCAGGGTGGGATGACTGAGCTGCCCCTCCTCTGCTCCACCAGCGCACACTGAGGAGAGAGCCAGACATACCAGGCAGCGTCCAGCCAGCCCAGGCCCTGTTCTCCTTTCCTGTCCACCACTGGACCCCTGACAGTGGCTTATAGGAGCCCAAGAGGCCACTGGCTCTGTCTGCTGAGGGGGGGGCATCTGGCTTTCTCTTTTCTCACTGTTGGTCCTACTCCCCAGTGCCCAGCACCTCTGTCCAGGCTCGGGGCCTAGCTGGGCTGGACACACTCCCCTCAGGTCACCAGGAATTGCTGGTGTCCCTGCCTCTCAGCAGAGTTGCCTGGCCAGAGCGGACACTTGGCACATGGCAGGAGCTTGGTCATTTTTGGCTCTTTGAGGTCCAGGGACAGACCCCAGGAGGGAGTTGACCCAGCAGCTAGGACTGGGGCAGTGTCCTGGTGTTCCCAGGGCTTCCACACTGTCCAGGCTCTTGGCTAAGAACAAGCTCAGAGCTCGGGGGTACCGTGGGCACCTACTTGGGAAGAGGGTCCATGATGTCTGTTGATCTGGTTTGGCGTGGGGAACAGGAGTGGGCAGCAGCCCAGGAGCACACATCCACAAGATGTCCCTTTTGTCCCCTGGCCCAGGTGTGGGGTCTCTGTGAGCTGGCTGTGTCCATGTGGCTTTGCCCAGGCCTTGCCTTCAGCCAGCCACATCTTGTGGGGGCAGGGCAGGGAGTAAGCCGCTCGGATGCCCCTGGGAGCGGGCGTTGGCTGGCCACTAGTCACCCACCCACACCCATCATGGCTTCTGACCTGAGCCAGCGGCCCTGCCAGGGCTCTGTGGTTCTGCTGACCTTGTGAACTTGGGCTGTGGACAGGCTGGGGACCCAGAACTCTGGGTCCAGCCTCTGCCTTGACCATACCTGGCCAGGGCAAGTCAGTGGGCATCCAACAAGGCGGCTGGCGGGGTGGGGCACCAGCCCAGGTTTGGCAGCCCAGGCCGGGCCGAGTGGCCCCCGCCACGTGAGCATGCACAGACCTTGAGCCCCTCGGTCACCAGGTTCCTGCTGAGCGTGCCCCTCTGAACCAAGGGGGTCAGACTTCTGGAGCTGACGTGGGTGGTCACCTGCTTTCTGGGGGTCGTGAGGACCACGGGGGACAAAGGAGAGGAGGGCCCACTCTAGGTCCCAGCACTAAACTGGTCCAGGGAGGCTCGCTGTGACAGAGACCCCCATGCCGGGCAGCAGGTTTGCGCTTGGCAGGAATGTGGCCCTGACCTGGAAGTGGCTTGTGCTTGGCCAGCTTTGGCAGGCTCAGAGGCCAGCACTGCCATCTGTCAGCCTCAGAGTGCCTCTGGGGCGGGAGAGTGGCCGACAGGCCTCAGGCCTGAGCACCCTAGCCTGTCCCCGCCAGCCTGCCATCTACGAAGAGGGTCCACTCCTCTCTGGACTCCCAGGGGCAATGGGTGCAAGGACCAGAGCCCTGGCAGCTCTACTGCCCTGGAAGGGCCTTGGAGGAGGGTCCTGAGGTCCTGCCAGTGGGGGCTCAGGCCTCCAGGAGGCTGCTTCTGTTGGGATATCGCTGCCATGTGTCACTCTGCCAGCACAGGGCGTAGGCAAGGGCTGCAGGACGGAGCCCCTGGCACTGGGTGGGGACAGGTTGCCGACGGGGTGGGCGCAGGAGGCACGCAGGAGGCAGTTAGGTCACAGTTAGGTCACCTGGCTCTGTGGCTTCTCCCTCGTGACCTGGCCCTAAGGCAGCCCCTGGGTGCTGTCCTCCTGAGGCCTGGCCCTGTGTCCCAGCCCCACAGACTGCAGTCCTGTGAGGGGAAGCCAGGGTGCAGGCGTCCACCCACCCAGAGGGTGGCAGCAGGGAGCACTGTCCCCTGTTGTTAGGAGGGGGGCTGGGCAGGGTGTCCTGCAGGGAGGAGGGTGACCTTGGTTTGGCCCACTCTGCCCCATGCTCCCTGTGTCACAGAGGGAAGGGGAGCAGGTCGCCTGTGAGTCCTCACCAGGGCTGCTGACGCCTCTGTCACCCGGCAGGGACCTCCCTGGGTGCGGGCACAGGTGGAACTCCATCTTGGCTCTGGCTGGGCACAAAGTGGAAGGGAAGGGCATGGGGGCGGGCACCCCTCCTGCACTGGTGGAGGCAGAGAGCCAAGTTGGCAGCAGCCTGGGCCTCCTCCCAGGGAGCCCTCAGGTCCTGCAGACAAGGCTGGGGAGAGCAGGTGTGGACCCCAGGCCTCGGCCACCTCGCTGAGGCTGGGCCTGCGAGCGCTGGGCACCGGGCCTGGTGCAGCCGCTTCTGCTGAAGAGAGCTGAAACCACAGCACCCGCTGGCGCCGGGCCCCAGCCCAGGGCTCCCTGGCCCTGCCCAGCTGTGGTCGTGGGTCGCTCACACCCAGGAAGTTCCAGCATCAGAAAAAGTGCCACTGGACTGGGAGGGAGGAGCAGAGGAGAAGGCCCAGGCCCGCAGGCGGGGAGCTGGCAGGCTGGTGACCTCTGCGTGCCCCTGCCCTGCCGAGTGCTCGGGGAGGACGGTGCCAAACCCAGCCAGCCCCCTCCTGGCCCAGCCCCTCTGCACCCACCACCCTCCCTGCCCCTCCGAGCTGTGGGAGGATGGGATGGCCATGTCGCCCCCTGACCCCTGCCTCTGACGGCCAACCTTGGGGGAGGGTGCCCTGCCCACCCTGCCCTCCAAGCCCCCTGCCCACGGGTTCCTGGGAGGCTGAGTTCTAGTGCTGGTCTCCAGCCCACCCGCTGCGGCTCCTCCCCCTTCTCTCCCAGCCACGTCCTCCTGGGGGCAGCTCCATCTTGGCTGTGGCTGGGCACAAAGTGGAAGGGCCTAGGAGGGCCCTTCCTGGGCCCCACTGAGCCCTCTCCCCGCCAGGGGCACCTGAGTCTGCTCTGGGCGCAGTGGGGTCCCTCATGCCCCCACCCTCCTACCAACCACCTACCAGGAAACAACCCCCAGGGGCCGGGGCCACCATGAAGGTGGCCCAGATTCCCGGGGGTTGGGGCTCAGCACTTGGGGGTGTGCCTGCTGGGCCCTCCACCTGTGCCCTCCAGGGATGCAGCCAGGTAGTGTGGAAGCCACCACCAAGAGCCTCCTGCTTGACCATAGCTCGTCTTGGTTGCAGAGCCTTGGCCTGTCCCAGGGGGTAGCTGGGCTGCAGCCCAGCACCCTGTACCCCTGGCGCCCCGCCTCTGCGCTGGGCCGCGTCCGGAGAGCCTGGGTCATCCCGCCCATCAGCGTGTCAGAGAATCACAAGCGGCTCCCGTACCCCCTGGTGCAGGTGAGGGTAGAGGCCCTGGAGGAGACTGGCTCATCCTGGTGGGTCCTGGAGGCGTAGGCACCCAGTGTCCCCATTCCCTAAAGGTGTCCTGCTGACCGGGCCCAGCAGGCAGTGGGAGAGGGCTCGGGAAGGCCCTCCTCTCTCGTCCTTCACTCACCAGGCCCCAGGAGGTCCTGGAGACGGGTCCCCACAGACACTCAGGGGCTGTGCCCAGGACAGGGCTCAGGACTGTGGGCCATGCCAAGCTGCCCTCCAGCCCATCCTCTTTCCCTGGGGGGACCCTGGGGGTTGGGGGCAGTCTCCGCCGGCCTCTCCCAGCCTCTCCCGCCTGCAGATCAAGTCGGACAAGCAGCAGCTGGGCAGCGTCATCTACAGCATCCAGGGGCCCGGGGTGGACGAGGAGCCCCGCGGCGTCTTCTCCATCGACAAGTTCACTGGACGGGTGTTCCTCAACGCTATGCTGGACAGGGAGGAGACGGACCGCTTCAGGGTGGGGCCTACCCTCAGCCTCTGCCCAGGCCCAGGCTCCAGTCTGGCAGGGCCGAGGCTGGCTGGATCTTGAGCTCTTTGGGGATGGGTTGGGGACCTAGTCCTGCAGCCTGAGGTGTTCCCCCTTCACAGAGGGGAGTGCCCAGGGCCTGCGGGGGGCTGGTGGGCCTCCAGAGGGTGGACAAGCCTGGTTCCATTTGGTGAGGTGGACATGTTCAAGAATCCCCAAGAGCCAGTCCTCGCAGCGGCGACTGTTCTTGGGGATGGGATTGGCCAGGGCCACCCCTGCAGAGGAAGGTGAGGTGCCTCCTCCAGGTGGGCCGGCGGCCGGCAGGTCAGCTTCCTGCAGACGGCAGCTGGCCACCCTCACAGGGCCCTGCGGGGCTGTCGGGGGAAGGGCTTGCAGCTGCTTCCCTCCTGGCCGCCCTGGATCCTTCCCCAGATGTGGGAACTGGCTGCCTCCCACGCAGGGGGTCCTGGGAGAGCTCTTGTTATTGGGGGGACAGGGCCTCTCCCTGTTGCCCTTCTGGCCTCAAGGGCTTCCCCTCCTTGGCCCCCAAGGAGCTGGGAGAGGTGCCTGCCACGGGGCCAGCATGAGAGTCCTCCTCACCTGGGAATCGCAGCAGGCCCTTCTCCAAAGGAGGAGAGGCGGTGGCCCACGCCTGGGCAGCGGAGTTGGAAGTCATTTCAGGAGGAGGGGCTGGGAAGCCTGGTGGGGCCCTGCTCCGGGCACACGTGGGCAGCTGTGGCTTCCTGGGGTCGGGCAAGAGGGGAGGCGGGTGGTGGGGACGGCAAGCTCCCTCAGGGGACACTCACTGGCTGCAGCCCGGGCCTCGCCTGCGTGGCCCGAGGACTGCAGCGCCAGCCCTGCCCTCTGTGTGGACAGCTAAGGGCTTTTGCCCTGGACCTGGGAGGATCCACCTTGGAGGACCCCACCGACCTGGAGATCGTGGTTGTGGATCAGAATGACAACCGGCCGGTCTTCCTGCAGGAGGCGTTCACCGGTCACGTGCTGGAGGGCGCCGCCCCAGGTGAGGCCGGCCAGGTCCCCGGCAGCCACCCAGGAGAGGCCTCAGGAGGCCCTCAGTGCAGGGTCTCCTTGAGCTGGCATCTCAGGCTGTCCCTGGCGTGCACTAGGCCCTGGGCTCAGGCCCAGCACGGCGTAAAGGGACCTCTCAGGGTCGGTTCAGCCCAGGTAGCCCACTGCCCATGTGCCCAGAGGCTCCCCAGCATGGCCAGGCCCCAGGGAGCCTCGGGCCTGCAGGAGGTTGGAGGAGCTGATTGGCGTCAGCCCACGTTGATTCTGTGTCACACCATTTTTTGCTTTTCAAGATTCAAAGTGACAACTTTTTGCTTTTTTTGAATTCTGGAACAATCTCAGGCCTGCAGGAGAGTCTCAGGGAATCCCTGTGCACACATCACAAGGACGTGCGAAGCGTTTCAGCTTCTTCCTCTTTCTGCCTCCGTGTCCTGAGCTGCCCAGCAGGCCTGGCACCGGGCATTTCTGCATGCGATCAGTAATAACGCTCGCAGCAAAACCAAGATCAGAGCCCAGGATCCTCCATACCACACCTGCTCTACAGCCTTCATCAGGTGTCCCTTCCCCGAGGTCCCTCCTTCTCCTGAGGCCCTGAACCTGGGTGCTCACCACGGAATCTCACTCCCAGCCCCATGAGCCAGGGTCTCCTCAGGGTGTCCTCATGCCGGGATCACAGGTGTGACCACCATGCCCTGCAAAATAATGACATTCCTGACAAGAGGGTGCTGGGTCACGTCTGTGCCCCGGGTGGCCCTGGGCCCTGGCTTCCTTCCTCTCCGAGCTCCGCACCTGGGTGTGGGCCACCCTGCCTCCACCAGGCCCCGCACCTTACTCAGCGGCCACCAGAGCTGCCTGCCAGCCTCAGCATGCAGGGCCTCTGGGCGCTTCCCAGGGTGCTGCGCCAGTCCCCACGCCCCGCTGTCTGTCGGTGGGTGCCCTCGCCTGTGTGTGTGGTGGTCTCACCCTTCCTGTGTGCTCAGGGAGACCCCACTGGCAGCAGGGCCCAGACCCTGTATCGGGGGCTCCTGGGACCGTGGCCATACGCTGGCCCTGGCCATGCCCTGTTCTGGGAACCCGTCAGGTGCAGCTCTGTTCCCTTTGTCTTTTTCTTCGTTGTTCCTTTTTTTGGGTTACTTTGGTTTCGTTTTTTGATTGTTTTTGTTCCAGGGTCTGAACTGGGGCGCTCTACCACTGAGCCACATCCTCATCCCTTTCTATTTTGAGACAGAGTCTCACTGAGTTGCTTAGGGTCTTGCTAAATTGCTGAGGCTGGCCTTGAACTTGAGATCCTCCTGCCTCAGCCTCCCCCATCACAGGCGGGCACACCCCACCTGGCAAGTTCAGCTCTTTTCTTCTCTGTGTCTTTGTGGCTCTCTTGCTCCTGTTCTATGGAAAGAGGAGCATCAGTGTACCCCAGATGCCCTGGGGGTGAGTTGCAGGGTGGGCTTGGGTGCCCAGGCCCTTAACCCCAGCAGCAGGCAGCTCAGGGTCTGCTTCTGCAGGACCCACCAGCAAGCTCCACCCTGGAGTCCGGGACCCATCCTCTTAATGGGAGCAGATTCTCAGCCTCTAGTTCCTCTAGACACTGGTGTCTTGGAGCACCGGGTCGGGGTGGTGACATGACCTGGGCCCTGTGTTCCTGGGGGGTGACCTTGTGGCCTTGGGGCACAGATCTACCTGTCACTGGGTGCAGGTGGGTGCCGGTTCTTCTCTGGGTGGAGCCTGTGTGACTCCCAGCCCCGTCCTCCACTGGAGGCCCCTGAACCTGGGGTGGTGGGGAGGGTAGTTTGGACCCCCCTTCCACTTGGCAGGCGGCTCCCCGCCATCTGGGCGCTCCCTCCAGGTGTGCCCAGCTTGCCACGTTGCTTCTGTGGCCCGAGGAGCCCTTGTTCTGCACACCGCCCCTCCAGCACTGGTGTCCGGATGTGGTCAGTGGGCCATCGAGCCACTTGCTGTCTGGGCCTCTCTAACAGTTGTGGCTGGGAAACATGCCTGTCTGTAACACGCGTGCGGACGGGTGTGAGGCCGTGTGTGTGCAGGGCACACACAACACGCCAGCTCCCAGCGGCCCCGCTGCTTCCAAACTCAGGGTCCTTCTAGACCCTTGGCCGTTGTCCTGATGTCCTGATGGCAGAAACCTGGCTCCCCGGTCCAGGATGTGTCCACCCACTGGCTGGCCGGAGAGCACCCAGGCCTTCCAGGATGCCAGCCTGTGCTCCAAGACACCTGCCCAGTGCTGCCCGTGGCTTCACCAGCATTTACCTGGTCAGGAGCTCTGTACGCTCAGGTGTGGCCCCTCCTGGGCTGGATGGTGGCTGACATTTGCCACCGTGCATTGAACACGTGGATCTTGAGACACGCACAGCAAAGATTTGCTGGCTGAGCTGCCCCAGGGTGTGTGGAAGCCTGTCCTTGTCACTCTGCCTCCCTGGCTTAAGGCTCCTACCCCTGAGCTGCAGGGAACTGTGGGTAAATCAGGAAGCAGGGCCCTGCCTCGGGCCTCGGTCTGTCGCAGCACCTCAGGCCCTGGCGAGCTAGCGCCCCGGGGCTCCTCAGTGCTGGCTCGGCTCGGCACCCCTGTACCCACGCCTCCCTGGGGCTGGGCCCCCCAGGGTGCTGCTCTCACCTGGCACCTGAGCCTCTGCGACCAGCCCTGCCCACCGCTCCTTCAGTGGTGGAGTTCACAAGTCCAGGTGGGCTGCAGGGCCAGCGGGAGCATCCTGGATGTGAGGGCTCCTGTGCGCAGTAAGCCTCAGCGGGCAGCAAGTTCTAGGCCTGATCTGTGGCCAGCCGTCGGTCCAGATCCCCACGGCAGCCCTGGGGGCGTCCGCCCATGCCTCCCTGTCCCCCCCAGGCACCTACGTGACCAGGGCTGAGGCCACGGATGCCGACGACCCCGACACGGACAACGCTGCGCTGCGGTACTCCATCCTGGAGCAGGGCAGCACCGGGCTCTTCAGCATCGATGAGCACACGGGCGAGATCCGCACCGTGCAAGTGGGGCTGGACCGCGAGGTGAGGTGCCCGGGCCTCTGCTCTACCCACCCCCAGCTGCCCCCCAAGGCAGAGGAAGGAGGCTGCCCAGACCCAGGAGGACTCCTGTGGGCGCCTCTGGCACTGTCTGGGGCATCCGCCAGGCAGCAGAGGCCGTGCCCACAGCCTGTGGGTGCCTCCCGGGGTGGGGGGGGACACCTGCAGTGTGCTCTGTCCCCTCCAGCAGGACTCCCCCTCAGTGAGGCCCAGGGGTGGGGACACCTGCAGTGTGCTCTGTCCCCTCCAGCAGGACTCCCCCTCAGTGCGCCCCAGGGGTGGGGACACCTGCAGTGTGCTCTGTCCCCTCCAGCAGGACTCCCCCTCAGTGCGCCCCAGGGGTGGGGACACCTGCAGTGTGCTCTGTCCCCTCCAGCAGGACTCCCCCTCAGTGAGGCCCAGGGGTGGGGACACCTGCAGTGTGCTCTGTCCCCTCCAGCAGGACTCCCCCTCAGTGAGGCCCAGGGGTGGGGACACCTGCAGTGTGCTCTGTCCCCTCCAGCAGGACTCCCCCTCAGTGAGGCCCAGGGGTGGGGACACCTGCAGTGTGCTCTGTCCCCTCCAGCAGGACTCCCCCTCAGTGCGCCCCAGGGGTGGGGACACCTGCAGTGTGCTCTGTCCCCTCCAGCAGGACTCCCCCTCAGTGAGGCCCAGGGGTGGGGACACCTGCAGTGTGCTCTGTCCCCTCCAGCAGGACTCCCCCTCAGTGAGGCCCAGGGGTGGGGACACCTGCAGTGTGCTCTGTCCCCTCCAGCAGGACTCCCCCTCAGTGAGGCCCAGGGGTGGGGACACCTGCAGTGTGCTCTGTCCCCTCCAGCAGGACTCCCCCTCAGTGCGCCCCAGGGGTGGGGACACCTGTAGTGTGCTCTGTCCCCTCCAGCAGGACTCCCCCTCAGTGCGCCCCAGGGGTGGGGACACCTGCAGTGTGCTCTGTCCCCTCCAGCAGGACTCCCCCTCAGTGAGGCCCAGGGGTGGGGACACCTGCAGTGTGCTCTGTCCCCTCCAGCAGGACTCCCCCTCAGTGCGCCCCAGGGGTGGGGACACCTGTAGTGTGCTCTGTCCCCTCCAGCAGGACTCCCCCTCAGTGCGCCCCAGGGGTGGGGACACCTGCAGTGTGCTCTGTCCCCTCCAGCAGGACTCCCCCTCAGTGAGGCCCCAGGGGTGGAGACACCTGCAGTGTGCTCTGTCCCCTCCAGCAGGACTCCCCCTCAGTGAGGCCCAGGGGTGGGGACACCTGCAGTGTGCTCTGTCCCCTCCAGCAGGACTCCCCCTCAGTGAGGCCCAGGGGTGGGGACACCTGCAGTGTGCTCTGTCCCCTCCAGCAGGGCTCCAGCCCTGTGTGGCACATGGTGCTCGTCCCTCACTCTGACTGACAGCGTCTGTCCGTCCTTCCTCTGTGGGACCCTGCTGCCCTGTCAGCCAGGCTTCTGGCCTGGGACCCATTCATTAGTGCCCCTCTATGCCCAGTGGGCCCCACAGCACAGCTGACCCCTGGTCCGCTCACAGGCTAGGGCCGAGGTCAAGGCCGAGGGTGTTGCTGAACCCCATGTGCTGGGGGTGCCCAGAGCCGGCTGGGGCTTCTGACACCACCAGGTCCCTGCACAGGCTGAGCTTGTAGGCAGCTGGCCCCCGCCCCTTCCCGTCCCTCTGGTAGCCAGCCAGATCTTCTAGCCCATGTCACATCCTCAGGTGGTGGCCGTGTACAACCTGACGCTGCAGGTGGCCGACATGTCTGGAGAGGGCCTCACCGCCACGGCCTCCGCCATCATCTCCCTGGACGATGTCAATGACAACGCTCCCGAGTTCACCAGGGACCAGGTGCTGCCCCTGCCCCACTGGCCCTGGGTGGGTCTGCGAGAGGATGGGGGCTGGCCTGCCTCTCAGGACGGTCCTGAGCCAGGAACCCGACCAAGTGTGAGGGTCCACCAGGACAGGCGCTGCAAGTGGGAGAGGGAGAAGTGGCCATGCAAGGAGCGTCTCCTGGGGGAGCAGCCAGCCCTGTCCTTTGGGGGAAGGTGGCACACATGGATAGTGACTCTGGAAACAACCCAGGACACACGGTGGTGGTGGCAGAGCGGGCTTGAGGGAGGAAGGGTGTCCCCAGGGAGGTGGCATGGCATGGCCAGCCATGGGTAACCAGCTGGTCCCCCTAGTTGTCCATGGAGGCTGCAGAGGCCATCAGTGGAGTGGATGTAGGACGCCTTGAGGTGGAAGACAGGGACCTACCTGGCTCCCCCAACTGGGTGGCCAGGTTCACCATCCTGGAAGGGGACCCGGAAGGACAGTTCACCATTCGCACTGACCCCAAGACCAACGAGGGCGTGCTGTCAGTGGTGAAGGTGAGAGGCCCCGGTCATGTGCACACCTTGCCCTGGCAGAGGTGTGGACCACGCACCCTGCACGCCCCCATCCTGAGCTCTCCTGGGCTCCTGCCTGCAGTGTCTGCTGACCTCCTGGTCTCGCCTGCGTCCTGGGGTGAGAGCAGTGGAGGGCAGAGCCTGCTGGGACTGCAGGGCCCAGGGCGCCCTGACCCCGGGGCAGCAGGCCGAGGGAGCTGCCAGTCGTCCTGTCTCGTGCTTGTGATCCACGTCTGTGTGCTGCCTGTGTCAGTCCCAGTGCTCCCAGGCAAGCAGAGTCAGCAGGAGCCACACAGAAACACGCGTGCACGTGCACACTTGTCTGTGGACAGGCACATCTCAACCTTGATGCAGTAGAGAACTTTCTGTGAGACTGGGGCTGTAGCTCTGTGGTGGAGCATATGCAGGCCCCTGGGTTCAATCAGGAAGGAGAAAGAAACTGATTTGCAAGAAACTGACTTGTGCCTTTGGGGCTACTGGAAACTCACTCAGGCAGCAGAATTTCTTTGTCCTCAGAGACAAAGTGCTTTGCTCTCAAGGCCTTACCTACATAGGGAGGGCCCACCAGGAGCCAGGATGGTTTCTCTGCTCAGCATCAGCTGATCCCATCCACCAGGTCCTGCACAGAGAAGTCTGCTTGGCCTTGGGCGGCTGTGGTCTGCTCTGACACACAAGACGGACACACCACCCCCAACAAGTTCATTTTGTTGTGTTGGTATTATCCTTTGAGACTTTTAGTCCTGCATAGTTTTGACCTGTCAAGGTTAAAAGGGGATGAAGGGGACACATGCTCTTGGGACGGGCCCAAGGAGTGCCCCCCAGGAGCCCTGTTAGGTGCCTGGACTTGCACCCAGAGTGGGTGGCCTCTCCTCCTTCCACAGCCCCTGGACCACGAGAGCCGTGAGCACTATGAGCTCATGGTGACCGTGCAGAACGAGGCCCCACTGCAGGCAGCTGCCCCCCGGGCTCAGCGGGGCCAGGCCAGGGTCAGCGTGAGGGTGCAGGATACCAACGAGGCCCCTGTGTTCCCGGAGAGCCCACTGCGGACCAGCCTGGCTGAGGGGGCACCCCCAGGAACCCCTGTGGCCCTCTTCTCTGCCAGAGACCCTGACACACAGCAGCTGCAAAGAATCAGGTGGGCCTCCTGGGTCCCTGGGGACCAGGTGTGAATGCGCTGCCCTGGGAGGGTGCCCTGGCTCTGAGGCAGAGGCGGAGAGATTGTCCGTGTGCATTCCGTGGGGTCTGGGGCCCTGCTGTCCTGTGTCCCCTGGGGCAGGGCAGGGCTCTAGGTGTTCCTGTGGACCTGGCCACATCTGTTCCCAGTGACCTCTGAATGTCCACTCTGTCTGTGCTGGTGGGCCCCAGCTCCTGCAGGCCTGGTTGGGAGTGTTTTAACTCACCCCCTGCTGACCTGGCCCAGTGTGCTTGTCTGCCACCACGGGGCTTCTGTACACACCTGGCACTGACCAGGACTGAGTTCAGGCTGTTGCTCAAGGCTCTGGGTAGCTGCTGGCCTTCTCTGAGCTTCAGCTTCCTCATCTGGCTGGGGCAGAAACACCCCTCGGGCTGTGGAAGGGACTCTGCACCCAGGCCCCCAGAGTGCTGTTGTGGGTGCATATGCCCGGCCTGGGGGTGTGCGTGTGTGCAACACGCGAGGTGCATGTGTGCATGGCTGTGTCGTCGGGTCTGCAGTGTATGTCTGCGTGACCCCGTTCCAGGATGTCCTGGTAGGTTCCACTCCTCTCCACCACAGCTATTCCAAGGACTATGATCCCGAGGATTGGCTGCAGGTGGACAGAGCCACAGGCAGGGTGCAGACCCAGCGCGTGCTGAGCCCTGCCTCCCCCTTCCTCAAGGACGGCTGGTACCGGGCCATCGTCCTGGCCCTGGATGACGGTGAGTGGGCTCTGTGCCTGGCTTCAGGGCTCTCTGGCCTGGCTGGGCCTCTCTCCTCCCAGGGCTCCACCCAAAGGGAGGGTGGTGGGCTGGGGCAGGGCACCCAGCCTATTGCCGCATACCTGCAGGCTCTCCACCCAGCACCGGCACAGGCACCCTCTCCATCGAGATTGTGGAAGTCAACGACCATGCACCTGTGCTGGCCCCTCCATCGCCCAGCAGCCTGTGCAGTGAACCGGACCAGGGGCCTGGCCTCCTCTTGGGTGCCACAGATGAGGACCTGCCCCCACACGGGGCGCCTTTCCTTTTCCAGCTGAGCCCCAGGTTCCCAGAGCTCAGCCGGAACTGGAGTCTCAGCCAGGTTAACGGTGAGTCCCCTAGCTAGGGCCTGGGACCTGGTGGTGCACGGAGGGCATGCGACACTGGCCACATCTTCAGACTTCTCATGTCCAGTGGGTGGACGGGAAACCGAGGCCTAGGGGTTCGGATGCTGTTTGGACGTAGGGCGGCCCCAGGGTCTCTGCTGACAGAGTGGCCCTCTCCAGTGAGCCACACGCGCCTGCGGCCCCGGCACCAGATCCCTGAGGGCCTGCACCGCCTCAGCCTGCTGCTCCGGGACTCTGGGCAGCCGCCCCAGGAGCGCGAGCAGCCACTGAACGTGACCGTGTGCCGCTGTGGGCCTGACGGCGCCTGCCTGCCGGGGGCCGCTGCGCTGCGGGCCGGGGGCGCGGGCGTCAGCCTGGGCGCGCTGGTCATCGTGCTGGCCAGCGCCATCCTGCTGCTACGTGAGTGCCCCGCCCACGCGGACCCGCCCCTCCCCTAGATCCACATGTGGGCCCCGCCCCGCCCGCCCTCCCTCGGGTGGACTTGCACACCCCCACCCAGCCCCGACGTCACCACCCTCCGCTCGCCCCAGTGCTGGTCCTGCTCGAGGCGCTCCGCTCGCGGTTCCAGCAGCCGCCGCGGGATAAGGGTCTGCTGCGCGGGCTACAGGACGACCTGCGGGACAACATCCTCAACTACGACGAGCAGGGAGGCGGGGAGGAGGACCAGGTCAGTGGAGCAAAGGTGGTGGCTCAGAAATGCTGAGCCCCGGCCAGGGGCTCCCCAAGGAATGGGGCACGGGCCCTTCCCAGAGCCGCGCGGTGCCTCCCTAATGGCACTTCCTGTGCTCCCAGGATGCCTACGACATAAACCAGCTGCGCCACCCTACAGAACTGCCGGCTCTGAGCCGCCCCTTGGGACGGCCACCCCTGCGCCGGGATGCTCCCTTTGGCCACGTGCCCTGCCAGCCACACCGCGTGCTCCCCACCACCCCTGCGGACATGGCCAGCTTCATCAGCGACGTAGGTGGCCCTGGGGAGTGTGGAGGTCAGAGGGGGAACTGTGCATGCCCACACGCACACCCTTGAGTGAGCACACAGGCACAGGTGCATACGTGGGAGCTCACGGGCCTTTCAGTCTCCACACTGTGTGTCCACCTGGGATATTAGCCCCCAGGCTGCAGGTGATCAGAGAGGACTCACTGGTGGGACCCTGGACAGGCTTTGGGGAAGCCTGAGCTGCAGCAGGGCCCGCAGGCCGGGTGGGCACTTTCCAAGCTTAGCATTGGGGGTGGAGTGTGGTGTCAGTCTCTACGTGACAAAGGGAGATTGGCCATCTACTGGCCGGGACTTGGACCCAGGTGGCCCTTGTCCTCCATCTATGAAGCTCATTGTGTGGGTTAAGAGGCTGGACTTTCCCTGGCTCACTACAGTGGTGGGTGGGTATCAGTATCCCTGGGCCTGCTTTCATGGTCAGCTGAGACATCACAGTAGCCATTTGGATACTCCCAAGCCACATGCCAGATGCCCAGAACATGCAAAGCCACGGGGGCCATGCAGGGAGACGTCCACTATTTGCTGTCATGCAAAGCCCCAGCAAAGTCATCACCCTGCAGCAGCAGGCACAGTGCTGGTGCTGTTAGGAGTGACTCCCTGCAAGGTGCTGGCAGCTGCTCGTGGTCCAGGACTGGCTCCTTCCGCCTTGCCGCCTGAGGTCTGCCCTCTCAACCTGCTGTGCCCTGGGTGCTCTGCTACTGCAGACCTCCCCTGGCTGCGACAAGAGTGTGGCAGCTCCCAGCTGGCCTCTGCCGTCCTAAGCTCTGTGGGCCTTTCTGCAGGGCCTGGAGGCTGCGGACACTGACCCCAGCGTGCCACCCTATGACACGGCTCTCATATATGACTACGAGGGGGACGGCTCTGTGGCAGGAACGCTGAGCTCCATCCTGTCCAGCCATGGTGACGAGGACCAGGACTATGACTATCTCAGGGACTGGGGCCCCCGCTTTGCCCGCCTGGCAGACATGTATGGGCATCCATGAGAACCAAGGCCAGGAGTGGAATGCGCTGTTTGGATGTGGCCACCTGACAGGGAGGGGGCCTTCTGGGGGCACCTGCACCCAGAGACCAAAGTGTAACCTCAGGGCCTGACAGGGAGCCCATTCATGGCAAAGGTGACCTCAGCAGGACCACTTCCTCTGGCCTTTCTCCCAAGGCAGGATGAGTGTCAGGGGACAGCACTTGGAGTCTGGAGTGAGTGGCAGGAGGTGGCACCCTCCTGCTGGAGTTGGGGAGCTGCTTCCCATCCTTGCTGGGGTCACCCCACCTTTGCCCCCCCGGAGGCCTCTCCTCTGTATGGAAGCAAGAGCCTCGTGGTGAATCAGAGTTAAAGTCTGGCTAGTTTATCCAGTGCTCCATCAGTGCCCACACACAATACCCACAAGGGCACCAGGGTCCCTGTCCCCAAGAACAGGGCTCTGCCAGGCAGGCTGTGCCTGGCAGGAAGCCACAGCCTGGGGCAGGGGAGGTGGGAGGCCTGACCTGCTCTGGCCGTCCTGGTGAGGCCAGAGTGTGTGCCATGTGGGTCAAGGCACCAGGCCAGCCCTGCCCACCTGGTGGATGCCACAACTCCATGGCTGCCTCTGTCCTGCCCATCTGGTGGCATGGCCACGGAAGAGACGGAAGCCAGCCCCCCAGACCAAGAGGCCCGTCCAGGGCCCCTTCCTGCTGTGTCCACCGCCTCCCTGCCCGCACTGACTGGCGGTCTTGGTGGGATGTGTCTGCCTCGCTGTGGCAGCTCTGGTCAGCCCTTGGGGGTGTTCAGCTGTGGCCCTTGTCCTGGCTCACAGGGCCCCCCCAGCAACAGTAGTGCTGCTGGGCGGTGTGGCTGCTCATCCCGAAGGGGAGGGCAGCAGCAGAGGCAGGTGGTCCTGAGGTGGACACCCACGCAGGAGCGGGGAGCGATGTAGGTGGTCAGCATCTTCCAGCGACTGGGGCAGCTCCCGGCCATAGGTCTCAGGCAGCAGCAGGACACAGAGCAGGACGAGGATGGCCAGGGAGGTGAAGACCACGTCTTGTAGGAAGAAGCCGTGCCGGCCACGAATGTCAGTGAGCGGGGCAGCAGCCCGGCCCAGGAACCCGGCGCCCAGCACCAGGCCTAGCCCGGCTCCCCTGTGGGAGAGAGCATGGTGGGGTGCAGCTGGGTCCCCACCACTCCCAGGGGCAGGGAGTGGTGTGGCCCTCCCAGAGCCGGAGGCGTGGCTCCAGGAAAGCAGACGTGACCAACTCTTCTCCTCTGCCCGGGAACAGTTTCTCTTCTCCCCTGATGTCTGCCACCCTCGAAGGCTCCTCACCCCACACCTCCTTCCTAAGCTGTGCCCAAGTCCTCCTGTGGATGGCCCCGGTCATCCAGGAGGGCAGCGCTCAATGGCCCTACTCAGGTGCAGGATGGCGGGGCACAGGCCTCTGTCCAGCTGACCCTTCCTCGTTGCTGGCCAGCTCTGCACTCACCTGATCACAGTGGGGAAGGCCTCTGCTGCAAACAGAACACTGAGCGCCGACACAGCCTGGGAGGCCAGGAGCCCCAGGACAGAAAGGGACAGTGTGGTCCAGCCTGGCAGGTCTGGGGACAAAGGGCAAGGTCCTCAGGGGCTCTCCCCCAGGCCTTCTGACCCGATGCCTCAGGGCCCCTCCGTCCCCGATGCCCCCCCTCACTGGGGCATATGGGGGTCCAGTCCCTTACGCCCTCCCGTGCAGACAGCTTGGATTCTAGAGAGTCTTGCCAGAAACACAGCTCAGGGACTGTCCACCTGTAGCCTCTCTGCTCATGCTACTTCCTTTGCAATTTGAGAACTGTCCCCAAAGTCTGAACTATTTCCTTTCTGTGCTAGATGAGATGGCCCTGGGGAGAGGATTCTCCCATGCCAGCCCCAACCAGCCTTGGCTGCTCGAGGCTGGCAGAGCCTACTAGGCCTGACCTCTGAACTTTCACCTACACTGTGTCGGGCACAGGTGGCCAGGCCCAGGCAGGACAGCAGTAGTTGGCTGTCATGAGGGATCTTCTTGGTCCCTTCACTTTTTCAGGCCTTGATTTCCCCTGGTCTACGTGGGGGATGGAGGGAATAGGAAAGTAGGAGCTCGGTGCCTCTCCCCGTGGGCACCACGACCAGGACAGACCTTTGGCCCACACCCAGTGACCCCTATGTGGCCTGCTTGGGCCCCAAGCTCACACTGAGCCCCAGCAAGGAGTAGCAGGGATGCCAGGCCTGCAGCCATGGTGCCCAGCAGCAGGACAGGGCGACGTCCACAGCGATCTGCCGTCAGGAATAGCAGTACGGTGGCTGCAGCCTCCAGGCCAGCTTCCAGGAAATAGGGCAGGTAGAAGGTGCGCTCGCCTGGGGCCAGGCTGCGGAGGAAGCCGGCCCTGATGCCCCCACCGATCAGCCTGGAAGGAAGCAGAGCTGTATCCACCAAACACCCTCCCCCGGGGTGGCTGCAAACCCTGGCCCACCCCGGGCCTGCTCCTCCTCACGAACTGAATCCCAGGATGAGCCCGTTCCTCCAGGTGACACGGGTGTGCAGGAGGCCCAGGATGGAGTGGTACTGGGGCTGCGGGTTGCCTGCGGACAGCGCGGCTAGCTCTAGGCCAGGGAGAGGAGGGAGCAGGTGAGAGGGGCAGGGGCCTCCCAGGCCCTCCCTCCTCTAGCCCCTGCCTCGCCACTCCCTGGCTAGTGCGTTACCTGTAGCCAGGGAGCTCTCCTCTGAGGAGCTGTCATCAGGGTCCAGGCCGCTGGCTTCTGCAAAGTGCCACAGAATCCTGCCTGCTTGGGTCACCTGCCCCGTGGCCAGAAGCCAGCAGGGAGACTCAGGGAACAGAGCTGGGAACCTGCAGGGTTGTCAAGGAGGCCTGTGGCCTGCTCACCTCTTCCATGATGGAGCAGCAAAGCCCGTGCCCTCCCTGGACCGAAAGGGGTTGGGACATGGATGTGGCTTGTGGGGACATGGATGTCACCCTGTGCTGTGGCCAAGTAGCAGGTGTAGAATAGAAGTACAGAGAAGGTATCTACTGGCCCCCAGGGTGGCCCCTGTCCGACCCCTGTAGTACTCACCCCCAAAAGAGCAGCAAGAATCCAGTCACCAGGGCGTTCAGGCCCTGCAGAAGGCGCCAATCCTGCACCAGCATGGCCAGCCCAGGCAGCAGCAGGGTGCCCACCACTGAGAAGAGGCCAGCTCCCATGGAGAAGGCCAGGCGGTGCGGAGGGTCACACAGCTCCAGGCCTAGGCAGACAAAGATGGCTGAGGCCAAAGCTTCTTGGAGTACTGCTGTCTGGAGCTGGATTTGGGGGCCGCCTGTCACCAGCCCGAGTTGGGGGCCCTGGAACAAACACCAGTGGCCACTGCCTTCCTGGGGAGGGTCCTCAGTGAGTGCCAGAGTGGTTCCCGTGCTGGCCACTACCCCTTCCCAGGCAGCCCCTCACACTACTCACGAGCTACATAAAGGGCAAGGAAGGCCCCTGCCAAGGTGCCCCCGTGGAGAAACCTCAGGGCCAGGAGGGTCTGGAAACTGGCAGCCAGGGCTTCACCGGCCCCTAGGACTGTGGCCAGCACCAGGGAGACCACAAAAACAGCCCGGCGGCCAAACCTGGTGGGCAGGGGGACACATGCTGGTGTGGGTCAGGGTGCACCTTAAAGGCTGGGAGCTAAGGGCAGAGGAAGGGCAGGGTCTCACCTGTCACACCCTGCACCCAGAAGGACACAGCCTAGCAGCCCGCCCAGGAAGTGGCACGTCTGCTCCAGCGGCACCTTCCAGCTATCTTCACACACCAGGTCCCACTGTGGGGAACACCAGCCATGGTGGACCAGCCCAGGACTCTCCCTTGCTGGGGTACAAGATGCAGGGAGCCCCAGAACCCTGTCTGGGGACACGAGAGGGCAAGGAACTTGGAAATGAAACAGCAGCTTTTTTGACTCTGGTGGTCTTTGCCTAGAATTGGAACAACCTCTGATTTGAGCCCTCGATGGCAATGCCTTGGGGTCCCCAAGATTCTACATGCAGCCTCAAGTCTGCTGTGGGGGGATCTTCCTGCCCTAAGGTTCTGCTTTTCTCAGAAGCGCCGTCCACCCTCCCCCACGACTGGCCCTGCCAGCCCTTCAGGGTCCCAGGCCCGGGCTTCAGCTCTGAAACGGGCTCCATGTACGTCCTGCCCACCCTTCTGCCCTCGCCCTGCCCAGCTCTCAAGAGCAACTCGGTCGGGTGGAGAGTGCTCAAGGCTTTTCCTTGCCGGCAGCCAAGGGCCCTTGACCCGCTGGGCAGGCCGCCTCCCCTTTCCTCATTCCTGCCTCTTCTCCCCAGGCTGAAACAGTCCTGCGGGTCCTGCTAGGCCGTTTTTATTTTAAAACCCGACCCTTCTGAAGGTGAGGGGCATGGCTCCATCAGGAGCCAGCAGGAGGGACGCTGGGAGGCGGGGAGCAGAACCCCACCAGTTTCAGGGACCCAGGCAGGCCCTCAGAGATGTGGCCACTGTTCCCTCCCACTGACGCCACTGCTCCGGGTGAAGAGGGCTGCCGAGGGGGAGGCAGGCTAGTGGGAAGGGTGCAGAACCCTGAGCCCACGCGCAGATTTCCCTCTGAAATGAAACTGACAGCCATTCCCTCCATTCAAAACCGCCTGTTCTGGAAACGCAGTCCCAGCACCTACCTGGCCCAAAGCCATTAGTTGCTCAAAACGAACCTGGAACTTTGAATTCCAGGCCCTGCTTACCACCCACGCCCACCTGCTTCACCTCCAGCCTAAATTCTCCTGCCTGCAGCCCACCCATAGTGGTGGCCAAGAGTCCTGGTGTACCTGCTGCACCCGCATGGCGGGAGGGGGCGGGAGGGGGCTGGAGGGCCCCCAGTGAGAACCCCGGCAAAGGCACAGGGAGGGACCCCCAAACCACCCACGTCCCTGCCTCGCTCGTTCCTGGGCAGACCCCTCGGGCGGGCGCACCTGGGTAACCGGGCTGTGCATCAGGCCAGCGGCGGGGAGCGTATAGAGCCAGCCGCGCGTGCAGGACCGCGTGCCGTTTGGCGCGAGCGCGGAGCTCGGGCGGGCGCCGGCCACCGGGTAGCGCAGGAGCAGGCACGGGCTCAGGGCGCGCGCGGGACCCAGGCGCGGCACGCTGGCTTCGAGCAGCGCCGGCCCGCGCAGGGCACGCAGTGAGGGCGGTAGTAGCGCGGGGTCTGGACGGCAGTGGTGCGCTGGCCGCGCGGTGAGCAGCGGCTCCGAGCTCAGCGCCAGCCCCAGTGCCACGCAGGGCAGCCACGAGGCGGCGGCCAGCAGGCGCCGAGTCCGGCCGAAGCCTCCTGCCGCGCACAGCACCCGCGCCTCGCGATCCATGCGTCCTTGGCCGCCGCGCTCTGGCTCCAAGCCGGGGACTGGACCCAGAGAGTCGGAAGCCTGGGAGGCGCAGGGCCTCCGGGGAGGAGCGCGCGGGGCGGGGTCGCGATGGGCGGAGGCAGGGGCGGGGCCTCCGGGGAGGAGCCCGCGGGGCGGGGCTGCGGTGGGCGGAGACCCGGGGCGGGACCTGGAGCCACTCGCGGGCGGAGCCAGCTCCAGGGTCCTGCTGGGGGCGTGGCCGGCGGGCGCTCCGGTGTGAGCCAGCGCACAGGTGCGCTGGGCCGGTGGGCGTTCGGACGCCGGCTCCCGCTGAGGTTCCGGGGACCTGCCTGGCGACCAGTGAGCCCGAAAGACCTGGAAGCCGAGGGCGATGTGTGCCGGTAGGCTGTGCGCCGTCCACTACGTCTTGGCAGAGTCACTCGTACCTGGGGTAGCGCTGGGCGCCGTGGATGCTGCCGCTCCAGGAACCAGGTAGGGCTTCTTTTTGTTTTTTTGATCTGTAGGTGGACACAATACCTTTACTTTATTTTTGTGTGCTGCTGGGGATCGAACCCAGGGCCTCGCATGTGCTAGAGAGTGCTCCACCGCTGAGCCCCAGCCCCACGGCCCCCCCCCCACCCGCTTCTTTATTCTTAGCTCTGGTTTTTCTCAGCAGTGTTTTCTCAACAGTAGATCACAAACTAGTAAAATCTGTTGAATTTTTTTCAAGTTTGTTTTCTTTTGCTTTGTGAACGGGCTCTGTGTTTTCATAAAAATTCACAATTGGCTTTTTTTTTTTGGTACAGGAGATTGAACTCAGGGGCACTCACTCTACCACTGAGCCCCCACAGCCCTATTTTGTATTTTATTAGAGACAGGGTCTCACCGAGTTGCTTAGTGCCTTGCTGTTGCTGAGGCTGGCTTTGAACTGCTGAACTCCTTCTCAGGGCCACCACACCTGGCTTCATAATTGGCATTTTAGCATTTAAAAGAAGGACATTAGTTCCCCCCCCCCTTGTGGTGCTGGGGTTTGAACCAGGGTCCTGTGCATGGGAGGCAAGAACTCTACCAACTGAGCTATATCCCAGCTCTGATAGTAGCTTTTTAAAAGTCTGTGGGAGGAAGGGCTGAGGTTGTGGCTCAGAGGCAGAGTTCTTGCCTAGCATATGTGAGGTGTACTGGGTTGGATCCTCAGCACCACATAAATAAATAAATATATTTTTTAAAAAAAGTCTGTTGGGGTGGAATTCACATAACAAAGTAAGCACCTTAAAGTGTACAGTTCTGGGATGGGTATGGGGTCCAGTTGGTTTGGTCCTCAGCATAGCAACAACAAAGTAAATCTAAACAACGAAGCAGGCAGTCAGTGTCATTTATTTATTTATTTATTTTAAAGAGAGAGAGAGAGAGAGAGAGAGAGAGAGAGAGAGAGAGAGATTTTTTTAAATATTTATTTTTTAGTTCTTGGTGGACACACATCTTTGTTTGTATGTGGTGCAGAGGATTGAACCCGGGCCGCACACATGCCAGGCGAGAGCGCCACCACTTGAGCCACGTCCCCAGCCCCCAATCAGTGTCATTTAGTCTTACAGTGTTATCCTGGGCTGTTAGACTCCCCCTCCGCCAGCCCCTGACAAGCGCCAGCTGCTCTGGATATTCCAGTAAATGCAGTCACAGGTCCCGTGGTCTTGTAGGTCTGGCTCCCCCCTCCCCCGGGGCGAGTCAGCACCGCAGTGTTTATGACTGGACATGCTCCACCTTTCCTTATCCGCCCCTGGCTGGTGGACTTGTGGGTTCTTTCCCTTCTGCGTGGCACCAGGTGGCCTGCTCAGCTCTGGTGGGCACACCCCTGGAGTAGGACTGCGGGGCATGTGGTGATTCTGTTCCAGCCTCTGTGGAGCCTTTTCCTTCTGTTTTGTTGTTTTAGAGCAGTCTTTAGTTTTTAAACTGATGGTGAAGTACACATAGCATAAAACTTACCATTTTAGCTACTGGTTTTTTTGGTATGGTACTGGGGATTGACCCCAGGGGCTTTCTATCTACCACTAAAGCTACATCTGCAGCCCTTTGGATTTTTTGAGACAGGGCAGAAATTGCCGTGTGAGGGAAACCCTCACCACCCCTCCCCGCTGCTGGTGATCCCCGCTCCCCTTCTGCGGTGCGCTTGCCTGTTCTGGGTGCTTTTCCAAGTGGACTCCTAAGTGTTGGGTCCGAGGCTCCCGCGGGTATGGTGCTGTTGGTCAGCAGCTCATCCTGTTTTGTGAACACCGTGTACTTGGAGCACCTGTTTGCTCGAGTGGAATTGCAGGAGTGGAATTGCTGGGTCTTCAGGGAGTGTGGTCAGCTGTTGGAAGGACCCTGGTTTTCACAGCAGCTGCCCTGTTTCCCACCCCAGCATCAGGACACTTCTGCCAGTGCTTTCCTTCCCGGATGTGTGGTGCATGTGTCCAGGTCAGTGGTGGGAGACGCAGTCACAATGTGCAGCCATTGCCAGGTCCACCTCTGCATCTTGTGAAATGGGAAGGGTTCCCTGTTAAGCAGCCGCTCCCCGTCTCCCTCCCTGGCCCTGGTGGCCACCGCTCCACTTCTGATTTGGAGGACTCCGTTTCTTCTATGTGGAACCAGCCAGGGTCAGTCTTTCTGTGACTGGCTTCTCCTAGCATAAAGTGCTCCAGGTTCACCCACAGAGTAGCATGTGTCAGAACTTATTTCCTTTATTTCCCTGTTAGCTGGGTGTGGTGGTGCTCACCTGTAATCCCAGCTACTTTGGAGGCTGAGACAGGAGGACCTTGAGTTCAAGGCCAGCCTGGGCAACACAGCAAGACCCATCTGAGAGAGAGAGAGAGAGAGAGAGAGAGAGAGAGAGAGAGAGAGAGAGAGAGAGAAAGAGAATTTGCTTTTTAAGGTGAAGGGATATTCTATGGCACAGCTAGGCCATGCTTGGCTCACTCACTGACCGGAGAGTGGACTCTGGTCACTTTCACATTTAGCTATGGTACTCAACTGCTGCTGGGAACATGGTCACAGATCTCTTCCAGACCTTCTTCCTGTGGGTCGCAGTGGCAGATGTCTCCAGAACCAGTGTCCCCAGAGGCTGAGGCAGATCTGAGGCCAGCCTGGGCACGTGGTGAGGGGCTGGGGAGGGATCGATCCCTAGGTTCAGTCCCCAGAACTGCAAAAGCCAGTAGAACTCCTCTTTCCAATTCCCATTGGCGTGTGGACTTCAGCTTTCCGAGGCCCCTCCACACCATCTTCTGAGCCGCTGAGCCACTTCCTGTTCCCACCCGCTGTGCCCAAGGGCTGCAGGCCACCACAGCCTCCCAGCATCATTGTGTGTCCTCGCAGAGAAGGCTGCTGGTGGGCAGAAGGTGCCTCGGGTGGTTCTGCGTTTCCAAATGTGGCGGCTGGCATCGTCCACCGTGCTTCTTGGCGTCTTGTGATTCTTGGAGGAGTGTTGACTCAGGATTCTTGCCCATTTCCAGATGGGATGGTCTGCTTGGTTACTGAGCTTTAGGGATTCTCTGGATATTAACCCCTTACCTCCCATTCTCAAGTTGCCTTTTGACTCTTGACAGGGTCTTTGTTTTGTGGTGCTGGGGATGGAGCCCAGGGCCTCCCACCTGCTACCAAGGGCTCCACCTAGCATGGGTACATTCTCAGCCCTTATTTGAGCCTTGCTAAATTGTTGAGGCTGGCCTTGAACTTGTGATCCTCTTGCCTGTCTCCTGAGTTGCTGGGATCTCAGCATGCACCACTGCACCTGGAAAATGTGAGTTTTGTTTTGTTGGTGCTGGGCCTGGAGCCAGAGCCTTTGCGTGCTAGGCAGGCCCTCTGCTCTCAGCCAGGTTATTTCTGTATGTGGAGTGAGACGGGGGTAACCTAGTCACGTGGCGTGTGGACCACCACCTCTCTGAGCACTGTTTGTGGAAACACGCGGGTACCTTCCTTAAAACCGGCTTCTGCGTGGTCTCCAGGTCTGTCCCCTGAGTGGGCACCCTCCTGGGGCCTCCCCTGCGGGGTTCTTTCTTTCTGCCCTAGCCAGGTGCAGAGTCTGGAAACTGAGGAGTGGGTGTCCCTGGGCTTTGTTTTCTTTTCCAAGACGGCTAGCTGGTTTATTTTGGGTACAGGGGATGGAAATATCTTCAGGCTATCTTTCAATTTATTTTTAAATTAAAAAAAAAGTTTTTGTCGATGGACCTTTATTTTATTCATTTATTTACATATAGTGCTGAGAATCGAACCCAGTGCCTCACACATGCTAGGGTGTACAATGCTTCTACTCCATTGGCTAACTTTATTCCTAATTATTTATTCTTTTGTTTATTTCCTAAATATCCTTTTCAGATTTTTAATTACTAATATGTAGAAATAGAACCGATTTTTCCTTTATTTCAAAATATATTTTTTAGTCGCAGATGGACATTATTTTTTTATGTGGTGCTGAGGATTGAACCCAGCGCCTCACCTGTGCTAGGCAAGCACTCTGCCACTGAGCTGCAAGCCCAGACCCGGTTTTTCCTTTTTTTTGATAGACATATTTTTATTTATTAAATTGTGATTCTGGGGATTGAAACCAGAGAGCTCTCTGGCTGAGCTGCACCCCTGCTGCACGTGTCTTTAACTTGGATGAAGTCTTGCTTCTTCTCTCATGGCTGGTGCCTTAGGTCACCAAACCCAAGGCCATCAAGGGGCCTCCCAGCTGTCTTGAGGGGTTTTACGGCCGTGAGGCCTGGGTCTGGATTAACTTTCTGCAGCACTCACTCTGGACAGGGCAGCTGGCTGCCTGCCTGGCTGCTGGCCCAGAAGCCACTGGCTGATCTGCTGGTCCCTGCTGCAGTCAGGACCCTCTCCCTTTTGCCTGGACAGTTCAGTCATGATGTGTCCACACACAGGTCTCTTCCTGTTGGCCCTGCTTCGTCTTGTCCATGAGCTTGGGTGCCCCCTTCTCCCTCCAGCACAGCCTCACGTCCCGCACACCCGTTGGCACCCAGCAGCCGAGTGGCTCCCTTCCTCACACTCCATCTCGGCCCACCTGCCTGGTCTGCCAATTCTCTCTTCTACCAAGTGAAATTCAGTGATTCCATTTTCCACCAGTGAAATTTCCGTCAGCTGCTTTTAAACTCCTCTCCATCTACTGGCTCTGTTTCTACAGGTCACTGTAATTCTTCAGACCTGGTTTCCGGTGTGCTCTGGACATCCACTTGCAGAAGCCGGTGTTGGGTCTCTGGTGGGCTCAGCGCCTGGGCTTCCTGGGGGTGCTGTCCTTGGACCACTGGGTTGAGAGCTAGACATTTTACATAGTCCAGGAGGCAACTCCCCCCAGGCTGGGTGTTTGGGGGCTGCTGCAGCGTGCAGCCAGCTGGCTTGGTGCTCAGCTAGTGGCCCTGGCCCAGTATGTCCTCGGTCGGTGCTTCTTGGCGCTCTGGTAGGTCACTGCTGTGCCTCAGCCTTGATCTTGCACCAGGCCTGACGCTCAGGTGAAGAGCTGGAATGTGCTCAGCTGCCCTGGGTGTGCACAGGCCTGCACGTGGACATGGACTTCTCTAGCCCCCGGCACGCGGAGATTGTGTCCCCAGGGGTCTCTCCTCTCCCCCAGGCAGCTGTGATATGAACAGTCACTGCTGTCTGCTTCTGTGGAGGAAGGCGTTCCCCCTCCCCAGGAGTAGATTCCAAGCCAGTCTAGTCACACCAGGCCCCGTGGCTTTCCACGGAGCCGTCAGGCACATCGAGTCACAGCAGTGGCCCTGTGCACAGGCAGCCCTTGGCTCCAGGCCACTGGTTCCCAAGGTGTCACCAGTGAGAGAGGTGCAGGGCAGGCTGGAAAGGTCAGCACACCCTGAGGCTTGGCCTTGGGTCTCCCACATGCTGACGGTGGTCTCAGCAGCCTAACCCACTGCGAGTGTGGAGAAGGGATTTCCACCAGCACTTGCTCTACTGCCCTGGAGGCCCTGTCTGATTTCCTGTCAGCAGACAGACCTGCTTGATCTTTGGAGGCGCTGGTCTGACAGGGCACCACCTTACCAGGTTGTGTGACTGTCACTCACTCACCACCCGTTCTGGGGGCACTCTGGGAGGTTAAGTGGCTCTGACTGCCACTGTAGTTTTGCACCCCACCTGCTTTTCAGCATCTCTGGAGAAATCTCTTCCATCCCTTATTAAAACAAATAAACCAACTTCAAATACCCACTGGTCAATGGCAGGTCAAGGACAGGATGGTGCCAGTGCCCCGGGGGCCTCTGCTCAGGCTACCTTTCCCCATTTCAACCTCACGGAACTGGAGTCACGCCACACAGTACTTTGTGGAGACCAGCAGTTCTGTCCCCAGAACACAGTGGGCAGTGCCTGCAGGCCTTGCTGACTGTCCTGCCTGTGGGGAGGGCCCAGTGGCATAAGCAGCGAAGGCCAGGTGCAGCAGGGCTGGGGCTGAGCAAGCCATGCAGGTGACCATCAGTAGCTCCAGGTGTCTGTGGCAACATGCTGCCCAGGGGCTTCCTCCTCTGGGCCCCTCCTCCCTGGGGGAGGAAGTGGGGTGGGAGGCAGCTGTCCCACCCGCAGGGGACCCTTTCTCCTGCCGAGTCACACATGGGCCAGCCCTGCCTCAGGAACCACCTCCGTAAAAAGAAAACTATTGGCTTTTCCAACCCCTCACCTACTCCAGGCTGCCGATGAGCCAATGGCTCTTCTCGTTCCTTCCTGTCTGAGCCTAAGCCCCAACGCTGGCAGGGTGCTGTCTGTCCTGAGAGGACCCTGTGCCACAGGATGCCCTGCAGCACCAGCTGGCTGGCTGGCAGGTGAGGGATCCCGTGGCCTGTGGGGTGATGGCTCACCCAGCTCAGCTCACAGGACACAGGGACTCCTCCTCGCTCCCTTGGGGGGCCCTTCCTGTAGCTCCCCCTACTGAGGCAGGTAGCAGAGGAGCCACTGCCTGCAGGGGCCCACAGGTCAGGGATGAATGGCCTGTTGGCCCCTCCCAACAGCAGGATCACCATTTCTGCTCGGGAAAAACACGAGGTGGAGGGCCCACCCTCTGACCAATGTCGGCATCTCCCAGTGGGGCTCCAGCTGCCCGGTCATGGGAAAAGACCCTGCGCGGGCTCAGGTGGTGGCGAGAGCCCAGCTGTCTTCAGCTGAGGGGACAGGGAGGCCTCTCCAAGGCCATGGTCCTATAATGGTGGGATGGGGTGGCGGGAGGAGCGGGAGCCCCGGGGGATGCGTTTCCAGGTGAAGCGACCTCCCCAGCAACCACACACAGAGGCGAAGCATTTTAATTAATTTATTTATTTCTTTACACATAACTGAAAGTGATGTTACAGTACATAAGTTATTTACAACTGTGCAGTAATGTGTTGCAAAATAAATTATCTAGAAGGCAGCAAAAGTACATTGTGAATGTATATAAAACTGTACAGCGTTCGTTCGCGGATACTCTCTATAGGATTATTGGCTCTGTAGTGTTTCAAGTTACGTTCTCAGAAAGAGAAACAAAATGCCCAAGATTAAAGGAAAAAAATATACAAACCACGTGGATTTGACTCCATTAAAAACACTATTGGAGAGTCCTGGCTGAGTCCGTCTGTGGCCGGCAGGTGGCCCTCGCCTGGCACCAGCGACCTCAGTGTCCCAGCCTGTCCTGAGGACCGTGGCGGGCGGACACTCCTGCCCCCGACCAGAGGTCACTGTTGTGCGAGGTGGACGCCTCAGTCGTTTCCTTTAGTTGATCAGAGGGGAGCAGGGACTTCAAAAGCGCACTCTCCTGCTCCTCGGGTGCCTGCGGCTGGCTGGGAGGGACCCAGGTGCCCCTCTGGATGGGCCATGGTCTCCTCCTCCTGCTGGGCCAACGAGGCACTGCAGCGTGGGGGCCCGTTCTCCCTGCCACCGCTGGTAAAGACTCTGGTCTCCTGGCCTCCGGGCTGGTCTGGCAGGCGAGGCGTGTGGCCAGGTGCAGTCTCTGGGCTCCTCCCACCTGGCCGGCACGGTGCCCTCCTGCACCGCGGGCACTTCAGCAGCACTGGTGACTACGGCCCTTGCCGGTGTCCTGCGACTTTCCCCTGGTGTCACGCTGGCAGCAGCACAAAGTCATCGTTGACATCGACCATGGGCACGTAGAAAGAGGGCACCTCGTTCACACACAGCGACTTGTGCCCTGCGGGGTCCAGCTCCTGTGCCTTCAGCTGCCACTCCATCCTCTGCACGGCATTGAGGGCTGCGGCCTCGTGCTGCTGCCGCATCAGGAGGCAGGTCTGCAGGACACACACGGGTGAGGGTCCCAGATGCCACCCGCGGCCCTGGCTGCCTCTGTAGGGCAAGATGCACAGCAGGCTGCGGCCTGGACCTGACTGCCCATGGCCCACTGCCCTGGCATGACACAGACCTTTCTGTAACTAGCCACGGTGCTGCTCATCGGGAAGACGGCCCCTCAGGATGGTCTGTGCCCCTGACTGCCCTGCGTCTACCACCCCGCCCCACGGCTGTGCTGCACTGGGGGTCTGCTAGGGCTTGAGAGCCACCACAGCAGCCCCTGAGGACTGGACAAGGCTGTGGCTGCAACATTCTTTATTTAAAATATTTTTTAGTTGTTGATGGACCTTTATTTTATTTATTTGTGTGAGATGCTGAGAATCAAACCCAGAGCCTCCTGCATGCTAGGCAAGCGCTCTGCCACTGAGCCACAGCCCAGCCCAGCCCCCCACTTCATCTTTCTAGTGCCCCAAGTTCCTCCTCTGCCTTCACAGCCCAAACTGAGCTACTGCCCAAGTGCACGTGCGGGCGGGGACCTGCAGGGCCACCCTGGCGCCTTTTGGGCTGTCAGTTGCTGGACTTAGGGTGGACCACACCAGCTGACGCTCCCAGAACCTGCAGGGAGACGGCAGCAGCCCCAGCCCCTTGCGTTCTTCTAAAGGTCATGTCATTTTTGGTTGTGAGACTAATGGCTGCACTGAACATCTTCTCACCAAGTTTGGCCATTTTATCTCCCTTCTCTCGGGCTACCTCCTTTAGATTCTTTTTTCCCAGTCTACTTTTCTTGCAAAAGTCTGCATTAATAAAGTGGTGTGGAAATGCGCAAAGCCTAATTCTCTTTCAGGTAGGGTCTCCCTGGGTCTTCTGTCAGCTGAGAGGACACAGGCAGAGAGGGTGCCGCAGCCCCCCACCCCACCCCCAGGCTGTGTAAACCACAGTGGCCTGTTGTGACTGTGCCTCCCACTGAGCCAGGTGATGGCTGGGCCCCAGGGCAGCTGAAACTGTAAAACTGGCAAGTCACATGGCTGCTAGTAGTGGCATGCTGGTGGTGGTGGTGGTGGTGGTGGTGGGGGGGCGGGCAGGGCTGGCAAGGCATGCATGGTGTCCAGCCACTGGCCTGTGGCACCCACCTTCATGCGGTCGTACTTGTCATCCACATCCTGTAGCCAGGAGATGAACTGGCGGGCATTGAAGCGATCTCGTACGGACTTGTTCTCGTCGCCCTGTCAATCAAACGAGGTGTGTCTGGAGGAAGAGGGCTGGGGAGGTGACCAGCAGAGGTGTGGTCACCTCAGGAGGTTACCCTGGTCCAGGGCTAAGGGGATGACCCCCCAGCCCCCATCTTCCCTGGAGAGGCTGTTCCTGGGCATCAGCGGCCCCCAGCAGCCACTCGGGACCTGCCCTAGCACAGCAGTGCTGACGGGGCTGCGCCTCAGTGGGGCTTTCCAGTGGGGTGCTTCGTGTCCTGGGTGGGATGGAGTAAGGTCCCTCGACCCTAGTCTCCATTCCAGAGGCTCCAACAGATGGCACAGGGATCACACGAAGCTGCTGGTGTTGCCTAGGCAACCTCCCCACTTTCCAGAAACGCATCTCCCTTCTCTGAGGTGGGAGCTGCAGGCCCTGGGCAGCCTGGTTCTGCCCTCCCCACTGGCTTCCATATCCTGTGGTCCTGACCGCTTCCTCCTCACCCATAGCCCCACTTTCACCCCAACAAATGGGTCTGCACTTATGGACCAGGCACAGGCACCCTTGGGAAGGAGGTGCCCAGCCTCCCTTGCATACCCTGGAAAGAACATGCCAAAGGCTCTCAGAACAGAAGGCCGGTGGCCTCTGTGCACCTCGTGCCCAGACTGTCAGCAAGGTACTGCAGAAGAGGCCTCAGCCTGACCATCAGTCTTTTAGGCTGGGGCTGTGGTTCAGTGGTGGAGCGCTTGCCTAGCATGTGTGAGGCACTGGGTTCTATTCTCGGCACCACATAAAATAAACACATAAAGGTAGTATGTTTATCCATACTAATTAAAAAAAAAAAAAAGAGAGAGAGAGAACATTTTTTCCTTTGGACCTTCAAAAGAGACCCAGGAAATTACTTAGTGGTTTTTTCTTTTTGATGCAAAGAGCAAAACTTCCAAATAGTCACAAAACACTCCTTTAGTCCCCAGCTAACCTCTGCTTTACAACTTCTTGACAAACTGCTTTGCTTTAAAGAAAACCTGTGTGTAACATAAATGGGAAAGCATCTACGTCTCAGGGTAGGGGAGCCTTAACACACTAGGAACGTTTTAACTGGAGCCCACCAAGGCTCTACTGCGAAACCTCCGGGGCCCGTGGGACCCAGGGCATCCGTCTAGAGGTCCCAGCATAAAGCCATGGACACGGAAAGGTCAAGACACTGGAAACGCTCCCCAGGGCTGGGAGTCCCCAGGTGAGCTCTGGAGTATTGCCACGCAGTCAGTGACAGGCCACGGGCTGGAAGCCAGCACTCAAAGTGGGTGTGGGAGGCAAGGCAGTCCTGGGTCATGCAGCTCCAGCCTGCCCCAGGCCCAGCCAAGCACTGCTCACAGCAGGGGAAGGGCTTGCTGGCACAGCCTGGGCTGCACAGGTCCAGCTGCTTCTCAGCTGCAGGCTGAGCTGAGGTTCAGATGGGAAACCCCGACCCGCTGGGGCCTTCGATGGGGAGGGCAGCGGCTCACCCTGGCTTCGCAAGTGTCCCAGGGGAAGTTTAGGACTCAGAGCTGCACACTGGCTGAGGCCCTGTCCAGCAGTCTGGGGACACCTGGGTCCCAGTGTGCCAACTACGGGAAGCTGGGGCAGTCCTGATCTAAGCATAGCACTTGGATTCGTGCTTGCTCTGCTGCCTGGCGTGTGAGGCCTGCCGGCTCACCCACCTGGCTCTCCAGAGGCATGTTGTAGACCTCAGAGTCCAGCAGCATCGTGCAGGCACTGAAAGGCACTGCCTGGTTGGCGATGGTCCTGGCCGCCCGGCAATGCACCCGCAGGATCTCCTGCTCACACGACACGATCAGCTTCTCCTGCGAGGGGGAGGAGGGGTGAGCGCAGGCCCCCAGCAGTGGCCCCCATGCCTGGACCTCCTCTTACCCGCTCGATGCTGTGCTGTAGACGCAGCTTTCCCCGCACCGTCTCCTGCTGCTTGAACAGCTCCTTCAGGGGCTCCGCCAGGGAAGGGGGGGGTGCAATCTGCATGCACAAGGGGAATGGGTCAGTGGGGCCGGAGCCCTGCCCAGAGCACCCACCCACCCAGGCACCTCCTGAGAAGCACCTCTGACCCTGCACAGCAAGGAGACGGTGAGGGAGAAGGCAGGGCACACAGCACTTGCTGGCAAGGGGGAGGAGAGAGAGGTGTGTGTACCCTATGTGCCAAAGCAGCACAGCAGGAGTAGGGAGCCCCGTGGGGTCCAGTGAGGGCCTACGCACCCAAAATGGAACCTGGACGCCAGTGCCTGAGGCTGCCTGGCTGCTGAGAAGGGAAGAGAGCCCACCCCAGTCCCCATGGGGGAGGCTCTGAGGCTGACCATGGTGGCCAGACACCAACAGGCAAGCGTGTACACCACAGGTGACGAGGAATAGGCCTCCTCTCTTAGGAATTGGAGGCCAGGCTCCCAGAGCTGGCACACAAAAAACCCGCAGGGTGCACAGGACCTGGGCAGATGTGTGGTGCCTGCTCCGACCATGGAAGGAACTGGCAGAGAAGGCAAGGCTGGGGCGGGCCGGAGGGCATCTGCAATAGACAGTGGCAGCTGCAGGCCCTGGGCAGCCTGGTGATGTGTGATGATGCTGAGATCAACCACAGGCCCATGGAGGCTCCTGCTGACAGCAAGACCCTGAGGCATGGACAGGGTCCCCAGCTGCAGGAAGCACAGCAGAGACACTGCTGCAGGGCGGTGTCAGGGGCAAGAGTGTGAGAAAAAAAAGGATCCACATCCAGCCCTGAAGTCTTCCCCGAGACTGGAACAAACGAGAAGAAGACAGCGTTTCTGGCAGAGAAGCCCGGCCCAGGCACCCGACCCAACGGCTTCAGATTAGTCCCAATGACCAGAAGCCAGACACCAGAAACCCTCCAGCTGTGCCCAGGACCAGGCCGTGACTATGGGGATCCAGCCCCTGACACGGGTCTCGGTCCCATCACAGGACACTTGTACAGATGATCAGCACTGCCCAAGAGGGTCTTGTGCCCACCACAGGCCCCGTCCACCACTGAACCAGGTATCCCACAGACAGCACCAGCATGGCTCTATAAGCATTCCGAGGTTCTGAGTTGGGGGCTCCTCTGTGAATCTAAAATCATTTCAAAACAGAAGGTGCAGCTAGGTCTCTGCAGCCTTCAAACCTCGCCCATCTCATCCCCTGATGGGCCCAGATGGGTTGAGGGACTTGGATGTGCCAGGATACCAGACACAGCAGCAGGCGTGTGCCTGCTTCACCCAAGGGTCTGCAGGATGAGGTGGAGACAGGGAGGAGCCCACACTGAAGGCTGGGCTGTGGGAAGGGCTACCACAACCTTTGGTCCTTTACTTTCCCTCCAATTTCTCACAGCAGCCCCGTCACTCTGTTTGGGTAATGGAGACATAAATGCAACCTCAGAAAGTAGGAAGAGGTCTTACTGAACAGACACTTCAGACCTGACTTGTCTGAGTGCAGGGGCCCACACCATCATCTGTGCGGGCCTCCTGCAGGGCTCAGCGCTCCTGGATGCCCCTTGGGGGAACACGTGGCTGCAACATGGCCTGGCCCTGCTGCTGCTAAACTCAACCCCTTCCAGGAAAACCCAGGAGAAACCCACGTCCAACACCCACCCTCGCTCAGAGGGGACACCCGGCAGCTGTGCTTCCTGTCCAGCAGCAGCCTCTGAGGGAGCAAGGCCCTGCAGCACCGTCTTCCTCATTCCACCTGCAGGTCAGAAGGCCTCGGCTCCGCAACCAGGACGGAGTCCAGCCAGGCCCAGAGAGTCAACAACAGAAGCCCTGGCTTTTCCTCCACGGGTAGGTGGCCACACAGAAAGTCAGCTCTGCAGTGAGGGGAGAGGCCCCAGGGGCCTGGGGGCTCACGGCCAGAGATGGAGAAGAGCTTCCTTTGCCTCTGCAGTTGAGAGGACCCCAGAGGACAAGTGGGAAGCAGCCTGTCTAGGAAGGCCCAGGCCCTGGTAGGGCCTGACACGCTGTGGGGAGCCTGCTGGAGAGGCGCAGGGGAGACGGGCAGAGCAGGTGGGACCCACTGAGGTGCTCGAGGCTCCAGAGAGACACAGCGACGGGACGGGAGGGGTGCAGGTGAGACTCTGCGAGCAGCTGCAGAAATGCTGGGGCTGCGGGCTGGGGGCCAGGGCCAGCCATCCATGGAGGCACAGACCCTGGCAGCTCTCCTGACCCCAGAGGCCGTGAGGTGGCCCAGAGACCTATGCCAGGGTGTGCGCGTGCAGGCAGGCAGGGTGGTACTCACCACAGGGATGTGCAGCTTGCTGAGCGGCTTGCCGTCCAGGAGGTAGGACCCGGTGTAGGTGACGTACTCGGCGTAGCACTGGGGCGCCTGGGGCGTGATGTAGCAGAGGATCTTGCGCTTCTCCTCAATCTTCTTTCGGATCTGGAGGTACTCGAAGTAGGGGTTGGACCTGTCGCTGTGGTAGGGCTCAATGTCGTCCAGCTTGATGGCGTCCACAATGGCGGCCAGTGTCTGCTGGATGACCTCCCGCGTCTGCTGCGTGCTTGTGTTCAGCTGCTGCTGCAGCTGCTGGCTGGAGCGCTGGAAGCGGCGCTTGCGGGGGTGCTGGGCCTGGGCATCCTCCTCCTCAGAGGCACGGCCTTTGGCCCTGGCAGCTGGGGTGGGCGTGGGGGCGGGCTCCTTATCCGTAGGAGGTGTGCTCTGCTTGCTCTGGCTGGCCAGCATCTGAGCGCGGTTCCTGGTCATGCGCTGAGGGACCTCCTCCACCTTGGGGGCTTTCGGGGGCTCGGCCGTGGGCTTGGGCTCTGGATCCGTAGCTTCTGGCTGGAGGCTGCCTGGGGGCCCCTCCACAGGGACGGCAGCAGGGGTGACCTCAGCACTGTCAGGCGTCTGTGCCATGCCATCGGTGGCAGGGCCGTCGGGTGCATGATGGGGAGTGGCGGAGGGGTCCTCAGTCTTGGTCTCCTCAGCTCCGCCCCCCAGGGGACACTGTTCGGGAGGGCCGGGGGCCAGTGCCGAGCCAGAGTCCAAGACCTCGGGGGTCCTCTCGCCTGCCACAGTCTCTGCCTCCACCGCGGCTTCGAGAACCACGTCCAGCTTTGGCTCCTCTGAGGGCTCAGACTCGGCGGGAAGTGGGGGAGAGGCCTGGTCAGGAGGCAGTATGGGCTGCCCCTCAGCCCCAGGGGCGCTCTCCTCTGGTGGGACGGGACTCCCTTCCACGGGCTCAGTCTCGACGTCTGAGGAGTCTTTGGGCTGGAGGGGGAGATCGGGCAGCGAGAAGGGCCCCAGGTCCAGGTCATCCTCGGGGCTGGTGAAGGCGTCATGCCAGGGCACTGGTTCGCCCTGGCTGAGGGCAGACAGGCTGTGGCCACCGTCCAGGAAGCTGCTTTCCAGGGTCCCCAGAGCCTCCACTTGGGTCACCGTGGTGACACACGTGGGCTCAGGGGCCACGTCAAGGGGTGCCTCAGGAAGTGACTTGCAGCCACTGAAGAAAGACTCCAGTCTGGCAGGGGTGGCATACGCAGTGGCCCCTTCTGTGGTGGAGACGGCCACAGAGATGGCTCCCGCCCCGTCGTCTTTGACCTCCTCCAGGCCCGGTTCGGTGGCGGGCAAGGGGTAGGAGCCGGGGGATACGGGGTACGGGGGCTCTGAGGTGCTGAAGGGCCCTGGGACAGTGGTATGCAGGGTCTCTGCAGGACAGAAGTGTTTGGGGGACTCTGGGAACCTCTGTGGAGACTTCAGCAGAAGGTCGGAGCCCACGGGCCAGCTGACGGGGTTTTCAGAGGCACTGGCCACCAAGGTGGAGGAAAGGGCCTGCTCCGCGGCAGGATGGGCCCACTCGACCGGCTCCTCGGTGATGACAGCGTTGAAGGGGCCCTCGTCCAAGGGCTCCAGGTAGCTGGGCTCCGGAGGGATGATGGCTGCTGTGGCCTGCTGGTCCTCTGTGGCGTCCAGAGGAAGGCCCAGGTCCGGGGGCAGGGCCCCCTCGATGGCTGGGGCCAAGAGGTCGCCCCTAGTGGCAGGGGAGGGCTTGGCTGGTAGGCCAGGGAACACGGCCTCTGGGGAAGGTGCGCTGCTGACCGTGGCCGCTTTGGGTGAGGGGAGGCCGTAGTCAGGGGAGTAGTAGCCAGGGGACAGGCAGGCAAACTTCTCTGCTGGAACAGGTGGCAGGGCAGCCTTGTCCTCCATCAAGTGCTGGCCGGGAGAGTCGAAGCTGGAGGCGGCAGGAACACTCTGCTGTCTGAACAGCTTGTCCCCCACACTGAACTCCTCCTCAGGGGTTCTCCTGATGTCCACGGAGATGGAGCGGTACAGGTTGGTGGGGACGGGCCTCGTGGGTGTCTGGCCCGGGTGCTCTGAAGCCCCGCTTGAGGCCACAGAAAACCTGTCGTAGAGCGGGGGGGAGCAGGCGCTGGTGGTGGGCAGCGGGTGCTGGGTGTCGGTACAGTCGAACACCAGGTCGGGGTAGTCGTCGGCACTGCAGGACGGGGTCCGGGGCGTGTGCAGCTCCTCGTAGCTGGGACCTGACACCAGTGAGGTTGGAGTGGGCACCCCGGCGGGCCGGCTCTGCTCGGGCCGGGGCGAGGCGGGCAGGGCCTCCTTCAGGGGCGGCCCTGCTGACCAGTCTTTGGCCTCGGCACCCAGTCCTGGCGGGGGCTTGCTTTCAGGAACAGGTGGTGTCGCAGCTGACTCCTTGGCCTTCTTCTCTTTGAAGGGCGGGTCCAGCCCCAGGGGCTTCTTGGGCGCGGCATCCAGGCCCTTCTTGCGGGTGTCATCCGCGGGCTTTGCCTTTTCCCGGAGCCTGGGGTCCCCAGACCTGTGCCGCAGCTTCTCCATCTGCCGCATGCGCTCCTTGTGCCGCTTGTGCCGCTCCTCAATCTCCAGGTCCTTTTGCGACAGCATCCGCTCAAAGCTGGTCATCATCAGGTCGCCGTCCCCCAGCAGCTTCTCCCGGGGCCTGGCGTCCTTCTTGCCTGGGTCTCTGGGTGGCGGGAGCTTGTCCATGCCGTTGCTGATCTTGGTGGGGTCGCCCCTCTCCTTCTCTGTGCCCTCTCGGGGCTTCTCCTTGGGCTTGGCCTCACCCAGCTTCAGGGCCTCCTCTCTGCCCTTCTCCTTGTCCCGGACGGTGGGCCGCGGCTCCTCCTTGTGGTGCCTGTCCCTGTGCTTGTCCTTCTCCTCCCGCCACCGCTCCCTGTGCTTCTCCCTCCTCCTCTTCTCCTTCAGGGAGCCGAGGGCACTGGACCCGAAAGGCTTCAGCTCCTTCTCCACTTTCTTGGGAGGCTCCCTCTCGGGCTCGCTCCTCTCTCTCTTCTCAGAAAACCCGTCGGTGGCCTTGTCCAGCTCCTCCTCGCCGTCCACCTTCACAGCGTAGGTGATGCCATAGGCCTCGGCGTCCAGGAAGTCCTTCTCGTACTGGCCGGGCTCCCTCCTGCCCCCGTCCTTGTAGTCCTCGGCCTTCTCCTTCCTCTCGGCCTTCTCCTTCTTGGCCCGCTCGCGTTCGTGGCTCTTCTTGGAGGAGGAGGAGGAGTGCCGGTGCCGCTCCTTCTCCCTCAGCCTCTCCGCCAGGCAGGGGCCCTCCCGGGCCTTGTCCTCCAGCGGCTCTGAGAAGGACACCTCTAGGAGGGCGCTCAGGCCGGGCTCGGGGCCGCGGTCTGCAAAGCTGTCAGAGGAGCCCTCGCTGGCTTTGTCGTGCGCCTCCTCCCTGCCCTCCTGCAGCGCCTCCTCCTCCAGCCGCTCCAGCAGGCTGCGCTCCGCCTCTGCGCCCCGCGAGGCCCTCCGCTCCCGGTCCGGCTTCTCCTTGTGCTTGCCCTTGGCCCTGTCCTCCCCGGGATGCTTCCTCTCCACCTTCTCGGGTGGCCTCTGCCTGCTTCGCCTCTCCTGGGTGGCGTCGGCCAGGACCCGGTCCTTGCGGTCCTTGTCCCTCTTCTCTCTGTGCTTCTCCAAGGCCTTCTCCTTCTTGTCTCTGCCTGCTTCGGGGGCACCCCTGTCCTTCCTCTTCTCTTTGGGTTCCTTGTCCCGGGGCTTCTCGTGGGGCCTGTCGGAGGGGCACTTCCTGTGCCTGTCGGCCACGGGCAGCTCCCTCCCGTCCTCCCTCTCCTGGAGGGCGTCCACCCTGGGGGCCTCGCAGGCCTCCCCTGCCCGCAGCCCGCTGGCCAGGTACTCCTCCTTCTCGTCCTCGCTTTCGTCCGTGAAGATGTCTGCAATGTACCAGCTCTTCTCTTTCCCCTTCTTCTCCTCTCTCTTTTCAGAGGAGTCCTCGGAGGCGGCTGCAGGGAAGGCCTTGTCCTTCCTCTCCCGGGCCTGGTCGAGGCCGGCCCTCCTGTCTCGGTCTCTGCCGTGTGTGTCCTTGTCCTTGTGCTTCTCCTTGCCATCCTTCCTCTCCTTGAGGCATCTGTCAAAGTCTCTGTCCTTTGGACACTTCTCGCCTCGGTCCCTGTCGCTGGACTTGTCCTTGTGCCTCTCGGAGCGAGCCTTCTCCTTCTTCTCCTTCTCCCGGGCTGCGTGGTGCCGCTCCCAGGACTCCAGGCTCTTGGCGAGGTCGCAGTCGGGCTTGTCCTTGAAGGCACCCTCGCAGCCACACTCCTTCAGCTCCTCCCTGTGCGGCTCCTCTGGCCGCAGGCGGACATCCTTCCGCTCCCTGGAGCCCTCCAGGGCGTCTCTCCGGTCCCGTGGGTCCCGTGTGCCTTCCGAGGACTCTCTCCTCTTCTTGTCCTTGTCGGGGAGGTAGCTGGGAAGGCCCCGGTGCTTCTCCACCTGGTCCCTCCTCTTCTCAGAGCTCTTGTCCAAGTAGTCCCGGTCCTTCTTTCGGAAGAAAGAGTCTCTGAGATCTCGTTTTTCCCGGGCCTTGTTGTCCCGCTTCTTCTCCTTACTGTCCTCTTTCACCGTTTCCAAGATGAGTTTGGCCACAGAGTCACTCTTGATGTCCCTGTAATCGGTCACCGGGGAGTCCCAGCTGTCCTCCCCTTTGAAGTCAAAGGAGGAGTCGGAGAGGTCTGAAAACCACCTGTCCTGCTGGTCGTCGGACAGGCTGAGCTTGGTGTCCTCGCTCTCCAGGAAGTGGCCCCGGTGGCAGCAGTCGTCGAAGGCCGCGTCCTCCCTGTAGGCCTTCTCCCTCCGGAGCCTCTCCTTGTCCTCCTTCAGGGCCTTCTCCTTGGCCTCGCCCTTCTTCTCCGGCTTGGGGGGCCGGTCCCGGGCCTTCTTCTTCCTCTCCTCCTTGTACGGCCGCAGCCTCTCTTCCTTGGGGGACTTCTCCTTGCCCAGCCTCTCCCGCTCAGCCCTGCCAGCCCGGTCCTTTTCCTCCCGGAAGGCCCGGCCGCCGTCCCTGCCCACGTCCTTGATCCTCTTCAGTGGCTTCTCGTCTCTGAAGAGCCACTCCTTGTCCTCGGGCTTCGTCCTGCCCAGCCTCTCCTCCCTCTTGAGGTGGTCTCGGTCATGCTTCAACACCCGCAGCCTGCCCTCCGCGGAGACGTCGCTGTCCAGGAGGGCGGCCTTGTCGGCCTTGGGCCTGGGGTCCTCGTACTCGTAGGTGAAGCTTTTCAGCTTCAGCTCCTGGCCGGGGCACTGCCCCTTCTCCTTGTTTTTGTGTCTGTGTTTCGTCTTGTGTTTCTTGACGACTTTTCCCTCCTTGTCTAGCTTGGGCACGGCGCCGTCCACGCTGGGGTGGAAGCCACCCCTCTTCTCGGGAGCCATGCTCTGCAGGCTGCCCCTCTTGCGGTGCTCCTGCTTCCTCCTCGCGGGCTTTAGGGACTCCACGCTGGAGCCCTCGGAGGAGCAGTCTGACTCGCTTGTCAGGCCGGTGCCTGATGAGTCCGACAGTGAGCTGACCTGCGACCAGGCAGGGGAGGACACGGCCTTCCAGCTGTCCGCGCGCCAGTGCTTGCTGTGCTGGTCGGCGTGGCTGGTGCCATGGGACGAGGTGGAGGAGGCTGACAGCGAGCTGAAGAGCGAGGGGTCCTTCAGCACCAGGGGGGAGCCTCTGCGGCAGCCCGTGCTCCCCACCGAGTCCCCGTCCTCCTCGCTCTCGGAGGATGCGCGCTCGGACCCAGAGGAGCACAGCTTATCACTCCTCTTCCCAGGCCGCACCTCCTTGCCCCGGGCCTCCTTCTTCCGCTTCTTCTTCACTTTGCTCTTCTCCTTCTGCTGCCTGGGTGCAGGGGGCTCGCGGGCCTTCGAGCCGGGCAGGACTGTGTGCGCTGAGAGCCTCAGCTTCTCCCCCGCGCCCACAGCCAGGCCGGCATCCTCCTCGTCTGAGGTGTCGGACAGGATGCGATGGGCGGCTTTCTTTGGCGCGGTGGTGCTGTTCTTGGCATAGCTCTTGACCTCCATCTTGGGGATTGACACGAAGCTGCTGGCCTTGGGTTCTTTCCTATAGTCTTTCTTCAGCAGATGCTTGTCGTCCACGGGAGGGACCCTGTCCTGCTCATCGTCCTCATCAAACTCATACTCGTCCTTGACAGGCGTCACAGTCTTCTGAGGCTCTGGGTTCTTGGCCTTGAGCTTCAGGCCCTTCTCAAACTCGGAGTCCGTGTTGTTGCCATCAACTGAGCTGGAAGGTGCAAAGGATGGGGCGTCCTCCTCCTCGGAGCTCTCTGTGGGGACAGGAAGGGAGAGGTCAGGCAGGCTCAGAGCCACTCTCCCAGATCAGGGTGGGGCAGCTCTGCTGCTGCAGCAAGGAAGGGCCTCCCCGGATGCGTGGTCACCCAGGAGGGCAGGGCTGGCCAGCCCCTGCTTCTGGAGAAGCACGTCATTTGATCTATCCCATCTGAGGCCAGCCACAGCAGAGGGAACCGAGAAGTCTGCTCAGAGGTGGGGCTGGCCTCCCGGCAGAGACCGCGGCTTCTCGGCAGCCAGGCCCCAGGTGTGGCTCCTGCAGTCCGGAGTTCCTGAAGGCGCCAGGCCCCCAGGAGGCTGGGAGACCCTGCGTGGCCATCTGCAGGGAAACACCACATGCAGATGCTGCAGGGCTGCCCGTGGCAGGGGAGGCCCGCCCCGCTGTCCGCCCACAGCCAGGCTTACCCGTGGAGCTCTCCTCGCTGGAGGTGTACGTGCCTTTGCCCAGCAGCAGGTTCACCATAGTTGGGGAGTTGGCAACTTTCAGCGGGGTCTCCCCTTTCCTGTTGCTCTGCTGAGGGTTTCCTCCATACCGCAGCAACAACTTTACCACCTGCAAGACACGACAGCCACGTCAGGGAGCCTCTCGGCCAACACAGGATTCCCCTGGGGGACCGCTCCGCCCAGCAGCCGGCCATTAAGTGCCCTTCAGCAGCCGCTGGCCGTGTCCCTGGGTGCACCCTGCTGGCCGTCCTCTTCCACAGGAGGGCTCCTCCGCCCTCACTGCCTTCCATTTTTCTCTGGTGCTCCTCTGCAAGTTGTGCACCGCTTCCTGGAATCTTCTCAGCAAGACCCCCCTCCCGCCACAGTGAGCCCAGCAGCGGGCGGGGTCCACAGGTGCGCAGCTCTGGCGGGTGGAGGAGATCATGGGGTACAGAATAGAGGGAACAAAGACAAAGTTTCTGCAAGCTGGTTTATTTATTTTCATTTACATGAGAAAATAAGGCCATCTCTTCCTTGCTTGGAGTCACATGGAGGGTGGCTATGAGGGACAGAAGTGCTCTGGTGGTGTGCGACAGCCTGGTTCGATCATTACGATCAGCAACCTGTGTCTCATCTGCCTGCGCCACCAGGTGCTTGCTCACAATGGCTGTCTCCTCTCTCAGCTCCCACTGGCCACACGTCAGCAGCACCTACACATCTGCGTTTGCAGCTGCGGCTATGACAGAGGGCACGACCCACCTCAGGTCTGGGGAGCCAGTCTCGCTGGCTCGGCCTCCTTCCTCAGGTGGCTGATGGCCAAAGTGGGTTCTTTGCTATATCTTGCTGGTGGAGGTCACCAGGTGCCTCAGCCTTGGGCCTACCCTAAGGCCAACACAGGCCAAGTCCCTCCTGTCCCTTCTGCCTCCTGTCCCCAGCAGGCCTCCCTGTTTCCACAGTGGCTGATACATCCCAGGAGTGCAGAGGTCCAGATTGTGACCCCTCTACTCTCAGCCAGGTTCACTTCAGACTCACTCCTGCCCACCCCCAGAAAGTTTTTCTTAGTAAATCTCAGATACTGTATTTTCTACTAAGTCCCTTTCTCTAAAATGACCCTTTTGAAAAAACAAACAAGCTGGGTGTAGTAGCTACACCCAGAGTCCCAACTACTAGGGAGGCAGGAGGATCACAAGTTCAAGGCCAGCCTCAATAATTCAGCAAGACCCTATCTCAAAATGAGAAGAAGCTATGGCTGTGGTTCAGTGGTTAAGCACCCCTGGGTTCAAGCCCCAGTATGGGAGGAAAGAAAGGGCACAAAAACAAAGCCCCCAAAGCGCGCTATGACGCCATCCTCTCACCTACCACTGGAATAGCAGCTCCTGTCAAACATGGGGCCAAAGTCAAGACCTCCCTAGGAACCCTCCTGGCCGCCCCTCCCCTGCAGCAACCCCTCTCCCCAGAGTCATGGCTTCCTGAAACCCTTCCAGAACAGCCAGGCAGGGGCTGCTCTGTAGGAACACCAAGAACTCGGCAGATGTGGTACGTGCCGAGGCACCACCATCCTCACCTGCGAGGACTGTCCCGCCTGTGGCTGTGGCTCAAGGGGCTCTGGCAAAGGTGTCCCCTCAGCAGGAAGCAGCACAGCCGGCTCATCCTGTATCTTGCCTCAGAGCTGGAGGCAAGCCTGGCCCAGGAGGCAGAGCCTGGGGTGGGCCTGGCCTCAGCCTCTCATGGTCCAGACCTGGACCTGCCCTCCCGGTGCAATGGACCACAGTGAGGACGATGGGATCAGCAGCACACACTGCCATCTTCCTACTAGGGACAGACGTTCCTGTGCAAGATCCAGCCTGGCCAAGGATGGAGGATACCCCTACAAGCAAGTGCTCCAGGCAGTGCAGCCAAGCCTCAGGGGAGCCTGCAGGCTGCAGGAGCAGGGGGGGCAGGAGGTGCCAACCTTATAGTGCCCGTTGTTGGCAGCGTCGTGCAGTGGTGTGTCGTCGTCCAGGCCCTTGGTGTTCACCTCTGCGCCTGCGGCCAGCAGCTGCTTGGCGACGTCGTAGTAGCCACGGTTGCAGGCCTCGTGCAGCGCTGTCCAACCTAGAAGCAGACACTTAGCACGTGTGTCACTGAGTCCTCAAGAGCCACACTCCTGCACCTGTTTGCAACTGACACCCAGCTTGCCAGCCTTGGCCCACGGGACATAAGTTGCACCGGCACAGCTCGTTAACTAGCACCAGAGAAACAGGCTAAGAAGGCAGCCACAGAGGGCGTGAGGCCCTGACTCGGACTTGCAGGGAAGCTGTGGAGCCAGGCCCTCCACAGGGCAGCTAGGTAGCAGGCAGCACTAGACTCTCACCAAGAGCCCGTGCCAGGTCTGGAGAGGCGCCTCTGCTCTATTTCACTTAAAAGTGCCTCCCAATGTCCCTAATAGGGCAAGCGGGGCAGGCCGAGACCCGAGTGCCCAGTCACAGTATAGAGGCGCCCTCTGCTGAGGTGTGCACGCTGCATCTAAAAACAGTGGGCAAGACCCCCCAGGAGCCTGGAGCTGTGCCTGGCAGACACAGCAGCAGGGAGATACTTAAAAACAAACAAACAAAAAAACAACCCAGTTCTCTTAGAAATAAAAAAGATTGTATTTTGAAGCCCTTTCCCAGAGAATCCTCCCTCTCAGGACCAGCCTTGTCCACATACACACAAGGGCCTGGCAGCCTCTGCTTCTGCCTATGGGCAGGGCACGTGCACCTACCTGCGAAGTCCTTGACATTGACATCAGCGCCCTCGCTGATGAGCTCTTTGATGCGTCGGGCATCCCCCCTGATGGCAGCACGGTGCAGGCGGGTCTCGCCCCGCTCGTTCCTCTTGTTGACTTTGTCTTTGGTTTTTGAGGCAGAGCTGGGCGTTCCCTTCTGACACACTGCAGACTGGGAGGGGTGCTTTGGTGTGGTGTCTACTGCAGGCCAAGGGGACAGGTGGGGCGTTACTGGAGGAGGCGCCGAGCGGTGGAGGCCTGGAGAACCTGGCCGCTTCCACAAGGTGAAGGGGTTCTGCACGGGGCCCCATACCAAGCAGACCCTGTGCCTCCCAGGCCCAAGGCCCCAGGGCTCACCTGGGCTGTTGGCAGACTCCTCCGCTGTCATCTGCATGAGGAGAGCCACCTGCTGGCGCTCAGAGAGTGGGTAGCCAGCTCGGATCCCAGACAGCCCCATGCCGAACAGCAGCCCGGACTTGCGGGCGACAGGCTCCTTCTTGATCCTCTTCCGCTCAGGACCCTGTTTCTCTGTGCAATGGGTGGGGGAGAGAGGAGAGGAGAGGAGACTTCATGCCAAGTCCTCAGAGCCAGGGCCTCGCCTGGCATTCCAGAGCCCCTGCGTCCCGCCCAACAACTCACAGAGCAGTAGGGAGGCCTGCGAGGGACAAGGCACAGTGGCTGGCAGCGCCGGCACCGCCCCACCTGAGAGCAGCAGCTGTGAGAGACACAGTTGACACCCTGTTGCCAGCCCACCAGGTCTGCTGAACCTTGGCCTCCACCAACGTCTGCTCACCGCAGCCGCCTCCGACCCGCGGGCGGGAGCAGCGGATGGTCGGCACTGCTGACCTGGCAGCACATGTGTCTGCAGTTTAACGCCTCTTTCCCAGCCCTCCTCCAAACAAACAATGCAGATGTAAAATGGCAGACAGAGTTTAAAATACATAAATAAATCAAGGCCAACTTGTCAGTACTGTACCTTTCTTCTTGCTTCTAGGAACCTCCATTTCATGCCGTGGTGCTTCGAGGAGCGTACCAGCCTTGCAGTACCACAACATGGACTGAGCTGGAGGCATCTGAAGGTATCAACACAGAGCACTAACGAGATACGGCGAAACAGCTTTCTCCTTCCACCTCTGCCTCCTCCTGACAAGCAAGTTCTGGACGCCTCTGACCCATGACGCAACACCCTGCGGCCTCCAGCACGGAGACTGTGCTGCTGCTCCTAAGAGGTGGGGTGGGGAGCAGACACCCCAGACTCCATGACTGCGGTGAATACCCCACACTCTCCTTGCCCAGCACCTGCTGTAATGGAGGCCAGGAGCAAGACCCTGGCTGCTCAACACCCTGCTGTTCTGAAGCCCAGTGCGGGGCCAAGACGATTCAGGGATCTCTGTGGCCATTGGGGGGATGGGGGGGCAGCCGCAGTAGCAGGGAGGACCGCTGTGGGAAATGCAGGTCTGAGCATGCCCTCTTTCTCTCCATCCCTCACTTCCACGAAGCCCCTCTGCGGGACTAAACTGCTTCCTTGGTGACCAGAGTCTGCCCCTAGGGAGTGGGTGGCAGTGAGGAGGTGGCCCGAGTGGACTGCACGTCTGGGGTCCCGCAAGATGCTGGTCTCCAGAGGGCTGCCTGCTCAGCTCTGCTCCACCCCACTGTTCTGCCACCAAGGTGTCCTGTAGAGAGGTTAGGCTGCCTCTTTAAAAACCCAATCTGTGACTCACTGGGAATGCAGGCTGCGTGTTTCAGCATGTGCCTGAGGGTGCCAACTGCTCAGCCAAGCTGCCTGAACCCCAGATGCCCAGCAGTTCTAGAGCCAGCTGTGCCACACAGGTTGGAGAAAGGAAGGTCCTCCCAAGGGGGCCTGGACCAGGCCTGCAGAATATACAGCTCCTCCGCAGGCTGGGGCAGGGCCACAGCTACTCAGTGCCCTCAACCAGGGAGGGAAGGCCATCTTCTCAACCCAGCACGCAGCCTCAGGAGGGATGCATGTGGAGTGGCTAGGGCAGGGACACCTGCCACACCAGCTGGAAGAGCCAAGTCAACTTCAGCCACCGACGAGGTGACAGGGGCGCAGCCAGATCACCCTCCTATATGTCTAGGTCCCCGTAGAAGCAACAGGGCCACAGTGACTGAGTCAGGGCATCAGGTTTCCATTTGATCTCTCTGTGCACATGCCTTGTACCTTCTGTGTCCCTGCACTGACCTGCCACTGAGCTGGCCACACACACGCCTTTACATGTCCTGTGGCTATGTCCTGACAATGACAGAACCAGCCCAGGCAATACTGGGTGCATCTCCTGGTGCTCCAGGACCTGCCATCCCTATGAGGTGGGGGCTCAGTGCCCACCAGTTCTCCTGTCTCCAGGAGGAGGGGTCCACACGTCGTGGAGCCATAGGTCTGCCCAGAACCTCTGTGCAGCCAAGACCTGTCCCTATACCAGGTACCTAGTATAGGGGACAACACCTCTGGGGGCCATGAACCCCCACACCCCGCCCCGTAAGGACACGACGAGAGCCTCAGTACAACACGGTACAGCAAGATCCTGCTTGCAGGCGATGTCTGACGATCACATTCAGTGACTCCACAGGTCACAGGCCAGGGGACCACCCTCCATGTGGTGAATGGACGACGGGGTGCTGCCCAGGCTGGCCTTTCACTCCTGGGATTGAGTGACTCTGCCACCTTAGCCGTGCAGCAAATGGTCCTTTTAAGATGGCCCAGGAGTCCAGGGAAGTGCACCAGTGGCTGGCCTGAGGCTGGCTGGGGCTGCCCGGTTCCAGGCCTACCTGCACTTCCTCTGAGGGACAGAGAAGGACAGCACACAACACTCGCTCCAGACCTGCAGACGGTGGGCCACGCAGGTGGGCAGGAAGCGACAGGGCCACAGTGACCGAGTCAGGCCTGGGCTCCAGGGACAAGGAGGCCAGCTGTCCCCCCCTGTGGCCCACTGACGAGCAGCACCGTCCCTTGGCTTCTCCTGAGCCCCAGTGAGGGCGGACAGAATTTACACCTGTGCTTAGCCACAAGAGCTTCCAGCTGCCCCTGTGGTGCTGGGGGAGCATGATGCCCTTCTCGGGGGCCCCGTCCCACCCCCCAGGAACAAGGCTCTCCCTGACAGGAACACCCCACACAGCTCTGCCCAACCTTCAACGAGGTTTGTCCTAACAGGAAAAACCCCAGTCTGATAACCTCAGAGCCACCGTCTCCACAAAAGGCAGCTTTCTCCAAGTAGCCGTGGCAATCAGCACCCACAAGGATCCACTTTCTGTCCCTGGGTTCAGTGCCTGGCCGAGATGATGCCCACCGAAGAAGACCCAGAGTGGCCACAGTCCCCTCACCCTCCTCCCACAGCCTGGCCCCAGCTGGGTCGTGACCAAGGGTGAGGAAGTGGGGCGGGGAACAGGAGGAGCCACTCCTAGATGCTGATGGGGACACCCACAAATTCCATTATCCAAATGGAAGCGAGTGAACTTCATGTGAACTTTAAATGGTCTTTTCCAAGTTACAAAGTAGAACACGGGCAGGTCCGGGAAGACAGGCAGCCTACAGTGCAGCAGAGGGGGCACTTGTGGTCACTGTGTCTCTGGCTGTCCACGGCCCTCATGTCCCCTCAAGCTGTGCTCGACAGGCTGGGTGCACTTGGTGTAGAGCCCAGCACAGAGGCCAGGGAGATAGCAGGGGACAAGCCAGGCCCTCCAGCCTATGCAACTGGTCCCCATTCCCATGCATTCCCTGTTTCTCCCCCAGAGAAGCTAGGGTGGCACTTCTCCAGGGATGGCCCCGGCTGGAAGGCCCACCCACCTTCTCCAAGATACAAGGGATGTGGCAGCACCTTGTGCTTCTGCAGTCTTTCTCTGCCTCTGATGTAAGTCGGGACACCATCCTCAGCCTGCGCCCGTGTGCCTGGGAACCCTGGCTCCTCCCACTGCCCAGCACTGCTGGGTGGGGCCTCCCTCCGAGTGGGTGGCAGGGGTGGTCTGTTCTGAGGTGGCCTATTTTCAGGAGTCCACTTCCAGCCATTGTGTCCAATGGGATAAGACCTTCCTGAGGCCCAGCGTGCTCTGATAACAAGGAGAGCTGGGGTGGCCAGAGCTGTGCAGCATCTCCTCCTGGCTATTCTCGCTCCTGGGTCTCTGGGACGCAGGACAAGAGGCTTGCCTCTGATTGCTTTCTTCCTGTTTACGTTCGCTACCCATTCCTTTCCCAGGAACTCTGGAAAGGTCTCAGCCGCTAGCCTTTAGATTCTGCGTCCTCTCACTTTGGCCTAACCTGAGCCCATTCTCCCCTGATTCTCTTCTCCCACTGCGTCCACACCTCCTATCCCGTCTTTATCCTACACCTACAACTTCAAATTAGCTCATTCTTTATTATTAGCTACACAGTCCGAACACTGGTTTTCAATTTTAGTGTTTATAACTTTCATTTCCATTTGATACTTAAAACATTCCATTTGATACTTAAAAACATAAATCTGCATAATGTTTTGTAGTCTTTTATTTCTTGCTTCTGTTTTTAATTCTTCTCTTATAATCCACGGGGGTACTTTTCATGCTCAGTAGTTCCAGGGTGTGATGTCCCTCGGGCTGCGGAGCCTCTTGGGACAGCAGGAGGCCTTGCCGTCTGTCATTCTGCCTGGGCACTAGCACTTGTCCTAGCTCCAGTCAAAGGCCTCAGGTGGCACGTGGCACTTCCAGGGGCATAAGGAAGCACAAACCAAAATGCCAGCCCTATAAGAGGAAAGGGCATGACTCTCCCTCCTTTTCAGAACCTGCCCAAAGGGACTGCGAGCTTGGCTGTGGACGCGGCCCGGGCCCCTCCCAATAGCCCAGTGTGTCACAGTGATGGGGCCTGCTGCTCAGCCCCTGAGGGACAGCCTCAGGGTATGGGCCTGGATGCTAATAGGTGCATGCACTTAGCTCACAGAGAGCACCTGCAGCACTGAGCTCCAGGTTTTTCCAGAGAGAGCGAGCTGTAGGACACACAGTATACTTTACTGCCAAGATGGGAACATTAGAGGGACTAATGCACCATTGCAGAATACTCTTTATTCTGCTCTCCAGAGGAGCACTGCTATGGTGACGTTTTGAAAAACAGGAGACTCCTGTGCACATCAGCCAAGCATGCTATGGTGCAGTTTCCTGTCATAGACAGCTCCCTTCCTTTTACCTGCCAGACCAAGCACCGGCCCTAGTCCACGTCTGGGGTCATGAAGCACAGCACTCCTATCATAAAGCCCCAGAGGTGTACAACCTATGCACCAGATCACTGGTTACAAAAGAGACAATAACCTGTCCCTAACCTGTCCCTAAGCCTGGGCTGAAACTCCAGAAGAGACCAATAGAGACGCACAGGGCGTGCCCTCGGCAGCCCGCCTACAGCTGGCACCCACACTAGATCCCATTTCCTGACCCGTCTTTTCTTCCTTCAGTCACTGCCAATGATTGTTTAAAGAAAAAAGACCCTGAATCCATGTGCTGTACCCTGCACCGTATGCTGAGACCCCCATCGCCATATGCTGTGACCCAGTCTCCAGCCTCAACCTGGCTCCTCCCTCTGGGCAGGGGCTGGGTCCTCTCCCCTTTTGCCTTCACCTGTAGCATGGTGGCTCCTGGCTGCCTGACTCTGCATCTCTAGACTCACATGAGGCACAGGACTACAGGTTGTAGCAGCAGACAGGCCAGAATTGAAAAGTGACACTGGCACCAGGAGGACAACTTCCTGACCACTATCACACTCAGCACAACAAGCCAAGAAGCCATGTTGATGTGAGCAGACCCAAGGTGGACATGCAGCAAGACCTGCACTGTGCCCACCCATCCCACCTACATGCCCTGCACCTCTGCAGCTGCTCCCCCCACGGCTAACAGGGCAACTCAAGGTGGGCAGGTTGCCCAGAGCCTGCAGTGGGGCACCAGGATGAGGCAGCCTGGCCCAGTGCCTGCCTAGCCCCATGTGGTTCCCCTCCAGAAGCTGTAAAACTCCCAGCAGAGCACTAGGCTGGGTGTCTGCTGGCCCCTGACTCACTGGGTCATGCTGTAGGCCCAACTACCGGCCCCAGGGTTCCTTTGGTGTTCATGCTCCCCTTGGTTTAAGAAGAAACAGAACTGCCCAGGTCTAGATGGGAACAATGGCCAAGAAACAGCAGGACAGAAGCTGATCATGGCATCTCAATCATGGAAAACATTGCACCTGGACATGTCTCATCCCAAGTGCCCACAGGTGGTTCTTGGGCCAATTCCAGAATCCTCCCTGTGCAACCAAGACCTGGCCACTCACCCTCATCCACCCTCATCCACCAAGGTCTCAAGACAGTGGGAGACTCCTCCTCCCTGTAATGCCTTGGGGGAGCTGGAGGGGTCCTGGGGTACGACCTGGCAGGGTGCTGCTGGGAGCCTGTTAGTACCATGCTAACGGGACTGGGGCCCGAGGCTGCTGTCCACAGCCACATGGTGAGGTGGAGAAGCCCGCCCTGGCTGTGCTCCCAGCCAGCGAGCCGGAGGCCTGCACACCCTGCTCTCCACCTAGGGACCAAGCCAAAGATCAGTGTCCTGGCTGGCACAGCCTTGCCACCCCTCCTATGGTGCAAGAACAGTCCTTTCCCAGCAAAAGCTAAAGGGGCCGCGACCCCCGGAAACCCGTCTACCACTGACCACTCATGGCAACACGCTGTAGATATCCAGGGGCTGGTGCCCTGCTCAACCAGGAAAGCCAAGCAAGCAATGTTCCCTCTTCCACAGAGCCGCCAGCCGCAGACTTCTCTGACACGGTGGCTTCTCTTCTCAGGTGTGTCCCTCTTGGTGTCCCAGGCAGGAAGAAGGGAGACCAAGGGTCACAGCTGATGGAGTGGCAGGCTTGTGTGGAACTCCCCCATCAGGGAATACCTAACAATGTTCACAGACTTTTAAGACATGGGGAACATGGGTGCACAGACAGTATCATCTGAAGCAAATGCAGGACATCAATTCCGTCATGAGTTCTTGTGGTGACAAAGCTCTTCCCACTAAAACTGGACCAAGGCAGTGAGGGATAGAGGGCCTGAACAAGTCAGAAGGAAGCAGGTGAGTCTCCTTGGGCTGACCTGGTCTGAGGAAGGACTGTCTGCTGACCCTAACCCTTCTTCTGAGCCTATGGCAAGCACCATCTCTGGGCAGCTTCCTTTTGCTAAGCAGACAGCCAGCTTCCACAGCTGTGCTTCCCACTGTGCCCAGAGGCCTTAGCAGAGGTGATGGTGCTGTGCTGCACAACCTCAGGGGCTGGTCCTGCTCGTTTTGCTCACAACAGGCCCAACTGTACTGCTCCTGGCAAGCCATCCAGCCTGACTCAGCACCAGGGGGCTGTACCTCCAGTGGGCTAGGCCATGCACACTGGGGTCAGGAAGCAGGAGACCACTCCTGCAGCAACTTCTTGCCTCTCAGGGCACAGCCAGAGAAGCTGTCTGTGGGAGGCTGATTCCCTCCTCAGCTAGGCCACCTTCCCATGGCAAAGCTCCAGGCCTTCTCAGCAGAGGGCGCTGGAGGGACGCTGCAAGAGGAGGGCTAGTGGGGCTGGGATGCAGGGCTTTGCACCTGCCTGTCCTGGCTTCCTCCAGCCAGGGGGCTAAGCCATATCCCTTCAGGGAGGGCAGACTCCTCCTCAGCTGAGAAGACCAGGGGGTGTTTTTCTCAATCACTCTTTCACCAGGATAAAAATCCTGCAGATGCTAGTGCTTTCCCAGCCTCCAGAACCGTGAGCCAAAACAAACCTTTCTTTATTTAAAAAAAAAAAAAAAAAAAAATCACTGCATGAACCCCCTGCTCTGTGTAAATTTTCCTTCCTGAGGGAGGCGGCTGGATGCCACCCCAGAGCCAGATGCGCCTCTCACTCCCGCTTCCTCAGCAAGCACTGTTCCTCTGGGTACAGTGAGCCAGGGCCCAGCTCAGCGCCCAGCTCAGCAGAGAAGGAAGGAGACAGGTAACAGGTGAGTGCGGGCAGAAGGTGTGGAGCAAGACCAAGATTAACCAGCTGGGGAGCAGCTCAGGGTGCCAACATGTGCCAAGCATATATCTGGGGTCCTGGGTTCCATCCCCAGCACCAAAAGAATGAATGCAGGATGCCATCTGCACACTCACGGTCGCATCGCCATCTCATGGGAGGTCTAATTCTGTCACAATGAGGAAGCAGAGGTGCAAGGAGGCCATGTCAGAACAGGTCCTGGGAGAACCCAGCCCCAGAGCAGGAGGCACATTGCACCTGCAAATCCTGCCGCACAGCCCCGGCGGGAATCCACTGCAAAACTTCCTGCCCTTTCCCCTGGCCGAAATCTCCCCTGTGCCCAGCTGGGCCTCTGCCTGCTGGAACCAGGATGCAGTGTGAACAACAGAACTGCATGGACACTGGGTACAGGCTAAGGATCTCTGCAGGTTCCACAGAATGAAGGTGCAGCAGGCTGAGCCTCACAGATGCTCACCATCAATGAAGGGGCCCCAGAGACCTCCTGGAGCCCCTGGGGAATGGCCTCCTTATACCACTATATCAAAATGTGACGAACTGGAACGGAATACATTCTAGACCAGCAGGACAAGGCTGCTCAGCAGGGTATTGGGCACGGGTAACCCCTTCCACAAGCCAAAGGGCTCTCCCAGGCTGCAGAAGCACCAGCACGTGCACGTCAGCTCTTCTCTCAGAGGCCTCCTTCCAACCTCACACCATCTACGTCCAAAGAGCTCATAACCAGCCTGGGGATGTGGCTCAGCAATGCAGTGATCACCTAGCTTGTGCGAGGCCCTGGGTTCCATCCCCAGCACCGCAAAGAAGAAAAAGAGAAGGGTAAAAAGCCAATAACCAACCGTGAACAGCACCCCTGCTGCAGCCATGCCATCAGGGCACCGAACCAGGACTAGGATTTCCAGGCCTGGCCTGACCTCCTCCAGGTGCACGGCATGCACACGTCCACCAGCCCCTGACCGTGCCCAGACATGCCATAGATCATGTCTGCCCATCTTGCCACTTGCCTGCTCTGAGGTGGAGACCGGCCCCTCTGCTGGCCTCCAGCTAGCTAGTCCCCCCAGCTCTTGTGAGCTCTGTGCTAAAGTGGGGGAGAAGGACCTGCGACCACCACAAGGGCCCAAAGGCAGTTCCTTGGACTCTGCTGGTGAAAACTGGGGGTGGACACTCATTTCCAGGCTGCGGCGTCAGCCACCTCTCCTCCAAGCAAGTGAGGATGTTCGTTCAGCCTCATGTTCTCGGTGTGTGCCTCCCTTCCTGGTGCCAAAGGATGCCAGGGGGAGCCCAGGGCCCTCAGCCAGTTCACCTCAGGTCTTGGGGCCATCTTGGTGCTCTGCTGCCCCTCAGTTCTACCTTTTGGGGCTACAGAGAACTCAGAAGACCAGCAGGTGGGGAGGCCATTGGGAGAGACTCTCCACGAGCAGCTCAAGATGGCCAGCCTGGGCGCACACACTGCACGCTCCTGCTCAACACCCTCAGACCCACCTATGCTTAGGAAGACAACAAGGCACTTTCAGAGTTCCCTCTGGCTTTCACTACAAGCAATGGAGCTTAATCTATGTGGGGAAACCACATCCCTGCTGTGTGTGGCCCTCCAGCAGTCCACCCGGAGCAGGGCAGCTGCAGCCCCACAGAAGAGCCTGGGGCGAGGCTTTCCTACATCTCCACATCAGCCCGATGCAGGGAACAAGAGGCAGTGCCTGGATAGGCCGGTGCGGCATGGAGCCAGGAGGGGCGGGGCTGGGAGGAGGGGCCCAGTGTGGTACCTGTGTCCGAGTCCTTCTGTTCTCCATTGGCCCCCACAGTGAAGGGCAGCTTCCGCTTGGTGGCTCGCTCTCTCACCTCCTTTCCTCCATCACTGCGGTCCAGCTTTGGAGTCTTGGTCAGAGAAACTTTATCTTTATCCTAGTGGGGGAAAAAGAGGTTGCTTTCAGAAATCACTTCCAGATTAAATCCTCAAAATACTCAAACTGGCCACAATCTCACTTCATATGCCACGAAACATGAACCTCTTTTGGGGGGCAATCAACTACTCCTCCTGCCCCAGGCCACAGTGCAGAGCCACACGGGTACTGGTGTGTAGAGGACCCACAGCTGAAGCCTGACCGTGGCTGGGTACTGAAGGTGATCAACACCCACTGAGTGTCCAGCTCCCTGTGACTGGATGCCATGCCTTCCTTCCCTGTGCCCACTGGATGCTGCAAGGCTGCAGTTTTGCCCTTCTGCTCTCACCTTGGACCCTCAGCCTGGCTGTAAGGAGCCCAGGCTGACCACCTGACTGCGGCCCTCACAGAGGGACTGGCAGGAGTGTCACTCACGAGGTGAGGACCCAGCAGCTCCAATTCCACCTCCTCTACCAGCTGGTCGACCTTGGGTCAGGCTCAGCGCACCACTACAGAGTGGGCATAGTGTCCACTCCAGAGGAGGAAGCCGGGCACACCTCACACATACACTCAGGCTAGTCTCCCATAATGTGCCACGTGAGCCAAGTGTCTACCTGAGGCTCTGAGGTCACAGAATGCACGTTCACCTGGTAGAAAGTGAAGCTTTGGAGCAAGGTCAGGAAGGAGCAGCTGGGTCCTGAGGGTGAGGGCGGAGGACACTCACAGTGACAAATGTGCCCCCTATAAGAGCTGGCAATCATGCTGAGAGGGGAAGCTGGTCCCCTGAGGCAAAGGTGGCTCTGAGGTGGCTGCGGTCAGTGCCAGGAGGGACCCCTTGCTCCAGGCTGGGCTGGGTGGGTGCACAGTACAGGCATACCAGTTCTGATCAGCTGCAGCCAGCTGAAACCTGGGCCTCTTCAGCCCACATGGAGTCACAGGCTGTGGCCTCCCTCAGGGCCAGCTGCTCTGCGGCTGGGTGGGAGGCTGAACGAAGGCACTGGCACACTGCCGTTTCAGAGGAGCAGCCACAGTCACTGGAGTTCTTTGGGCAAGTCCCCAGGCCAGTTGCTGGCAAACAGCACAGCTGCAGGGCTGCCCTCAAGGCACTGGGGTTCTCAGAAGCTCCTGGCTGGATGAGGTGGGGCGCTGCCTGGGGCCGTGCCAGCAGTAGGTCTCCCTGGCCCTGCCTCCTGCTGACTGCTCCACCTCTGCCTTTCCCAGCCCCGCAGTTAAGGAGTGCTGTTCCTCCAATTTAGCTGTTTGCCCCTAGTGCTTCAGACACAGCCAGGGCAATAAGACCAGCACAAGGAAGGGTGTCCAGGAGGTGCTGTGTGCAAGCGCAGCACCCAGCACCAGGCACCATACCTCCCCGCCCTTCTGCATGGGCACAGGCATCTCCCAGCAGGAGGCACCCGTGAACTGTGCCACCCAACACCAGGGAAGAGTGGAACAAAAACTCCAAGTCTCTGATTAAATACTTTCATACCAAGAAATTGCCTGGTCTTTAGGTGGACCTTACCAAGAACTCAGAGAAGAAATAATACCACTCCTAGCACAAACTCTTTCAGAGAAAAGAGAAACAGTACACGTTCCCGACTCACTCTTGAGGCTGCCACAGCCCTGGCTCCAGAACGCAACAAGGGTGTTCTGTGCACAGTGTGAGCCATGCTCCTCCCGAACAGAGGGCAAGCGCTCACCAGGCACCAGTGATGGATGGATGGGTAAGAAGGCAGCACACAGCCAGGGTGATGGAGTCAAGAATGCAGATGTAAAAAAGTTGGTGCACCAAACACATTAAGGGGCTCAAGGAAAAGACACAGCCACAGCAGTGAGCAGGAGGCCGCACAGACAGAGCCAGCACTGCAGGACAGCTGAGGGCAGCTGCACAGCAGAGACCCTGGCAGGGACACCCACGCCCACACCTGCTGAGAAATCGAAAGCCAAAGCAAAGCAACCTCTCAGAAGAGCAAAGGGCTGCCCAGGCAGCTGTGGAAGACAGTCCTCCTCAGGAAAGAGAGGAAACAGGCCCAGGACACACAGTGTGGGTGCCACACCACCAGCCAACTCCACCTGGGTAGAGCTGGCAAGGGTGTGTGGCAGCTCAGGCTCACGCCTCTCCCTCAGGGAAGGACCATGAGCACTAACCTCAAGAGGACACATTGCCTCCGGAAAGACCAAAAAGGTACACAAGTGAACTCTGCAAACTGAACTAGAGGGCCGGCTGGATACAGGAAGGAGCTGGATGTGCCCGGTACCATGAGCACTTGGGCATGGATATTAAGAATATCACGAACTAACAACACACATCAAAACCTAGGGACAAATCCAGAAACAGATGTCTGAGCCCACTACATAAAAAATTACCAAATAGTAACAAGAGAACATAAAGACATAAGTAAGATGCAAGGCTACATCATGTTCAAGAATTAAAAAACCTCAAAAACGATGATATTTCTCCACACACTGACATTCAAAGCAATCCAAACTCCAGCTTATTAGAAAATGTATATGGAAATAGTTGGACATGGTGGCGCACACCTGTAATCCCAGCAATGCAGGAGGATCACAAATTCAAGGTCAATCTCAATAACTTAGGGGGACTCTGACTCAAAGTAAAAAATAAACAACAGGGGCTTTGGGATGCAGCTCAGTGGTAGAGTGTTCCTGGGTTCCATCCCCAGCACCAAAAAATGGAAGGAAGGGAGGGAGGGAGGGAAACAAAAAAAAAAAAAGGGAAAGAAAAGTACATAAAAGATCAAAAGTAGCAAATAGGGGCTGGGGCTGTAGCTCAGTCCTCAGCACCATATAAAAATAAATAAATAAAATAAAGGTATTGGGTCCATCTATAACTAAAAATATTATTTTAAGCATAACACCAAGGCAACAAGGCTAACAGCTTACACTGCCAACATCAAGACTGTGAAACGATGGTACTCAAGCACGTGTCCTGGAGTGGGTGTTGCACTCTGGGGGCCTTGGGACAGAGCAGAATTGACAGCCAGGGCTGCCTGGTGGCATGGCAGGTCTCCAGGTGGCCCCTGTGTCACACCACATGACTAGTCCCAGATGGATCCCAGCCAGATAGCTCCTAGGAGGCAGCACAGGGCAAGTGCCACAGGACAGATGCATCCATGCTCCCTTGTGTGGCCATGTGTGTGGAGGGAGGAGACCGCCAACTCCAATGGGTCACAGGGACTGCTCAGAGGGAACCCACTCCACATTCATCAACAGAAGAATGATGACACCATCAGAGGTGCCCGCAAAAGGGCCATGCAACAGCCAAGCAGAGCCACAGGCCGGAAAACACTGCCCTCACATCACCACTTCTTACCTGTGGTGACAGAGACAGAGACAGAAAAGGGGCCACCTTTGGCATAGAGGGGGTTGCTGGTTAGGGACAGCAAGGACAGTCCCAGAGCCCAGAAAACATTGTGCATGTTCCTCAGAATGCAGACTGTCCCTGGTTTTCAAAGTGGGAGAAAAGCTACAATTGTGCATTGTATTTCACCAAAAAGTATTTCACATAAAATGTTATCCCAGCCCCTCCCCCAAGAAGCACCGTGGACAACGCCACGTGGAGACACTCGGCACCTGGGCTGGCTGTGATCCAATGTGCTGGACTCCGTCATGAGGTGCAGACAGAAAGGCTGTCTTGCAGCTGCCCCAAGGTGGGGCTGAATCCCGGTGCTACCCCTGAGCCACACCCCTGCCCTCAGCCTCCCCTGGCACTAGGATGACAGGTGTGTGCCACTCCTGGCAGAAGAACTGTTTTAAACATCCACCACTCCATGACTGCCACTACAAGCAGCATCGCAAGAAACAATGAAGTCCTAACTGCATGATCAAAAAGGGTGCTGGTCTACCTGGTGCTAGTGCTGGGAACCACCCAAGGTTAGTAATACTCCGTGACCAGCCATGGAGGGACCCAGGAGGAGCAACCAGTACAGTGGGCACTGGCTACCTGTCAGAGAGCTGCCCCGGCCCTCTGCTGAGCACAGTCCTCGGAGCCACACCGCAGGTGCAGAGCCCGAGTGCTCTACGTGTGCTGTTTCTTCACAGTGGCCATGGTCGTTCCAGGGGCTCAAGGAAAAGACACAGCCACAGCACTGGAATCAGGGTTTTCACGGTCCTACACTGAACCCACAACACATCCACTGGGAGGGAGGAGCCTGAACAGCTCTCAGCTTTCTCACCAATGGCAAAACTCTCCACCTATTTAGGCCTTCCCAACTTCTCACAGCAAGCAATCTGTGTAGCTCTCAGGGTTCAAACCTTGAAGCGTATCTTTTAAACTTATCCCCAAATAATTCATGTTTTTGATGCTTCTGACCATGTTTTTGGCTCCATGAACTGCATTTATGGCTCCACACTGCCACCCATGCTGATCTGAGGGCTCCCGTGCCTCCTCCATGGCATCTGTGAGCAGCTTGGTGCTGAGGGCAGGTTTTCTTTAGCACGGCATCATTGGCCAGCAGCTGGTCTTCCACAGGGTGCGTCAGGTAAGGGAACCCCCTCTACCCCATATACTTTCTGAGGGTTTCTGTAATGAGAAGGTCTTGGATTTGGCCAAGTGTGTGTGCATGCGCACTCATCAACTGACAAAACTACAGGGTTTTCTGTTTTGGTCATAATAAACTGATTCTGGATGTCAGATGAACCTCAAATTCTTGGTGTAAACCCTCCTTGGCCATTGTACACTATCCTCTTTAATGTCATTTGCCTATCATTAAAAAAAAAAAAAAGAATCTGGAAGAAAAACAAATGGACTGGATTTACAGGGAGGTTAGGTGAGAATGAGGGAAAGCAGGACAAACAGAGTGCCCACTACAAGAGCCACACCAGAGGAAGGCCGAGTCCTGGGGTTTTCTGAGCCTTTTTCCCCCAAACCAAGAAAGTTCTGCCTTATTTTATTAATTAAAATCAGAAAGAGGAGTCCAGGGAAAGAATGACCCAACAGGACTCCGCCTGCACCCAAGGCGTTGTGTGTGTGTGTGTGGGGGGACATGGGAGGACCCTCAGGGTCACTGGCAGTGGCAGTGCTGAGGTGCCCTTCAATGCTGCTCTATTTCAGTCAGGGCAGGGGTCTGTGGGAGCTGTGCTGAGCAAGCAGAAACCACCAGGACGTTCATGATGACCCACGGCCCTGTCCTCAGCCCCACAACTGATTTGGGAGAAAAGAGGGCCCAAGCCTGGCAAGTTCTAGCAAAAAGGACTGACAGAAGTCCCAACGGCGAGCAGGGAATCTCCAGGTGTCCATCAGGGACCATAAGACCTGGTCTCTCTCTATTGCCACCATGAGAGTCTATCTGGAGCCTGAGATGAGCTGACTCCATCAGGGCTGTGGCCCCTTTCTGTTATCTCCTGGATGAAGCTGCACGCTCCTCCTTGGGACCCCACAGCCAAGAGCCCTGTGGCTTCAGAACATGCCTGGAAACCACAGGAGGAAGCAGTACAAGCTGAAGCCCCACCAACCCCATGGTAGCAGTGGCACGGCCACCTCTAGAGATGGCCTCATCCCTTAAGGAACATGCCCACCAGCAGCATGCCAGGTAAGTGGACCTACAGGGCAGTCCTGTAGGTTCCACAAGGCTTCCTCGCTGTGAGCCTGCAGGTCCTGCTGGTGCTCCAGCTGTGGCATGCACCATGCAGACACAGCTCACTCCAGAGCCCCTGCTGCCCCTCACAGCTTCCTGCTCACTGAGTGTGACCAGGGCATGTTCCCAGCTGAAGCCATGGTCTAGAGGTCACTCTGAGAACACCCAGAAGAGGCTTGCAGTCTTCACTCAGAGTAGTGTGGGCTGAGCACAGCAGCAAGGGGCAATAGCCTGTAATGGAGGGAGTTCTGGACTGGAGATCAGGGATGTTACTTCTTGCAGGGCAGTCTCTGACACCATGACAGCCCTTGTCTTCTCTGGACCAGGACACACTCAACAGTACAGGGTTTCCTGGCTCCTGCCAAGGTTACTCTCAGGTTGCATATTCCAGAGACCACTTCCAGAGCAGGTCCTCACCTGCAAGGAGACCTGAAGGAACACCCACTTCTCCATGAGCCTGCCCCTGTGCCTGATGGGTGCAGCTGGGAGTCTGCTACATGCCTGCCCCTGTTGTGCACACCCACCAGGTCAGGACTCTTCAGAGCAGCCTACAGGCAACTGTGTCTGAGAAGAGGCTTTAGCTCTGATGGTTTTAAGAACAAACACAGGAAAACAACACAGCTACCTACTGGGAAAACAAAACAAAAAAGTCTAATCCAGGCTCTCCTGCAGCCAGGGTGCAGACTTGGCTTAGGGCTCGCTGGGCTTGGCCTGGTATCCTTGGCAGCCTCTAGCCATGTAGCTTCTCTCCACCATGACCTTCCACCATGATGTTCTGCCTCATCTTACTGAGTTATGGAGTTGGCTAACTGAGCCTGTGAAGCCGTGAGCCCAAAATGAACTTTCCCTCCTCAAAAAAAAAAAAAAAAACAAACAACGCCAGGCATGGTGGTGCACACCTATAATCAGCTGGCTGAAGCAGGAGGATCCCAAGTTCAAGGCCAGCCTTGGCAAAGTAGCAAGGCCTTAAGCAACATAGACCCAGTCTCAAAATTAAAAACAAACAAACAAACAAACAAAAAAACCAAAACCAAAAAAAGGGTTAGGGATGTGTCTCAGTGGTAGAGCACCCCTGGGTCTTCCCCAGTACCAAAACCAAACAAAACCACCTGAACCAACCTGGAACCTGCTTCTGTGCTCAGCACCTAGTGCAGTGGCACAACAGAAGCTGCCTCAGGAGAGGACCCTGTAAGGTCGGTGCAGCCTGCTTTCCAAGGCTCAGCCCTCACTCACAGGACTGCCCTGGGCCTTTCCCCATGCCCAGCAGATACCAAGTGTCAACCACCCGCTTTGAGTTGGGAGGCCCAGTCACTCCCTCCACTGCTTACTCATCTTGGTCAGCTTAAGGGCCAGGGTCTCCTTTTCCCACCCTCCTGCACCCTGCCTGATAGTGGGGACCTAGAGTTCCAGCTCTGACCTCCCTGCCTCCACACCTGTCCCGCCAGGTCTTCTGTGGGCTGAAGACCACACTCTGCTTCCAGAGCCCAATCTAAGTCTAAGAATGGTCCCAGTCTCTGATGGACATTTTGGGGTTCTGAGACTTGTGCTTGTGTCGACCACATGGACGTAAGAAGCTTCTGATGCTGGCTAGGTAAGCAGAGCACACAGCTCACACCCTGCAGGGTAAAGTCTACCCTCTCAGGGTATGACACTGGCCAGACACATGCCTCAGCATGCCAGGTACCCACACTGCAACATCTGCCCCGTACACAGCTCAAGGCGCTCTGGACAGAGCAAGCAGGGGAGGACAGGGGACATAGGCCACAGCCAAGAGTCCCAGAGGCTCATTCAGCTTGTCCATGTTCAACCAAAGCTTAATGAATATATATGGCTCCACCCAGCCATGTCTACACAGGGCTACCTGCTGGCCTCACAGCAAGCACTTCAAACCCAAACACTGCCAGAGGCTGGGGTGACGGAGGGCGGGAGGAGGCAGTGCCAGCGCCCAGGGGCAGCAGTCTTAGGGCTGTCTTCACAGCTCAAATGCTAGGGTGAGGGCAGAAGCAGCTTGAAGCCATCAGTGCCCAAGGACTCACTGAGGTGAGGCCCACCTGGCAGTGAACACAGGCCAGAAGGGCTACACAGGCCAGCCACAGGACTCCTGGCAGTGGCCTGTGGCACTGCTGGGATGTGCACAGCACTCGCTGCACCAAAACCCTCCTGTTCCCAGACAGCAGGGGATGGGATGGACAACAGCCACAAAGCAAGCCCCCGTCTGTGGTTCAGGTCATGGGCCCACACTTGCCACCCCTAGCACTGTAGGACAAAAATGCTCCCCCAGAACAGAACAAACGGACTTGAAAGTGAAATTCTCAGTAGTGTGTGCAAGCGGGACACTGTGACACAGCTCATCCCTGGTGGCCCTCCTCAGAGCCACAGGAGAGTGGCTCTCTGCCCACATGCAGGGGGCTTCCACTAGCATGCAGCGCCCAGATGGTGGAGGTGGGGGTTACCTTTTTCCCAGTTTGTTTCTCCACCATGTCGCTGCTGGGAGAAAAGTCTTCCTGCTGTGGAGTTCTAGAGCGTGCGCCCCTGGGCATCGTTCTGCTCCCGCGCCTCGTCTCCTCTAGGCCGCCACCGCGTCATCGTCACCAGTCTGCTTCAACGGAGAGTACACAGGGTTAAAAACCGGCCACACTACACCAACTAAATGACCTCTTTCCAGGGCAGCAGTGGCCGTACTCCATGTGGGGAGTGGGTCCAGGCAGACCCGTACCAGGGCCACCAGCAGTGATGAGAAACAAGGTGGGTCACACAGCTGGGCTTGGGCAGAAAGGAAGCAGACGGCCTGGTCGGGCTGCTGGCCCTTGGCACAACCACACCTGGCCCTGCGCCCTCAGGTTGCAGGTGGCAGTCCCCTCTCCTTCCCTCTGCTGCAGGCCTGATGGCTCCAGTCTCCCAGGTTCAGCCTCTAAGACCTGCTTGCCAGTTGCAAGCACCCCAACAGAAGGCTGGAGGAGAACCATTTTGCTTCTCATCAAGCCCCAGGCACAGGCACTCATGGATGCAGGCACAGGCCTGTGGCACAGAGGAGTCCCGAGGATCCCCATGGCTTCATGACCCCGCTCTGCCCACCTGGGCCCAAGCTCCAGCCTGTATTTCCCAGGAAACCTGGGACACACACTGCATTTACTGTGCATTTTTTTCCCCCTGTGTTTTATGACTTCCTGGCATCTTACAAGGCTTGCTGGCCAGGGGCTGGTTCCTAGAGACAGCGAGGGCTTGATGCAAACCACCCACCTCCTGTGTAAGCCTCACACTCAGCCAATGGTCCCTACCCCACCACACAACCAGAGTCTGTCCTTATGCAGCAAAGCCTGCAGGACAGAGCACCCTGAATAGCCAGGCCTTCCCCAGTGCAGAGCCAGGATTCCTAGACCCCAACCTACTGTGTGCAGACCCATGGCCTCTGGATTCTCACTGCAGCCCTTCACTGATCTTGCCTGATCCCCAAAATGGCTGACAGTGGTCTCTCCGTAAGCACACAGGGAAAAGACAGACCCAGAAACATCCCTCGTCAGACACTGGCTCTGCTAGGCCTTCATCTTGGGGTCCCCGCCCGAGGGGACTCCTGACCTCTAGAGATCACCGGGTGCTGCTCCTCAGATTCTCTCTGTCACTCTCCAGGACACAGCCTCACATCCCCCAACACACTCCTGGTGCTAGGTTTGAGCCCAGGGCCTCGAAGACGCCAGACAAATGCTCTGCCACAGAGCCCTATCCCAGCCTCACACCAAAGAATTTCTGTCTTGAACTCAGCTCCAAGTGGACACGAGGCACTCGCTGTCAGCACACACTCAGCCACTGTGCCCTGCAACAGACAGCTCTGTGGCCCAGCCATCCCAGAGCTACCCACCCCAAAACTAAGATGCAGAAAAATCAAACAGTAATTTTCTAGCAGCAGGGGAGAAAGAGTCCCAAAGACAAAGGGTCTGCGGTGGATGCTCCAAAGACAGACAAAAAAGCACTCAGGCACACGTTGAGCCAAATGGAACAGCACAGACTGTGACCGTGTCAACAGGGGCAGAGGACCCATGCGCATGGCACAGGAGGCTTTGCCCAGTCTGTGTGTGGCCTGGGAAAGAAGCCCCTCAGCAGCTTGGACACAGGCAAAGTCTCCAGACACTGGCCTGCCCTCTGCTGACAGGGCCTGCAGGGTGGGAGCAGCCAGCAGCTGCAGCTGGAAAAAAGCATTTCCAAACGAAGCACTCCACTTGGCCACAGTCAACCAGAGTTAAGAGCAAACCAAAGTGTTTTTGAGGATGCAGCATCTACTGAGACCTCCCAGGACTGCTCCTGAGAAAGTGCTGGGAGGTCCTGCTGCCTGGGCAGCACACTGCAGCTGGCAGGCCCGAGAGCTAGGAATGGGTTTCACAGGTTTATGCTTGAGGGAAGGAAAAATGAAAAGGCTAAAGCTTCATGGTACCCCCCCCCCCAAATTACGTGGAACTAGGATTTTAGCGTCCATAAATAATTAAAGCTCTCCGGGATGCAGCCCTCCCGCTGGCTCATGCTCCTCTATTGTTTCTGCGCTGCTGGGGTAAACTCGGAGCCTTGGGCATGCACAACCACACTCCGCCACTGAGGCGCACCCCAGCTGCCAGGTGCCTTTCTGTCTGGCCGGCTTCACTGCGCAGGCCCTGGGGCCTCTAAGATGCCACAAGCCCTTTCCACAGCATTGATGCCAGCACTGGGGGTCACAATGACTTTACTATCGTGTGATGGCAGCAGAACCTGGCACTCAGTGCTGGGCATGGTGAAACCCTGAACACTGAACCTCATGGCCGCCAGTCCTGCCCTTCCAAGGCTCTGGCAGGGGGAGGCCTGTGTGTTGAGCACCCTGGGTGCTTATCACAGGCCTCAAAGTGTCTGCTTTGAGGGAAAGTGTCTGCTCGTGGTGCTCCTATTCATTTGTGTAATTTGAAGGTGTTTCCTCCAGTTTTAACTCTGAACAGGAGTTTTCCCTAAAGGGCTGTCTTTCCTGCCCAAATCTCAAAGTTACCGTGAACTGGGTGCCTGGCAGTTCCTGTGTCCCTCGGGGTCTCTAGGAACTGGTTCCAGGGCCCCCACAGATAGCAAAGCCCACAGCGCTCAAGCTCAGGGTATACGACGGAGCGGTGTTTGCACAGGACCCATCCCTGTTCTCCTACACATCAAGTCCTCTCTGGATAACTCTAGTGTCTGAAGTGTCATAAATGCTGAGTGCAGCCCATGCAGGAGGGGTGCTGGAGAAGTCTGTGCGTGTTCAGTACAGGACCCACTTCCCACCTAACTTTTTCAATCTCTGACTGGTTGAATCCGCAGATATGGAACCCACAGAGACAGGGCCCAACTGTTGTTTTCTCTAAAGTAAACAGAGTGAGCTGATCACTTCAAGGAAAATTGACAGCAATAACGTCTGAGCTTTCAAGTGAAAGAAAATATGAACTTTAGAAAACCTGCACCCACCAGCATTGGGCTGATGCCTCTGCACAAGGGAAAGGTATTTCTATGAGGTCAGCAATGTTATCAAAGGCATCATGAGTAATGTACAATGAAGCACCTGCACAACTCAGTGAGCCGGGGTTTCCTAAAGGACCAGGGTGGAGTGCTCACACAGGGGGCAAGAACTGGTCCTCCAGACTAGAACGAAGACCTCAGTAATGCATGTGAAGCACCAGAGCATGTCTGTCCTACTGCGCCCTGTGCAAGCCAGAACTCCCATCCGCCTGTGGCAAGGCAGCCAGTTGCAAGCAGGAGCAGTGGCCTGCTGTGAGGGAGGTCGGCCAGACAACAACAAGGTGTGGGCACTGGAACAATGCTACCTTCCTCCACGCACCAAATTCTTTTGTAAGATGGTTATACTTTAATAGAAATTAATGTATCTTAACACATGATACTTGATTACTTTCAAATGAACAAAATACCTAAATTTTCTCAAGCTAACCTTTTTAATAAAATAACATCATAGGGGTCTCACATAAACAGGAGGTCTGTGGGCCCCTGGAGCCCTCGTCCTGTGAAGGGCTGCAGTCCTGGAAGCTAGAGCCTCTGCCCAGCACCAGGCCAAGAGCCCAGCCTGCAGAAGACGACTTGCACCAGATGCAAGAAACAACAGCCTAGACCCCCAGACTTGTGCAAGGACCCAAAGGGGAAATGGGTCTTGAAAGGAACAAAAACTCATGCAGAGAGTTGAAACTGGAGGAAACACCTTCAAATTATACAAGTGAATATTAGTTAAAAAAAAAAAAATAGCTGGATGCAGTGGCGCATGTCTGCAGCTTAGGACACTGAGACAGGAGGATGGCAAGTTCAAAGCCAGCCTCAGCAATTTAGCAAGGTGCTAAGCAACTCAGTGAGACCCTGTCTCTAAATATAATAAAGAATAGGGCTGGGGATGTGGCTCAGTGCTTTTCTAGCATGCATGAGGCCCTTGGTCCCATCTCAGACACCACCACACCCAACCCAACCCAATCAGGGACAGCAGGGGCCAAAATAGCAGACAGCCTGGGCCTACCTCGGTTGCCAGAGAAAGACAGTTTTGTCCCTCTGAGGCAAGAGCAGAGCTGGACACCGTGGGAAACAATGCAGCCCCCACACCAGCCACCCCAGGCCACAGAGCAGTGTGCAGGAGCACCCAGGACCACCTTTGCAACTTGAGGATAAGACAAAGAAACGCTCCATGAGAATAGTCAGAAACTGAGTCACCAAGGCTCATGACCATTAAAGGCCACTTCCCCCAAAGCAGGAGAGTATTTCCTGCACATAACTGAGAAAAAGTCCTTGAACATACAAAGAACTCCTGCAAACCTATGAGAAAAAAAAAAAAAAAAAAAAAAACATCAAAAAAAAAAAAAAAAAAGGACACTTCACAGAGCAGGAACTGCAGAAGACCAGTGAGCAAGTAGAAGGCCAATGCACCCACATACAGAAGAACAACAAGGCACCATGCTGTGCAGCCTCCGCACAGGTAACTCTGAGGTACAGGGCACCATTCCTGAACTTCTGTCTGGGCAGGGGCCTGGACGGGGCTCTAAGTGAGCTCTCACAGGTGTTGCTTTAGGATCAGGATGCTGTGCATGTTTACTCTGTGAACTTCAGGACGCTGACACATTTCACAATAAATAGTTTTAAACGCTGGTAAGTCAGGTTCAAAACATGGCACACGGTGTACCCTGGCAGGACCTGTCCTCCCCCAAGAGTCCCTGGCTCGTGCAGTCAGAGGGACCCAACGCAGAGCAGCAGCTCAAGGCTGCCTGACCTTGTGAAGCAAGCAGGTGAGGACAGAGGATGGGCAGACTGACACATGCACATGTGCACTGAGTGTGTGTGCAGGACAGAGATGCAGGCTAGGCGCTACAGGTGCAACTGGATGGCCCAAAATAGCAAGCGTAGGGAAGCACTGAAGGTGGAACACAAGCAGTGAGTCAGCAGAGGCCCCAGGAACAACAAGCAGGGGGAAGGAGGCCAGCTTCTGGGCACTGCTGCTGTGAACACCAGGCCAGCTCCTGGGGAGGGTCAGGGTAAAGTGTCCCAGAGAGCAGCTCAGTGCTGAGAGACCCAGAACAGTCCTGAATCACAAAGCCCACCACTGTGTGGCTGCTAGTGACCTCCATGCAGGAGAAATAGAAGAGAGATCGGGCACCTTGGAGGCTCTCCACAACACCAAGGGGAGGAGTACACAAGGCTGGTCCAACACGGAGCTGAAGAGCACCACACAAAACCACACTCTCAGCAAAACTCTCAGCAAGGTCAACAGGAGCACTCACAGAGCCACAGAGCAGGAGTTGGCAGTGCCCCTCCTGTGGCGGTGCCCTGCTGCCACTGCTATTCCACTCTATGCAGGAGTCCTGGCCAGGGAGGGCAGGGAGGCACCACGTGGCTCTCAGATCAGAAGGCAGAGGCACTATGTGAAGAGGATGCACGTCCAGAGAAGCACCAGCATTCCACCAGGACCTCCCAGAGCAGAAGAACACAAGGACACAGAACCAGAGAACACACAAACCCCTGGTGCTGCTACGAGTGTGCCAGCGCCCTCACAGACAACCCAACAGTTGCTCCAAGCAAAGAAAAAAATAATCAGATTCAAACAACAAAGCTAGAAAAGTCTGTGAAAACTTTAGGGAGGGATCTTTAAGAGTCATGGCTAGGCAGAGTTCTTAAGACACCTGAAGCAGAGTCCACTAATGAAAAAGATCCATAAACCATCTCAACAAAATTTAAAATCCATGCCCTGTTAAAGACGTAAAAAGGTGAAAAAACAAACTGCAGACAAGAAAAGTGTTTGCAAGTCACAGCCAGATACAGGATTTAGCAGGGCAACCTTGATTATTTTCAAATAAACAAAATATCTGTAAATTTTCTCAAGCTACACTTTTCAGTATGATAACATCATAGGGGCCTCACATAAACGGGAGGTCTGCGGGCCCCTGGAGCCCTTGTCCTGTGAAGGACTACAGTCTTAGAAGCTGGAGCCTCTGCTCAGCACCAGGCAAGAGCCCAGCCTGCAGAAGAAGACCCGCACCAGGGGCAAGAAACATCAGCCCAGACCCCCAGACTTGTGCAAGGACCCAAAGGGGAAATGGGTCTTGAAAGGAACAAAAAACTGGAAAAAACACCTTCAAAGTATGCAATTTGGAGGATGGCAGCAAACAACACTGTCAGAAATGGACTCACTAGGCACAGCATGATGGCTTGTTGCTGGCAGGCAGGCAGGCGCAACCACCCTCAAAACAGCCCAAAAAGCTACCCACTGCCTGCCACAGGCACAGAGAAGCCAGGTCTCCACCTGTGCCAAGGGAGTGCAGAGTGGCACAGCCACCTCCACAGCTGCACTCCTTTTTCTATCCCAGAAAAGGAGGTGCTGTTCAGGAGTCCAGGCGCTTCAGCCTGGACTCTAGCCATATCACCTTGCCTCCTTAACAGCCAAAGGAAGTTAACCATTGGTACAAAGGTCGATACGGTCAATCTCTAGAAAATTCTGATAGGTACAAAAAGCCAATCTCCAACAGTCTCGTCTTCCAGTGACAAAACCACACACCTGGGGAACTGATCAGTGGTGGCCAGGTGATGGAAATAAGGTGAGGCAGGGCTGGTGGGGCCCTGGCATTGTACACAGGGTAGCGTCTGGGCGGGGCATGGTGTGGCCCTCTGGTGGCTCCTGTTGCAGACACTCTGTAAAGGCACAGGGAACAACCCAGGATGCTACTACTCTCTAACTTCTTGGAAATCTACAATTACTGCAAAAGGAATGTTTTTGAAAGGGGAAAGACAAGGAGATGTGGATCCTTCTAGCTGTGATGGCAATACTCTAGGCAGACTTATTTTATTTTATTTTTAAAGAGAGAGCAAGAGAGAGAGAGAGAGAGAGAGAGAGGGGGAGGGAGGGAGGGAGGGAGGGAGGGGAGAAAGGAGAGAGAGGAGGGGGGGAGAATTTTTTAATATTTATTTTTCAGTTTTTGGTGGACACAACATCTTTATTTTTATTTTATGTGGTGCTGAGGATCGAACCCAGCGCCCCAGCCCCAGGCAGACTTCTTTTAAAAGCCTTGTTTTGGGCTGGGGTTGTGGCTCAGTGGTGGAGTGCTTGCCTGGCATGTGTGAGGCACTGGGTTCGATCCTCAGCACCACATAAAAATAAATAAATAAAGGCTCTGTGTCCATCTACAACTAAAAAAATAAAATAAAACAAAACTTTAAATATAGAAAGATGATCTCACAAAGGAAAAGGGAACAACACACTTTGCTATGCACTGGTCAGTGGTAGGACTCAGGAGGATGTGGCTGGAGCAGCTACTTCCCATACAGCCTCTCACAAACCTGGCAAGGTGGTGCTGGGTGCTAACCCAATGGATGTGAGTGTCCTCACAGTGGGGTACAAGCTTCCCCAGCAGAGTCTGGCAAGGGAGCAGCCATGGTGCACGGAGATCTGTACCAGAAGCTATAGCATCACTGCCCCACGCTAGTCCTCAAAGTGAGTTGCAAGGCCAGTCCACACCTGCGGGCAAGATGAAGCTCCACCTGCAAGGTGCCAGGCCTGGCATGTTCCTGAAGGACTCCTCCAGCACGCTTCATTACGACGCGGTCATCTGACCGCACAGCGTGGATCTCACCTGCCTTTTCAGATCAAAAAGCTTTCCTATCCTCAGGAAGACACTGTTGGTGGGGTGTCGTGTGGCAGGAACCAAGTGAGCGCTCAGGAGTACCGCAAAAAGAAGGCAGACACGTGTAATCCGGCAGGCAGAACCGGGCAGTGCTTTTCTACTCTAGCTGGATGGAGCATCAGTCTTAAATCCTGATGTACCTGGTTTAGTGCTTCTTAGATCCCAGCACAGACAAGGCCTTGAAACCCAGGACTTGCTAGGATCCTGGAGCAGGGGGAGAAAGGGCCACGGAGCTATGTGCCCAAGTGCTAGGAATAATAAGGGCAGAGAGGCAGAGGGCCTGTACCTGTATGTGGACAAGGACAGTCGTGGTGAAGAACCACAGCACTGACAGCAGATGTAAATCCATCACCTCTGAACAGGAAAAAGCTAAGGACTCAAAACCCAGAACCCCAGCCTTTGAACAGTGCTGGAAAACCGTGTCACTGTTTTGGAAACTGGTGAAGGCGGCTAGCTGTTTATTCTTTCCTACAGGAATGGCACCTGTACCAAATGGATGTGGAAGGTGAATGCCCAGCTTACCAGGCTTAGCATTGGCCCCTGGCAGCCTGGTCAATCTACCAGGCACATGCAGACACAGCCACAGGCCCTCAGGCCAGGCACTGTGTACATGCTGGTGTCAACACTGGAGCCCTCCTACACAAGAGACAAACAACTCAGGCTTGTTAACAAAGCTGGAATGTGCTCTGTCTGTAGAACCATTTGCCTGGTGGTTCCAGACTCAAGCCCATCAGCAAAAACAGCCACACGCCCAGAGTAGCCGGAGCTGGGAATTAGGCCAGCCTACACCGGGAAGAGCTAGGGTGACTTAAGACAGAGGGAAAATGTAATATATTTTATCTGCAATTTTCATATTAATTACACACTGAAAGCAAGTACTCGGTATGTGCTGGGTTAAATGAAACACAATCCACTATCATTTGTTTCTTTTTGTTATTTAATGAGGCTAAAAGAAAATTTTAAATTAAACGCAGTTCACATTGTATATCTACTGGACCGAACAATTTCAAAGAACAAAGGACCCAATCTTTAATAAAAAGGAGAACAATCAAGAGAAAAACACATGCAGGAGTTTAAAGATTAAAAATGACCAAAAAGACAAAAGACTCCGTGCGTGGACTCTGCTTGGAGGTTGAGGAACGCGGAGCTCTGTGGCAACCAGCAGGGTGCAGGGTAAGGAACCTCCAGCTCCGTGACTGCCTTATTTTCTAGTGAGCTGTGTCATGTTAGCAGTCTTCTCCAGGTGAAATGGTGCAGTGGGAGGCAAAGAGGCCAAGCAGGCCGCTGTTCCCTGCTCCAAGGACGGACCCCACTCTGAATGATACTAAGCACCCAAAGTGCCAGAACTATGTGCAGAATGAGCCTTAACTTCACAAGCAGTCCATCAACACTGAGTCAAGCCACTCGTCCGTGAGAAATGGCTGCTGAAGCTGGGAGGCAGTGTGTGTAACGAACACATAGTTCAGTGGTCCACTTTCAGAACACAGTACTCAGCCTACATTGGTAAGATCCAATTGTAGCCATTTTACTTTTAGCCTTTCCCTTTGCCTGCCCCAATTTTAAAACCAGCTGATCACATAGATGGTAACCCAGGCTCTGCTGCCTTGGGGTGTTCCCAGGATCCCTCAGGGGTGCACCCTTCTGTATCTCAGTATTTCTAACAGCATTTGCAAGTGGCCGCACTTAGTCCCCAGACCGCCTGGGGGGAATGGGGACTGAGGCTGCTTCAGGAAGATAACCCTGCTTGGTGAGCAAGAATAATTCCAAGTGATGAGACTTTTGTAGGCACTTAACGAAAACAGCAGGAACCAGTCCACAAAGAATGAGTCCATCTTTGAACACTGTGAGCAGGACTCAAGGACACTGTTAGGACACCACTCACAGATAACAGGACCATCTCAACCAGGGAGATGCTGGAGCTGCTCAGAATGGACACTGACATAAGGCCACTGCTGCCCTGCTTAGGAACATAACTCAGGCAGGTTCTGCGCCTGGCTGGGTGTGAGGGCACAACTGCAGCCACAGTGCTGGGAGACACTAGGGACGAGACACGAGGTCAAGGTTGACCTGGGCAACTCAGAGAGGCCCTGTCTCGAAATTTAAACAAAAGGGGGCTGCGAATGCAGCTCCACGGCAAAAGGCCCGTGGGTTCAATTCCCAATATTGCAAAAACAAAAACAAAACCTGTTTGAATTTCCCCCACGATAGTGACAAGGACAGCTGCCAGCACTGTCCCCTTTGTCCTGGATAGCACTGAAGATGCCTCTGCAGGCTGTGTCACCATCGTCTGTCTCTCCCACCTGGCTCGGGGTCTGGAGTGGCTGCGCCTATCTGGTGGAACCCAAGTCCCTGAGGACAGCACACACTTGCTGTCAGGAGTGAATGGGCAGCAGAGAGAGAGAGAGAGAGAGAGAGAGAGAGAGAGAGAGAGAGAGAGAGAGAGAAGAGCATTTGTAACTCAGGGCAACAAGTGCCCACTCAGGCCTGCCGAGCTCACCGACTCCCATTTCCAATCTTCTGCAGAAGAAGGAGAAGATGGTTCTCGTGAAGGAGTCTACAGGGACTGAGGAACAGCAAGGCTCTCTGCACCTGAGCCACAGGACTGCTGGGGCTTCAAGGAAAGGAGCTAGAAAAGTGAACAGAGGTGCACAGCCTGGTCTAGAGGCAAAGCCTCAGTGAGCAGGGTGCCCCGGCTATGCTCTGCTTGTCTCCCAGTTGGCTCCCATGGCACAACTGTCCCTTCCTTCTCTCCCTGGGAGAAAAAGTGGTCTGCACAGAAGCTGCGGCTGCTTCCTCTGCCAGTCACATTCCAAGAGGACTTGAGCACTGCTGTTTTCCTGCCCAGTGCAGAACACAGGAGCTACATGGCTCCTGTGGCCTCCTGCTACAGCTGATGAACCCACACTGACACAGGAGGATTACGAGGGTCCACAGACTGCATCAGCGCTCACTCTGAGTTTGGACAGACACGCAGTGACATGCACCCACCACCGTGCTGTCACAGACTGTTTTCACTGCCCTAGCAGTCCCTGGTGCCCTCGGATCTTCCTGCTGTCTCCACAGCTTTGCCATTTCCAGAATGTCTTGAGTCGTAATCCTACAGCAGGTGGAATTTTCTGATTGGCTTCTTTCACTTAGCAGCATGCATTTAAGGTTCCCCTGTCTGGTTTTGTAAACAAGCTGCTGCTGCTGCTTCTGCTGCTTCTGCTTCTTCTTTATTATTATTATCATCTGCAGTACAGGGGATGGAATCCAGGGGCACTTTCCTACTGTGCTACATTACTAGCTTCTTACTGGGGGGTGGGGGAGACAAGGTCTCACTAAACTGCTGAGACTGGCCTGCAACTTTCGACTCTCCTGCCTCAGCCTTCAGAGCTGCTGGGATGACAGGTGTGCACCACTGCACCCAACTATCCTCATTAGTTTTTAGCCCTAAATAACACTCCTTTGCCTGGCCTTGCCACTGTCTAACCACTCACCTGCTGAGGGAAAAGCTTGGTCACCTGCAGTTCAGGCAATTATGAATGAAGTAGCTTTTTTTTTAAAGTGAAATATACAGATCAGAAAACATCAGAAGTCACCACCCTGATACGTCATCATGTGAGAAAATAGCACTGCTCTGTGAATGTGCTGCCCGCGTGTGTGCACATGTGCTGTGGACAGAGATGTAAGCAGACCACTTCACACCACTGGCCTACCTAGCTATGAGCCTTGGATGTGTAGTCAGACACACCCCAGTTTCACATCTACAGAAGACAAAAACAAAACGACCCTTATACTGCCATCAGGACCACAATTGGCACCTAGGTAGCCGATCCTGAACTCTCCCTAGGTGAAGACAGGATGTGGACAGCCCCCAGTGCGTCCTGGTCAGTTCTCAGCCTTGCCTTTTCTGCTCCGTGCCCTCTTCCAACCATAGGGTGCACAAAGGCACCATGGACACAAGTGATAAAAAGACTGCTGTCTAGGTGGACCAGGCTGGACCGGGGCATGTAGGGTTCAGCACAGGCTCTGCCCACACTTCACTGCAAGAGGACATGGCCCACCAAGGTAAGGCCACATACACACCAACTTGTGCAAAACGGCCCCAAACTGCAAAAGGTCCCCAGGGCCACCAGCAGAAGGAATGAGCCATGGCAGTGGCCCAGGATGCACCACTAGCAATCGCTACAGCACGCCAGACTTCAGGTAGACGTGACTGGGGGAAGCTCCACACTTTGGATGGGTGATGGTATAGGTGCAAAGGTCGTAAGAGCACCGTTGAGCACACCTGAGATGTGTGCCACTTCCTACACACAATCACACTTCAAAGAATATCAAGACCAAAACCAGTCTCTCGGACGACCTCACCAATCAAACAGCAGGCCAAGTTTTGCAGCCTGTGAAGGCGCCAGCTGGGAGGGGCCGTGAGTCCACCCCATCTGTTCCTCTCCACCCTGTCACCATACACAGGGCTGGATGGGGACAGCCTCATGCTGCCCCTGGTGTCACCACCGCCACAGCACTGCTCACTCTGAGGCCTCTGTGCCCGGGGGTCTCTCTGAAGCACGGCAGGAGAGGACCTGCAGGGCCACATACTCCCAGCCTGAGCATGCAACCTCAGCACTGCCCTGCAGAACCATGCACGGTGTGCACTGGCAGGAAGCCTTTGGGTCTACAGAGCTCTCTCACACCCACACCTGCAGGTCCAAGACTCACCTGTACATGAGCCAGCACTGACCCCCCCCCAAGCCCTGGCACACAGAACTCAGAAGTCTGCAGAGCATGGTCAGTTCACTGCAACAGTGAGGGGCCCAGGCTGCTGGCTGGTTGGACACTAGCCTTTGCATGTGTATCCTGCAAATAGGCCACACACATACTTGGAGGCACCCTAACACCCTTATACAGGTGTTTTATTAGAGTTTCTAAACTAAGAAGCAAAGACCAACACTACAAGAAACTTGACCTAAGACATTATTCCTGCCATCGGTCTGAAAAAGCTTTAACTATTAATCTGCTCATGTGCTCCTTGGTCACGGAGCTCTCTATTATGCAGACATCACAACCCAGGACTCCAGCCACCTGCCTGGACAGGTGACAAGCAGGGGCACATGGCCAGCAGGCATAACCCAGAGCTTCAAAGACACAGAGCTTGAGAGGTGTCTCACAGGAAGGTATGAGGCCTGCCAGGCACCACCCACCACCACTGGGCCACAACGGAGGACACGAGTGCTCAGGCTGTCCTTGCATGGATCTGGGCAGGAATCGTACCTCCTACAACTGTCTCCTCCTGGCAACTATCTATTTGAGGCATCTTACCAGTGGCAGGACGAGCCACGGCAGAGATGATAAAAGGGTTTTGTGCAAGTACAACACCTTAAACATAAATAAATTTCTCTCCACTAGAAAACAACTGCAGTTTCAAACACCAAAACAGAGAGATGAACAGATAAAGATGTTATGCGAAGCGCTCACCATGAAATTTCAAAAAGGAGAAGACTCGGCTCATGGCTCAGACTCTCATGGCCATGTGAGCAGATAGCATGCAACTTGGGTCTCCCAGGGCTGGCACAGTTTTCCTTCTCTGTAACTCCATGGCTCTGCACAAGCATGCTTCAGACAGTACAGGAGATGTGTGCCTCTCTCTCTTCAGCGTGTCAGGCAGCCATGCAGGTGGGACATAAAACAGGAGTTTGATCCCCTCCCACTGTCTTCTGATGGCCAAGTATGCTCTGACCCCCACACCACACATCTGCTAAGCGGGAGAATCCTGCGTATCCAAGCTCACTGCCACAGTGGAGCAGGAACAACTCAACCGTCTCGTGTTTACCCTCACTGCTGCTACCATGGTGACCCCCAACAAACCAGCCCACCATGCCACCCTCCCTCTTGGGAGCCACAGGTGCAACTGCCATGGCTGCCACCTCCTGGCTGGCTCCAAGGACGCTGCCACACACCCAACTGAAGCATGTGGGACTCCTCGAAATCCACCCTCTCTGTGCCCAGGGCATCTACCCCAGGTCCACGGGGCATCTACCCCAGTCCTCTAGCATGCAACGCCTACCAGCCCTCCACTCCCTGCCATCTGTTTACAGGATGCTGACAAATGCTGACATCCATTTGGAGAGGCCTGTCTGTGGTGGAGATTCTGTAGTGCACACAGCTCTGCTCTTCTACAGCACAAAAGCAATTGGGGAAAAGGGCAAAACCTGTCCTCTCCTCAAATTTAGTGAATCAGGCAGGGAAAACAATAACTTCCCTTTCTGACTTCCAAGGTTTGCCACACGGATGCTTAGAAACAAGTCTAATTTAGTAACCACATGTCATCAGAGATTGGTTGGTGACAGCATCCCGTACCTCCTTCTCCTGGGCACCCCACCATTCTGGTCTGTAGGATCCTCCTCTCGCTTGGCCTGGGACCAGGAGGAAACAGCATGCCCATCTGCTCGGATGCTGGCCTCTGAACCAGGCCAGACACAGGGTTGCACAGCACCACCACAGTCTCTCACACATCCCAAGCTGGGTCGCCGAGCAAAACACCCCAGTCCGCACTCACTGTCCTTGTGGCTCCAGGAGGATAGAAAACTGACTTTGCCGCTGTGAAAGCACGTGGGGGCAGGGTCAGAGGTGGGCATAGCTGGTGACGCTAACATTGCAGGTGTGCTTTGTACTTCCCAGGCTGGGTGTAGCATGAGCTTAAGCTCACTTCTCAGCACACACAGAGCTGACAAGTTAGCTGTCCCACTGAGAAGTCCTCAGGTCCTGTCCCTACAGTGAGGAGACACCGAGGTCAGCTCTTCCTTCTCAGTGACTCCAGTATCATGAATACAAGGAGCAAAAACACATCTTCTAAAAGCCTGGCAACATAAAAACCCACATTTCCTTGTTTTGTAATGGAGTGCAAAGTAAAGTGAACAGGGGAACTGGGCCCAAGCACTTAGAGCTGTGCCAACAGAACAGCTTGCCTGAGAACCCCAATCCCGCCAATCCTATCACTGTGGGACCAAGCCAGGCAGTAGCAAAACCTTGATACCCAAACAGGGGCTCAGACCCATGTGTGGTCACAATCATCATCAGCATTTATCAGGGATGTCCATGAACTATGCAGGGACACAGCTGCAGGCTTCCCTAGCTGCCCATCTCCAGACCCTAGGCCTGTGCACCCTTGCACAACAAGTGAAAGCTCCTGAGGGAGAGAGCAAGCACCTGAGAAAGTACTGCTTAACCCACGAAGTGCTGCGTCTCCATGAGGCCACCATGAGTTCAAAACACCCTGGGTGGACACATTCAACATGCCCGACCTGCCCAGCCTCACGCTTTACAGTGTACCGTACTGTTCTCTGCGCTGACGAGCTGGCCCACCATGCCTTCAGCCTGGGACAGCACCAGAGTTCAACATGTAAAATGTAGCACCAACTGAATGCACACAACTCACATTCCACACCAGGGACCCCGTGCATAGTCAACACACATTTACCCACTGCCTTGGTCCCCTGTGGAAGGGAGAAGCCGCTTTACTTTTAATAGCCAGAAGATGGAAACAACCTGAACGTCCACCATGCTGCAGAAGACAACTCGGCGACAGCACGATAGACACACCCCAGCAGAATGAACCCTAAAGAAAGCACATGGAGAGGACTCCCTCTCAGATAACCTGGAGAATGCAGACCACGGCAGCAGTGCTCCCCTCTGTGCAAGAACCGTTTACATGAAGCTAAGCTACAACGGGCAATGCTGTGCTACAGAGAGACCTAATGTTTGGGGAGGGCTCACTGAAACATTTTCTACTGCAAACAGTGGCTGTAACCTTATTTGGGAAAATGGTGTGTGCAAACGTTAACTAAGTTAAGGATCTGGAGACAAGGCCATCATGGATTATGGGGTCAGAACCTAAATCCAGCAGTGATGGGAAGCTGGAACAGAGGCGATGTGGCAGGAGGTTAGGGCAGCCACAGGCCAGGGGCTGCCAGGAGGGCTCCAACCTGAGACTTGGCAGAACCTCAGCCTGCCTGCAACTCACTTCCAGACTGCTGGCCTGTAAACCTGGGAGGCCACACTTCTGATGTTTAAGCCTCCAGGTGTGTGGCCAAGTACTTATGCTTGCACTAGGAGCTAACACAACTTCTAACCAGAATAGAGAAAGGAGAGGATCACCTCCCTTGACCTCAGCTTTAGTCACACTGCGTTTCAGTGGGAGCCCCTGGGACCACTAGACTGGCTGTCAGAGTAGCTCCATAAGAGAAGGTTCCACATGTATGCGCCTCTTAAAAACTGGACCATGTTAGGGCTGTGGCTGTGGCTCAGCAGTAGTGCACAGAGAGAATGCAGAACTCCAAGGCACATAATGACAGAGCGCTCATGTGATACTATGTTTACCAACCATTCAACCCTGGTGATCTGGACAGGCACATATGCCAGAGGCAAGAAATCAGAGTCACACAAAGCAGATGTTGCCCAGGGCCAGAGCGGGGTGCAGACAGAGTCAGGACCTGTCAGAAGGTCCTTGCAGTTCACTATGACAGTGAAGGTGAATTCGACTACGCCCTACAAGTTGGGTATAAGGAAGTGAAAAGGCTCTGGAGGCTACTGCCCAGGAGGGAGACGTAACCAGCTGAGCCTCGAGGCCCCACTCGCCAGTGGAGACACGGGAAATAGGTGGGCTGCTGTATGATTTCCACATAGGTCATTTGACAACAGTACACAAGCTAATGGTTTTTTCTTTAAAATGCACACACAACTGTGTAATCTGAGGGACTGCTAATGCCCATACCTCTCTCCACTCTGCTACTAGGGCTTCCACGGAGCAGTTTAGGGCCTATGGATCTTATTCTGGCCCTGTTCCTATCCCAAAGCATTGTGACTGCAAATTTTGTAGCTAATCACTCCCAGAAGTGGTATTTCTGCAGGGTAATACTGTGTGAGTCTTCATGCTTCAGGATTATGAATGCTGACACATGCAGTTGTGCTTTTTTATAACTGTAGTATGGCATTCACTGTCTGAAAAACATCCATTCTCTTCTTAACTGGCATTCATTTTTATCCAACTTTTTGCTACTAGAAACAAGGCCATGTGAATATCTGTCTACAACATCTTTATACCTGTGAAGTTTAAAATGAAATTGCAGCTGATGGGAAGCACACACCTGTCATCCCAGCAACTGGGGAGGCTGAGGCAGGATCGGAAGGTACAGGTCAGCCTGTGAAACTTTGTACGAACAGAGAGGCCCTCAGCAACTTAGGAGCCTGATGCTATGAGGTTATTAAGAGCCTCTGTCTGAACAAGGGGAGGGGAACTTTGCACATCACACACTCTCCTGTGGAACAAGATCAAGTTCTTACAAAAACAGTGGCTAACAACTTTCATTTAAATAAAAATTACAAACTCAAGTGCTAATATGAAGCTCTCCATAGCAAAATGACAGAAACCAGAGAATGTGACAGACGCATGTGTGCTCCTTGGCAGAGCACTTGTGGCTTGTACCCAGTTTTCAGGGAGCCCACATCCCCAAATGATATTTAGTATGTCATCTCTTCTTCCTGAATGTGTGTAGCAAAGTGCTGGGTGCTAAACGAGAGGCCAGCGAAGCACAGAACGAATACTGTGCTTTCTACATTCAACTTCCAAAGTTACCAACGCACAGAAGGAACACATTTATACTATAAATGAATTCAGGCTTCATTAACATGTACCCAGAAAAAGTTCCTGACTCATAACCCACCATGGATGGAGGTGCTGGTTATGTGCCCTACCATGAAAGAAGCCACTTGAGGCCATTCCAGGCACAATCTGAGGGCCACAGTTGTGTCTAACACACGGAGACAGGGAGACTGGCTGAGGCACTGGCATTTTGCTGTGTCACAGGAAGAGTATGAGGCTTGTGAATCTCTCGGCACTACATGTACCATAGGGTTCTTTTAAAACTCCGAAGTAAAATAATCAGACAATCAAACAAAAGAGAGCAGACAATTTAAGGTGGAGCAGGGCAACACGCAGGATCCCCCAGGTCAGGACAGTGCCCTCATGTGAACGGATGCCAGTAAGAAGCTTCCCAGCCTTCCAGAAGGACTGTGTGGGCTGGCAGGCTCATCGCCATGGCAACAGCTCCAAACATATGTGCAGCACACCAGCTGATTTCTGAGAACTGTAAATAGAGGATAATGGCATAAAAAAAAGTCCCAAAGTACAGTAAGGACCACCCATCCCACCTCTCTCCAGCCTGCTCAATGCCTAGATGCCAATGTTCAGCACAGAGCAATGGCATGGACATGTGGCTTTGATCCCTTCACCACACCATCTGTGTGATTATATACCTACGAAGAGCAAAATAGGGTCGCTGGATTCATTATCTTTGTGCAAAATTATACACAGACAAGAATGGCCAACAGACGGCAGAGTCTGGTGTAGGTGACCTGCCTACAGGGACACCAGGATCTGGGCTTTCCCTGGTCTGCTCCACACCTGCCTCCCATGTGGTCCTTTCCTGGGGCCCTAAAGCTCTCAGTACCTGGGCATCAAGGCCCAAGGGAGGTGCTGACAGATAAGTTTCCACAAGCCAGGAAGTCACAACCAGAAAAAGAGGAAAAGGTGTGGCAGTTGACTGCCTGGGTAAGGGTTCCAGAGGAAACCCACAGGCCTCTGGAAAAGCAGATCCTTGTTCCCTGAAGAGTGAGTCCATTTCTTCCATGGGCTGGGGATAGGGAAACATGGCATTCCCTGGAGGTGCTGAGGCCTTGGAGAGAAAGTGTTCAGTCCAGGCTGAGCTAGTGGTACCGGCACACCTTGACTAGGTGTGCAGAGATGGCCCAACAAGGAGCAAACCAGGGGTCCCAGCAAGGCTGCACAGAAGATGCCAGCAACTCCCAGCACTGCCTTCATAACACCACAGAGATCTACCCCACTTTCTTCTTCCAGCATATAATGTGGTTAATAATGTTTTTTTCCTTATTTCTTTTCTACCATGTCTTTGAAGCTTCATACAGAGAAGCAGGCAAATAAATCCCTAAGTATGAACTGACATTCTTAAGAAAAAACAAGCTTGATTATTTCATGTTGATTTATGGGCCTCACAAATATAGTCCTCATTACGCACCAACTATTCTAAGGCAACACACAATTGCATGTGAAAACGTGAGAAAGTGATTGCAGAGCAAACAAACTTATGTTCCCTGCAAGTATCGCTCTGCAGTGATCCACCCCTCAACTGCATAAAGGCTGAGAGAAGGGGGAAAAGGTGGAAGAAAAGAAGGCCCATCCAACACTCCCAAAAGATAATTCCCTCCCCTCTGAGTTCAGGATGTGAAACCAACAGAAATCACACACTTGTGTATGTTCCCACATCTAAGTATGCTTTGCTTAAACACTAAGGCTGCTCCAAAGACAAAAGAACCATATTTTATTGTAAATTCCAACACTTTGTTTTAAAGATCTGTACATTTAAACTGCATGTCTGGCAAATCCTTTCCAAATAAAAATCAGCTTAAATTCATCTTTTTAAAGCAGGACATGAGCATGCACATGTAAAGTGCATGCGTGAGACATGCACATGGCAGAAAGATCAACTGGACTTAGGGAAACCCAGCATCTCCTCTTGACTGACAAGAGGCTGGAGAGCCAGCCTGGTTCAGATTCTCCTCTAGTCAGAAAACATAAAGCGGCAGCTCCTCTGATGTCCTGAAAAGGAGGGTCACAAACCGAGTACCACTCTCAGCAACTGACACCTCTGCACTCTGAAGCAAGCTGGCTCAAGTTTTTCTAGGAAATGCCTAGAACTCTGAGAACAGAACCAACGTGCAATGCAGAGCCTCCGTCCCTGCTCTCTGCATTGTGTCTGAAGCGGCTGTGCTCTGTGGGGCCACGAGACCCCCTCCATTGCTCCGACTTAACACAGTGACAGCAGCAATGTGGAAAGTAGAGAGTATGGGGTTGTTTCAGGCAGGGGAGTCTGTGAGTCCAAAGCGTGTAACATCAGCTCCAGCATCAACGGCTACCGGCCCCTCAAAGCCTGGCACGGTCACCCCACCATTCTCAGTCTCTTCATCTGTAACCTGGGGGAGTCACCATGCTTCACACCCTTGGGAGGGTTCTGGGGTCTGTGCTCTGTGAAAAGCAAGTGGCACACAGTCAGAACACATGGGCAACTACAATGAATGAAAACATGTCCAACGAGGCACTTCAGATTACACTTGCTCAGAGTTTTACTTCCGCATTATGCTATACAGAGCCTCTGACCAGCCTCAGCTGAGCACACAGCATTATTCCTCATCACAAACCAAGAGCCTGGAGCTGAGATAATCCAACAACGCCCCCTCACCTCCAGGCAGGGCCACAGCTACAGACCTATCTCTCCAGGGCCACGACAGGCCACTTTTGGAAAAGCACTCCCCGAAGAGTGCCATCTTTCTGTCCCAATGGACACAGGTTTTATCCCCAAGGATAAATCACTCCATCTGCCTACACCACCCACAAATGAAGGAGACCTGCTCTTTCCTTGTGGAAAGGCTAAAGGCTGCCTCAGTGTCTTGATTTCAAGCTCCCAGAGTATATGCAGGGCTGAGGAGGACAAAGAGGGAATGGCAGAGCTGGTCAGACAAGCGGGCCAGAGAGGCGCCTGGAGCAGCATCTCTCACTAGGGAAAGCTGAGAAGGACAGCAAGTCCAGAAAGTGGACCTGGAGGTTTTCACCAGCTTGAGAACACCAAGCTATATGCTCTCTGGTTTCATTCCAAGGTTCCTTGAGGACAACAGTGGTCGGCAGCACTGAGAAGCACAGGGAAAGCAGCACCACAGCAGGCACAGCCAGGACACCAGAGGGACCTGGCTGAGGGTCTGAAGAGCTGCCACAGAGCTTCTCTCAAACTGCCTCCAGACCTCAGCAGGCGTGAAGACCTGGGTGCACCCACCACAGAACAGAAAAGACTAACTCCCAAGGAAACCACAAAAAGAAATGCACAATTTCCAAATCTGCAGGCCAAAAATAATCTCAAAAGGATAAAAGAAAAGAGCGAAAAGACAAGTCTTAGAGACTGGAAGCTTAACAAACACACAACAGAACTAAACACAAACATTTACTAAGGGCAGGGACAATGGCCTACAGCACTCGCACATCAAAAAAGTGATTCCCAAGCGAGTGCAGGGCTGGAGCAAGGCTCTCAGGCCTAGGGGCTACCCTGAAAAGGTTTCCGTTCTTTATGAAAAAACTACTCCCTGTCTCTTCTTACAACTGTACCAACAGACCAGGATGAAGAGTAAATGGACTAAAAGATCCAGTTAAGAGACAAAGTTTGTCAGGCTGGAAACGTAGGTGAACTTGAAGCACCAACGCCTAGAAAAATCCAGGACAGAGAAGAGATAGAACAGCCATCCCAGATGAACACACCTGGGACAGACATCAGGTGGGTTGCTTTATTGACTCTGTGTGTGACCTGGGACCAAAGGCATGTGGAGAGAGTGTGAGTCACTGCAATGAGGCAGAAGGTTCCTCTCACCAGAGGTCAGAACTCAGTTCCAAGCTTTTAACGCACACAGTGAGAGCCTCCAAGAAAGAGCAAGAGCAGAGACCAGGTGCAGCAGCAGAGGGCACAGTAGGATGTGGGGGTAGGGGGCAGCCTCCAACCAGAGACCCACCCAGCAGCAGCCATCCAAGGAGCAAGAACAAGGCCCACTGTATTGTTCAAGAACACAGGGACCGGCCATCAGGAATGCTGATCACACACACAACTATCAAAGCCAGACACAGCAGAGAGGGGAGCAATGGGGGCTAGAAAAGAGGACCACAGTTCTGGCAATCAGAGAGGAATTCACAGTAGCTTAAATATTCAAAATTCAGAATGACAAAATGCCCCTTGGTGAGCTGAGAATTTAGGTACAGTTTCTTGGACAGAGATGTGTTTATTTCTAAAGGCTTCCTAACGAAGAGATTCTAAAAGAGGGAAAATACCAAAAGAGTGATTGGCAGAGGCTGAACACCCACAGGTGAGTGCCTGATTTAAGTGACTGATAACGTTAGACTTTACAACACGAAACCAAGAAGACAAAACTGGCAGGGGAGGGCTTGCAGCTCACCCAGTGGCCCTGGCTCCACAGGGCACCTGGAGTCTGGCGAAGGGCCATGACCACGGGAGCACACCCACGCCAGCGTCTGAGCAGGCTGGCATGCAAAACCAGCCAGCAGAGACACAGTGAAGACCTGCTCAGCAGGTGGGACGCTGTGCCGCCTGTGTCTTACTCCTTCTTGGGCTTCCTAATTCTCTCAAATGCAGAGTAATATGGATGTAATAACGGTTTATTTAAGGAAAGAAAGAGATGACCACAACCACACATCTTGTAATTTACAGTAGGGAGTATGCACTCAGGCAGCTGTCAGCATCTTGGGGCAGGGGTGATAATGGAAATGGAACCCAGGGGGCCCACCAGCTAGACAAGCACACTGCCACTGAGCTGTATCCCTAGCTCTTTGTACTTTTTTTATCCCGCCTCCACTTCCCAAGTTGCTGGGATTCTAGGAGTGGTCACTGCACCCAGCAGTTGTGGGCATTTCTTAAAATGTCCTCCACTGGGCTGAGGAAGTACCTGTAGTAGTCTGCAGGCAGTATTTTCGGTGGTAGAACAACCCCAGTGGAAAGGAGGAGTTTCATTCTGATAAGAGTTCTAAAACCAACAGGAGGGGTTGGACAGGCCTGTGAACATCCTGCCACTCAACATACAATGTAACCAGATGAACACTAAGGCAGGTCAATTACATCTCCAGAAAGCCATTCTTTCTAAGTGTGGGGGGGTGGGTGGGTGGTGGTGGCAGTTGACCAGGAACTGAATCCAGGGGTACTTTACCACTGAGCTATATTCCCACTCTTAATTTTTTATTTTGAGGCTGGCCTAATACTTGCAATTCTCTTGCTCAGCCTCCCAAGTAGATGGGATTAGAGGCCTGTGACACCACACCCGGCAAACCACTACTTTCTTTAAAGCATTGCAAATCTGCTGTGAAAGAAATCAGAAAAATAATCCTATTTGTGACAGCCTCAAAAAACACAAACCAACCAACAAAAAGAACATACATAGGGATAAATACAAGTATGGAAAACACCTGTACAATGAAAACTATAGAAGACCTAAGAAAGAAACTGAAGACCTCAGAAGATGGAACAATCTCCCATAATCATGGATAGGCAGAAGACACAGAGAAAAACCTACACAGAAACGGACATCTGATTCTCAATAAAGGTGTCAAAAACACACGGGAGAAAAGACAACCTGTTAAACAAATGGTGCTAGGAAAACTAGTCATCCACATGAAGAAGAATGAAACTGGACCCTTACCTCTCACCCTGCAGAAAAGTCAACTCAAAATGGATCAAAGACCTCAGAATTAGACCAGAGGAAAATGTAGGGTCGACACTCCAGCTTTTAGGCACAAGCAATGACTTTCTCAACAAAGCTCAGGAAAATGCCAAGAGTTAATAAACAGGATGGCAGCAAATAAAAAAGCTTCTACACAACACAGGAAACAATTAAGACAGTGAGGAGACAGCCAGGCATGGTGGTGCACGACTGTGATCCCATCGACTAGGGAGGTTGAGGCAAAAGGATCACAAGTTCAAGGCCAGCAACTTATAGCAACTTAGGCCTTAAGCAGCTGAGACTCTATCTCAAAAATAAAAAGGAACTGGGGATGTGGCTCAGTGATTAAGCACCCCAGAATTCAAGTCCCAGGAAGGGGTGGGGAAGAGAGAGGCAAGAGAGGCAGAGAGAGGCGGGTGCGTGTGTGTGTGTGTGTGTGCACGCGTGTGTGTGTGTGAAGGGTCACGTTTTCCTTCATATGTGAAAGCTACAGACAAAAAAGGAGAAGGAAGCTGGGGTGCTCTTCCAAGAAGAGGAGATCCGCAGAGTAGAGGGAAGGGAGGACCAGGGGAGGGAGGAGGGGAGCAGGGTCACACTGGGGAATGCTATTGTCAAATCACACTGTTTTCTATTACAAATCTGTAACAATGAGTCCCAACATGATGCATAATTATAATGCACCAACAAAAATATGTGGGGGAAAACATAAAGGGCACACAGCAAGACTGTCCAGGACGGTGTGCTGGACAGATGACATTATGTGCCAGGCCAGGCCACTCTGTGGGTCAGAACACAGCATGGTGTTCACTACAGGGCCTGTGCCCAAGGCCACAATCAGACAGGCCAGGTGTCCAGGCCAGTCAAGCCCCTGCCCACAGCTCACTGACGGGAAGCAAGGGTGAGCAGAGGACTGCAGCGGACAGGGCTGTGCCTAGCTGGACACAAAGGGGCACCTGGCAGGAGTCTCTGAACGAACACTCAATGGACACTTACCAGAGCTGCTCGGCAACCTCAGGACAACCAGCCATTGGCCTTCATGCTCTGAAACCCCTTCCAACATGGAGACCCATGGTCAGGGCTGTGTTCTCTCGCCGGAGCCCCTCCAGGCACACACACACACACACACACTGCGGCTCACCTTCTGAAAGCCAAGCCCTGGGCACTCCATTCCTTGGTACCAATGCTTCCCGGACTTGGCGCCTGTTCATCAAGTGAACCAGCTTAGCTTCAAGTGCAGACCTAGAAGGGCTTAAGGTACTCTCCCCTGGTGCTGCATGTGAAATGTGGCACTGAGCTAGGGGGCCACAGCACCTTCTCTGGGCAGCCAGTCAGGACACCACCTGTTTTTAAAGTCTGCCTTTCTCCTTTTTCTCAGTTTCTTCTAATCAGTGCCATATTTAAGTAGAGACCATTAAAACAAAGTGATTTTAAAACTAACACAATTGAGAATTTGAGGAAAGCGTAAAAAATTAAAAAAAAAAAACATTAAATATTTAAGAATTAAATTTGTAGGGCCTACTTACTTCCTATTTTACATCTTAACACTGATGTAAAAATTTTAAGAGAAAGTAAACAGGAAGTTCCTGCCTAATTCTGCAAGACTCTCAAAGGGGGAGTTGGAAAAGATTTACCACACACAGATGAACACGAGCCACAGCAACGGGAAGGACCTGGTCATAGTTTTATGTAATGCACCGTTTTTTAATGATGAACAGCCCCTACAAGAACACAATACCCATTAGCACTGAGGCACCCCAAATTAGACCAGGGTTGCACAGTGACCAACACACCAGGTGTTCCCTGCCTTGGGCAACTGGAGGACAGTCAGGACAGAGCCACACAAGGCACAGAGCTGGCTTCCAGCCATGTAGACAACCCTGGCTGGGGGTTTAGGGCTTAAATGCCTAAAAGGACCCCACTCAGTGGCCAGGCTGCCTAACAGCCCCTCCCTCAGGCTCCAGCTCCAATGCCAGCTCACCATTCCTGAACAACATACGGCATGCTGGGCGTGGTGGTGCACATGCCCACAATCCCACACTGGCGAGACTGAGGCAGAGGAGCGCAAGTTCCAAGCCATCCTGCGGGACTCAGCAAAACCCTGTCCCAAAACAAAGTAAAAAGGACTGGGGCTATAGCTCACTGGTACACCGCTTGCCTAGCACATGTGAATTCCTGGGTTCAATCTTGGAGTAGGGAGGGGGTTTACCCATTCAAATCTTCTAAGGCACGGAGCTTCATAAATAAGCCTTACATGTGATAAACCACTTGCATTAAGCAGAAAAATTGTCCTGCGTTGAATTAGTCTTCCAACATAGAAACTGAAGACCCTCCAATCCCCGACTCTCAACTTCTGAACAAGAGCCATGGAGATGCTGGGCACTGTCTGGAGCCTGCAGACCTGTGCACACATTCCGAGTGCCATGCATGCAACCCCGCTCAGAGAGGGTGGAGAGAAGCACTACAGGAGCCTGGTGTACCCACTGACTACCTGTGGTCAGTGTGCTTCAAATACGGGAGGGGCGGGGGTGCCTAAGTCCCAGGGGGTTCACAGAATGGCATGCTGAAGACACACTAGTGCCACAAGGGAATGTTGAAACGACAGGCTTAGATTTATCTCAAAACAACAGGGAAAGAGAAAAAAAACCTAAACGTTGCTGACTCTCCCCAAGCAGATGGACACAGCTGTGCGAGGAGTTGCCTTAGAACTTCCAGTCAGCAGAGGGCCTGAGGGACGAAAAAGTGGCAGTGGAGCCCCCACTTAAAGCTGACCCATGCTTTTAGAAAAGGGGGAGGCAATGAAATGGAAGAGCCAACAACACTTCCAGACTGCTTCTGCCCAGAAACCATCTATGACGGCCTCTGCTTGCCTCTGAGAGAAACACCCCCCCCCCGGGGTGGACTGCACAAACCCTGCGGGGTGTCCTCCACCTGACCACCTGACAGAACACACACTGTCCAGCAGAACTACTTGGTGATCCCATAAAATAAGCAGGACTGAAACACAGTGTCCTCGTTCCCTAGACAGGGAGACCAGGTTTAGAAATGTCCACTGACTTGCCCAGGATCACAAGCAGAACCTATGAAGAGCCAAGGTGCCCCTGCCTCTTAAGGGGTCTGGGGCGGAGAGGGAAGGTGAGCAGAGAAAGACAACAGAGGAGAGGCACCCATGGGTGGCTGAGGCCAGATGAGGCAAAGGCAGTAGCTGCAAGGAGGCATCAACCCAGGGAGTGCCATGCCACCAGCAGACTGTGCCAGGACCAGAAAAGCCTTCTCTGGACAGAGCATCAGAAGTCTTTCCACCCTCAACTTTCATCCTTCCCTTTGTTTAAACACAACAGGTACAGCTTACAAACAATGCACAGTCCACTGTGAAGGGATTTCTTTTTAAATTTAATTACTGATCTCAATACCAGGTCCAAAGGAGAGGATGGTGGCAAGTTCCAAATGTGAGTACAGTTCTGGGTGACAGGCTTCTTTGGCCCTGATTGTCAACTGAGCTGTGAGGACACAGAGGCCAGAAGGCTGGAAGGAGCCGAAGGACACACAGAGAAGAATCTCCAGACACTGCCTCAAATGTGCTCTATAAAATAGGGAGGCTCCAACTCAGGGGTGCCCCAATGGGAAAGTGCATACAACAAGAGCCTGTGTGTCAGTTCTGGGCTGTGTGAGCCCAGGAGCCCTGAAGCTGGTGCAGGTCAGCTCCTAGGCCAGCTCTGACGTCCTGAGAAGTAGATTGGTTGCTCTGTGGGCAGGACAGGCCACAGTGCTAAGAGTTCAACATCATAAATGATTTGACATATTTAAATCCCAAAACTTGGTACAAAATAACCAAAGGGCAGAGGTAGGAACGTAGGCGAGGTGGCAGAAAGGTTGGCTGCACAGCCACAGGGCACCGCTGAGAAGGGGCTTTGCTAGACCCAGGCCTGCACTCCTGGGTGCCAGGTGGGCTGGTGTCAATACACTGAGTGTTCATCTAAGTTCAAGGCCCTAGTTTCCCAGGAAGACAGGCAGGGGCTGTGTTGACCACACCCTGACTGGCTGCAGCATGGGAAGTGGTGGGGATGTGGAGGAACGAGAGCCCTGCAAGCTGCCAGGAACTGTAAAATGGTGTGGCTGCTGTGCAACAGGGCAGAGGTTCCCCAAAGGGCAATAGGCCAGTGTGCAGTGGCACACGCCTGCCAATCCCAGCTGCCCAAGAAGCTAAGGCAATTTAGGGAGACCTCGCCTCAAAATAAAAAGAACTGGGGGTGTGGCTCAGCACCCTGGTACTGAGAGATTGGGGGTGGGGGGGTGATAGTGCCTACATACACCCAAATAGAACCAAAAGCAATATTTCAAAGAGACATGTGTCCACACTCAAAGTTCACACAACATGATTCACAACCAGGTAGTCCACCGTTGGGGAATGGAGAAGCAGATTGCACCGAACCCAGCAGTGGACTCAGCCTGGGGAAGGAAGGGGTTCTGGTGCAGGCCACACCTGGGTGGTCCTGGAGGGTGTTGTGAGCAATGAAGTAAGCCAGTCACAAAAAATGATTATGGTCCTATTTCTGTGAGGACCTAGAGCGGTCAAATTCAGGAAAGACGTCAGGTATTAGGGGCAAAGGGCCCTGGAAGGGGTGGGCATGTGCCCAACATTTATTGTCCTCTCTTGAACGCCTCAGAAGCCCACAGGAGGGGACCAGAGCACTGAGTGCCCCATTCTGGAGGCACCTACCTCCCTGTCTTTCTTTCTTTTTAAAATAGAACACTGGGGTAAAAGATAATGAAAAGCAGTAAATCTTCTAAGTCCTAAGCACAAATCAGACACCATTGCTAGACTGGACTGTACCTTCAAAACGGCCCCATAAAAGTTTCCTATGTTTTTTACTTTTTTTTTTTTTATTAGTTTGTAGTGCTGACCATTGAACCCAAGTCCTCACACACACTATGAAAGTGCTCTACCACTGAGCTACACTCCAACCCATTTCCTGTTCCTTTTGACCCCAGCAAGACAGATTCTTTGCTGATTTTAGCAATGGAGAAACAGGCACCAGATCAACTTGGCATACAAAGCACAAGGAGAAGGTGTGGGTCCAGTTCAGCACCAGCCTCGGCAACACAGCCAGACCTTGTTTCTAAAAAAAGAATGAAAAACAACAACAACCAAAACAAACAAACAAACAAAAAACCCAGATGTCATTAACAATGCTTTATTGTATCTCACAAACTGCTTTCCTAAACTGCCACAGAGAATTAAATACAACATATCAGGGTTCCTGTTGACATTAATGCTCCAATGAGACGTTTCTCCAGTACTCCAGTATTTCTATACCAGCTTGGCACAAACCAATCATCAAGCATGACTCCAGACCTCCACACTCACCTCCTGCTATCTGAACCCGAGTGCAGACAAGGCTTGGCACCTTCTCTTCCTGTAGGTCTGAACGCTGTACCCAACAAATGGGGGGCTCTCAGCCATCCTGAGCCACCACCTCTGCACTTTCCTTGAAAATCTAATTGAACCCCATTTCTCCTTCCCAGAGGCAAACCACACAGGCAGGAGGAGTTGGAGCCTGGGTCTTGGCACGGGGACTTCCCAGCTGCCCTTCTTGGAGGGCTAGCAAACACCATGGAACAGAGTAAGCTGCCTGTTTCCTGACTATTTTCATCACAGTTCAACTTTGTAGCTAAGGGCTTGTGCCAATTCACCATGCTTATGTTCCACAATTGCATCTTGGCAACACCACCAAGCATTATCTTACTTGGTCTAATAAACTCTGAAACAGCATCCACCACATGAAGGACCTACCTGTTGGGAATGAGCCTGTCCTGAGTGGAGGACTGACATACATATCCCCAGATCAGTACCCGGAAACATCACTCCCAAACTCAGAGAGGACCTGGTGTCAGAGACCCTGGAGACTCAGGGATGGAGGAAGTACAAAGGCACAAATCTAGGGAATCAACCATATGTTGAAACCAACCCACTCTGGACAAGACCTTCACCACCAAGACTTGTGAGTCAGAAGTGCTCTTCACCTGCAGGAAGGTAAGTCAGACTAATCCCCCAGTCCCCTTCAGATCTATCTGAACCCGAGTAAGTGCACCTAAAGTTTTGATAGAAGATGCATGTTTCAGCATGGTATCAAATCTTTGCCCAATTTAACATGCAGATTAACAAATGAGAGTGAACTAAGGAATTTCTACTAAGGAATCTCCTGAAGTGCCAGCTCCTTCCCCTACTGAAACAAACACTAGGCCAGCCCAAACACATGCCTGCTTTCCAGGGCCCCAGGGCAAGGCAGCTCCGTGCTCTGGAGGAGGATGCCAAAGTCACTCTGGGCTCCAGTGCTTGCAGAGTCAGCCTAGCCTGGAAGCAGAGCAAAAGCCAAGCAGGGAGAACCAAGCTTGAAATGTATAGCTGCACAAGGACGTCCAACCTACAGTCTGAATGGAACATAATGAGTGCTTCACCAACACAGCCCAGCCTACCAGGGAGCTCCCACAAAGCTCGCAGTGCCTTCAGAAGAAGGACCCACGTTTCATTTCAATTTTCTTTTTCACTGTAAACTGTGAAGTCTTCTCAAAATGCATCGTAAATCTTACTAACACATGTGAAACTCCTACATATGCTTAAATGCCAGCTAAGTATTAGTGGTACGAAGTTTTGAAACCCCTATAAGAAAAAACAGGTAGCTCAAATCCATGTCAGAATTTTACAGAAAACAACCTGAAGTCTTTTTCACTATACTATTGGGTACACCCCTCCCACAGACCTACTACCCCCACCTGGGGCCTCCTGGAACACGCTGCCTCCCTCAGCCAGTCCAAGCCAGACCAGATGAGGAACCCCAGGAACCACTGAGGTATGCCAGCAGAAAACTACCCAGGCCAACAAAAGACTGAGAGAAACAAATTGCTGTTGTTTAAAACATTACATTTTGGGGTGCTACGCAGCAAGAGATGGCAGACACATCTCACTCAGGCTCAAAACTACCTGAAACACAGTGGAAGCAATGCTACTTCCACACACATTGCCTCAGAACCTCAGTGGCCTCATGTGCATTTTCCCTCTCCTGCTGCCCTGAAAGCACCCCATGCTGGCTCACCTGCCCCGCCCCTGCCTGCTGCTAAGCTCAGCCTGCTCAGGGGAAGACCTGGACAGGCAGTAGCACTTGTGGGACACTGCGAACCAAAGCAGCCAAACTTTAGCATGAAAATCACATTCCAAAATCTCCCCCCCCCCCAAATTCTGGAAGATGCTGTGAAATTTGCTTCATAAGTAATGAGTCTGGAAGGCCAAAGGCACATTCTAATAAAACAACCTCAAAGTGACAAGGATCCCCATGACCATCCCTGCAGTCCTTCTACTGGACCGAGCCAGGGAGGCGAGTTCTAGACATGGATCAGAGACCTGGAGGAAGGGGACATTTCAGAACAGATCACAGGTTTATGGAGGAAAAGACATGCAAGTGGAATTCCAGAAACCTCACGAGAACCCCAGAGGCATCCCATACCTTCTAAAGCTTCGGACCTAAGGCACCACACAGGGGCATGAGCATATGCATGCACACACAATTAAGTCTACTACTGCTAATGTCCCCCATCATAACTCAGCAGATGAAGGGTTCCAGTGCTAGAGAGCAGAGGGCCGAACCATTTGTGGAGGACACTGAACACAAAACTTATCCCCTGGCACAAGAACAGTGACCTCTGAGCGCTGCCCCAGGGCATGCTGCAGAATGCCCAGGAGGGGAGCCCGAGGTGAGAGGACCAGCTTGCACTCACCTAAGCCACAGAAGTGGCAATCTACCCATACTGGAGACTGGCCCAGGGTTGCTCCACCACCAAGCTACATCCCCAGAACTTTTTACTTTATTTTGAGGCAGAGTCTGGCTGAGCTGCCCAGGCTGGCCTTGAACTTGGAATTCTCCAGCCTCAGCCTCCAGAGGAGCTAGGATCCAGGTGTGGCCACCATGCCCACTGGCTCCAAAGGTTTCTCAGCTTGGTTTCAACCTCTCCCTGCTTCTGTCCTATGCCTACCCTCATGACTGAGAAGCAGGTGTCCTTACTGCACTGCTAACCTCAAGGCCTACACTGTGCTCAGGCCAACAGGACCTGGCTCAGGAACTGTCCTCCACACAAACTGAGTTCAACCTGCCTGCAAACAGCAGACGCTTCCTAAACACTGCAGCAGTCCTCTCCTTCCTAACCCACATCACCCCTGTGTTTGTGGTGTGAGTGCTAAGAGCTAATCTGGTCAGAGGCACAGCAATCTATGGGACATGACCATGGTTTAACAGAAACAGTCCCTCTAGAGCAGGCTCTGCAGAGTACTCTTCTAAGGCTACCCAGAACGGGATCAGCCAACATGGTCTAGCGAGGGCCAGATGACAAACACTAGGCTTTTCAAGCTGCACGTGGTCCCTGTCCATCATCTTCACTACTGTGAAGCAGTCCAGTTGTATAGACAGAGACCACACATGCTGACCCACAGCCTACAGCTAACTGAGTACACAGGGGCAAGGTGCCACCAGAGATTTGTAGGAAACCTGATGCTTCTTCCCACCTCCCTGCTGCTCTGGGATGAGGAGTGGCAGGCCCTTCTGTGAGAGGGGACAATGAATCCCCATGTCCCTGTTGTCTCACACTACAGCACAACACAAAGGTCCACAGCACGGCAAGTGCCATAGTCTTCAAGTGGTGGGGTAGCACCCCGGGGTACCAGCTGGTCTGGAGTGAGAAGGCTGTGTCCAGGACCAGAAAGCTTCCACCATGCTCCACTAGGGAAAGCCGAGACTACCCAGTCTGAGCAGCCCACAATTCGGGGAAGCCTCCCAATGGCCCCTGTAAGCCCACAGCAGCCATAGCAACCCAAGGCCTCCCAGGCCTCCACTGGCCCCTCCTCAGCCTGATAAGCCAGCCTTGCTCATGGGCCTCCAGAAATTCTCCAGGGCACAAAACCTCTCTGACAAGGCAACTGCTACCACAAAAGTTATCTCCTCGCACAGACTTATCAGGTCCACAGATGCCATCCTTGCTACCAGGGTGACCAGTACAGTGCTGCTGCTGCTGCACAGAAACCAGGCCTGTCCTGAAGTAGTGGGACTTGCTGCTTCTTACCTCCTGTTTAGGTTAAAATCAGGTGTTACAAGGACCTGGCATTAAAATTACTTCTTGCTATTCCAAGCAAGAAATTCCTTTAAATCTTCCTCTTTTTGTCTTAATAAATTTAAAAGAAAAGAAGAAGACTGTGTTCTGGTCAGTCTTCATGTTGCTCATTTGCTATTGCTGTAGCTCTTCAGGATTTAACAGGAAGCTTCGCTTGTAGAGAACTACTGAATTCATCCAGAAGGCTACCTTGATGGGTTCTGGTCTTGTTCTCAATGGTTATACTGTTCAATGGTTTGAACATTAAGTCCTAAATCAGTCCAGATTCCAATATCTCTGCCCAAACTAACCAGATTTCCAGAGCAATTTTGTGCAGCATTTTGTCTTGTTCTCAATTTAATTTTTACTCTAGGGAAAATACAGATGAGGTGAAAATACACCTATGAGGACCAGAAAGCCCCACAGGGTAAAGGGTTGGGGACCTGAGGAAGCCTAAGCCTCAGGAACAGTGGAGAAGGGAATGAGCCACCTCAGTCATGTTTAGTGAAGATTGCTTGGTAGGAAAAAAGAGCACTGGATTTGGTAAAACTAGCTTTTCTTCCTCTCCCCAAATTACTGGACATTTGAGGACTCAGCTCCCAGGAAGTATAGAAGCATCTGGAAGGCAGGGGAAGCCAGGGTTCAGTCTAGAAAGTGATACTGGAGACCAAAGGTCACAATCAACACCTTCTCCGGTGCCATTAAGTCCCAGCAACATCCTCCGCCCACTGTGGATTCAGCAAGTGAAGAGCCCTGAAACCTCTCTGTGTGCAAATGCCAAGCAGAAGCTCTGTCACACAGTGCCCAGGGGCTGTGCGGCAAACTCCTCCAACCACAGAAAGAATACCCAGCAAGGTCCACACTGGAGTCCCACCTCCTGCAGCAGCTAGGCTAGAGGAAGAGCAGCAGCAGTGACCCTAGAGCCCTTCCCCATGCTACATGTGTCTACCCTCGTTTGATGGGGAATCAACACAAGCCCAGGTCACCTCCATGTGCATGGCAGCCCCGTCCACTGACCTCACGAGAACCCACCTGGCCCTTCTCTCTTCCACGGCAGGACACAAAAACAGAAGTGAGACTAACTAGGGAGACCCTTGAGCTGAGGAAGGTCCACAGTGTTGACGCTAGCAGCTGAGCAGGGCAGGGAAGAGCACTTGCCAAGGGCCATGCAGCAGGACAATATCACTATCCATTAGAGGACCCCCTCTTCATCCCACAGGGAGCACAGGGCAGTGCTGAGATGGTGCATGCACCCATCTGCCTCTGCTCAGATCCAAGAGTCGTGTTTCCTGAAACACCCTAGGCCAACATTGTCAAGGCCTCCCCAAAGCACACTACTACCCTTTTGCTTCCCTTGCCCCATCCATCCCCTTGGGATGTGTGCTTTCCCCTTACAGGGCCCAGACCTCTGTCCAGAAAAGTCTCCCTATGTCTTCCACCCAAGTTTCAGACCCACACATGGGTCAAAGCCCAAGTCCTTTCTTACTGCCTTCTCCAGCTCCTACCAACCACACAACACATACCATCAAGCTACCAGGTCTCATTCCACGAGCTGATCTGCAAACTCTGAGGACCTGAGACCCTAGAAAACACTAACACAGCACTTAATGCCAATCCAGTAGCCCAAAGAAAAGCCCAAAGACAGCTGGGTGGGTGTCATCCTGGCTGCCACTCGGGGTCTGCAGTAGCACCACCCCCTCCTACACCGCCCCTGCCTGGATGCCAGTGCCCTGACTCCTCTGTGCTTGGGAACAAGTCAGAAGACAGAGAGCAGGAGAATAGCTAAGGGTAAGCAAATGGCCAGGAGAAGGATGTTGCCACACAGAAAGTCTGAGTATTTATGCACAACAACCTTCTTTCAAACACTAATATCAGGGCTGGGGCTATAGCTCAGTTGGTAGAGTGCTTGCCTGCATGCACAAGGCCCTGCGATCCCCAACACCCAAACAAACAAACAAACACACAAATATCAGATATTGAAAGTTCACAGTATCAACCGAAATTAACCAGATTTCTTGCTTCTAGATCCTTGTTCTCCTATTCATCTAAAAGGTACTCCTCAGAGAGCAGGGTCAGCTTGCTAAAGCCTACTACCTGCCGGTGAACAAAGGGTTAATGGTGCCTGGTTCCACTCCTTCCTTCCAGCATCAGCTTCACTGTTTCTGTTCCAGCAGCAAGGGGGACCACAAGTACAGCAGACCTGAAACTTCTACTGTGCTCCTGGCTCCTCCCCCACTCACAGGCATGGAACAGTTTGCCAATTCCTGCTCTAGAACAGCGGTTCTGAACAGGACTCACTGGAATGCAAGGCCTGCGGCCTGAGGAGAGCTGCTAGGCATTCTTGCTGACATCTCCCTCCCACAGGTCTGCAATACAGCACCCCTGGAGACCTCAGAGATACTCAATCACTTCCGGGAGTCCTGTGGGCAAATGACAGAAGTTCCTCTAGACAGCTTCCCAAAAGCACTTTGACTTTTACAGGTTAGGAGTATAGAAAAAGACAAGATTGAAACACCTGAGTTCAAGCACTGCACGATTAGCAGGTGTGCATGATGGTTTTACGAACACAGACATACAACATACTGGTTATGATTAGGTCAACGATTATTACCACCTCCCAATTCTAATTTCAGAGCATGACATCAAGGCTCCACCACCGTAATAAACTTCACAGAAAACAGCAAAGGTGTGGAGCTTACATGACATCACACTGGGTATATTACAAGAATTGCCAGCAAAGCAGGCTGAGATTGCAGCCACAGCGCTGCAGGGTGGCAGGCGTGGTGATCGAGCAGCCTGTGTTTGCTCAGGCTCTCCTTGTTTCCATCACTGATGCACATGAAGATTCTGAGCAGTATACACATACAAGTACGCACCCAAACATACCCCTAAGGCCCAAGTCCAGGAAGGGCAAGAGTAATCGAAGTCTCCCAGTGGCCAGGTTAGAAAGGGTCAGTGGAAACTAACTCCACTACTGTTCCACATCTTCCCTGCCTGTCCTACACACATGTGATTGAGAGGCCCAAGTAGCCAGTGGGCTCTCGGGATGCAGCCAAGCCCACCCCAGGCCTGATGGGGCGTAAAGAGCTCACTTGAGGGCTGGCTCAAGCGGTAGCGCGCTCGTGGGGCATGCGTGCAGCCCGGGTTCAATCCTCAGCACCACATACAAACAAAGATGTTGTGTCTGCCAATAACTAAAAAATAAATATTAAAAATTCTCTCTCTCTCTCTCTCTCTCTCACTCTCTCTCTCTCAAAAAAAAGAGCTCACTTGTGGGTGGGCAAGGGAAGAACAGGCTGGCTAGGGACACAGCCAGAGACAGGGAGACTGGAAGCCTGCACTTTGGCTTCTTGTGCGTGTGTTTTTGAGTAGGGTAGAGAGGGTTTTCCTACGGTTGAAATGTTTTTGGACTAAATGACTATGAAGGCCCAATGCCAAATTAAGGAGTATGGAGGGCTGTGGTATTTACTGTTGCCAATCTGGGTGACAGGACCACATCATATGCTTCCTGAGTACCACACACAGGCTCCTCACATGCCCACTAACGTCCTGTCAGAGCTTGCCTGAGCAGATGTAGCTGGGACTGCCCGGGAAGGTCTGTGCAACTGGCTGCTGGGAGATGGGGTGGGCCTACACCTGCCCAGCAGACACACAAGAATCCTGTGCCATTTCAATGCACACTCTAAATCCAGTATCCCAAAGAAAAGCCCAAAGACAGCTGGGTGGGTGTCATCCTGGCTGCCAAATAAAAGATGGGCTTTTATTTTGTCAAGCATTTTTATTTTGCCTTCAAAATGTGAGAATTTCTGACCCATACCTTCTGTCATGGAATAAAAAATTTGCAGAAGAATTTTTTTTTTTTTTTTAAAGCAGCTCAGGCCAGGTGTGGCTGGTCACATCTTGACCCTAACTATTTGGAAGGCTACAGCAGAAGGATAACAAGTTGGGGATGGGGGACAGCGCTGGGGCCTCAGATCAAGTGTTGACACGATCTGTCTTGGAAACTGACTGGGACCAGGAAGCCTTAGAGACCAGAGGCTCCGCCTTGGAGAGATGCTCATGTACCCTGGAACCGACCCACTTCCACGTGCCCAGCTGAAGCCTGGCACTTCCTCACTGCCTCTGGAAAAGCCACTACAGAGCATGGGCTGCACAGGCACCTTCCTGCTTGGAATGAAGAGCCTAAACAGAAATGGAGGGCAGTGGCAAGGCCAACTCCAGCACTCTGGTTTTTAGCAAGGAGAACGTAATTGATAATTTCCCAAGAAATATTATTAATCTAAAAAGTTTGAGAATATAGAAAGAAATAACCTGCTGCAGAAACTTTCTGTTTCACAGTTTCCTGACACTTCACTTTTCAAATTCACTAGACACCTCTCTATTCACTGGACATCTCCTTCTCCATCTGCACAGCAATGATGCCACCATTAATTGCTCTCCTCCTGAGGCAGGCAGAGCTCAGGAGCCCGCAGTGGATTCCACGCAGGCTACTCCAGAGCTGGACTCCAGGTGGTGCACCTGCATCAAGAAAAGGATGCCAACAGGATCCACTTTCAGCAGCACAATGGAGGGAGGTGCCCACTGAAAATTCTGTATCTTGCCGTAGGGCCAAGCAAGTCTTGGTTGAAAGACAAAAACCCAATGCAAAACAGGTAATCTGCAGGAGGCTAGAGAAAGCAGAGGTGCCTGTCTGTGCTCCAAGAGGAGACACATGGAAGGACAGGGAGTCTCTGTGAACTGGCTATTGCTGGGCTATGAATGTGACTCAGTGTGGGGTTTATAGGCCCCCACAATGAGAACTACCTACACCCAGCAATATTTTCCCAAAGTACAATGGAAGCCAGCCACCTGTCACCCAGTGGCTCTACAAGGTCCTGGTGTCCAAACCCCTGAATACACAGTAACCATCAACCCAAAGGGAGTAAACAGAGGAAGCAAGAGAGCAAGAACCTCACAGCACCACAACACCCATGGAGAATGGCTACACACAGGCAACCGCCCTGACCTCCATCACAAGTAAAAGGCCACATTTAAATAAGGACACATTATATGAGTCCCTAGGTATTCAAGCAAGAACCTTGATAGAATGACATGCTTTCCAACAACAACCAAGTTGAAAGGTCCATTCTCAGATGAATCACAGGCTGAAGCAGATGGGAAGAGGATGGTTAGCATGAAAAGAGCCACACATGCCTTGCCACCGTGCTGATTTTAGGAGGTCAAGAAGCACTCCTGTTCGACCACCATGGTGTGCAGGGTACGCCGCCCTTCTGTGCTCCCAAGAAAAGCTGCACAGAGGCCGGGTACCCACGGCCCTGGGCAGAGCAGCCACACCATGGACTAGTAGGTCAAGGCAAGAATGAGCCATCCCCATGGGACCATGGCCTTGGCAACCAGTGCCAGGTGGATAGGTGTCCTCAGCTGGTACAGAGGGCAAGGTCTCAGGACCCTTATAGCCCTTATAGAAGAAACCTTATCAGCACAGAGGAGAAATGGGAAGAGCTGCACTTGAGCTCAGACCCAGACGCATCAGGTTCTGTACCTTTCAAAAGCACAACCGAACAGTGTGGGACCCTCATCAGGCACCCACCTGCTTGAGTCACACTAAACACCCGCCAGCACTTCTGTAAGGCAATGAGGTTCAAGAAACAGGCCTTTAGGACCCTTATTGCCTTATTTTGTCCTATCGTCCCAGACCTTGTATTTGTCCAATGTCCTAGTAAATGGTTTATAAAAGACGCAATATTGTCCCAGTGTCCTATTTATAGGAAAATCTGTGTTTACATTCTCAATGATAATAAAGGATATATAAGCTCTAGATTGTGATTTCCAACATATTTTAATGAGCCTGTGTCAATTTCAATGAAATATTAGTAGAACTGAGAACCTGGGGCTTGATGGGTTAAGAAACGGACATGATTCAGTGACTCATATGCTTCACTACTGAATTTACTCACATTGCCACGTGTTAGCACAAATGGATGGGGGAGGCCTGATGAGATCTCAGAGGGACAGCCTCCAACACTGGCCATTCATTGGTGGCCCTGTCTGGCCACTCTGGCTTGCCCTAACACTGGTGTCTGAGACTGTATAGAGTGTTTGGAGTGCCCTGCCATTTGCAGCCTGCTGGGAAGGCAAAGAAAGGCCATGAGCCAGCTGTGCCCAGGCCACTGCCCCCAGGCCAGGCTGGGGAGCAAGGCCAGCACCTCGGGGGGGGGGGGGGGGGGGGGCACCAATTCTAACATGTTCCTCTTTCCCTAGACCCCCCAACCATCAAAAGTGCTAGAGCTAGGCACTGCAGGGGTGTCCCAAGAAACCCAGAAACCATGTTAGCCCCTGTGCGGCTCACCTAGGCTGCCAGCTACAGTCTGGAAATAAACACTTCAATACCTTACCTATGAAAGAAACAGATGATTTTAATAGCAAAGGCATCTAGTTACACCGTGTCAAGTACCACTTTCTCTTCCACATCACCAAGTTGTGGAGAATAGCAGCCTTCGACCTTCAATGCTGAAACAGGGTTCGCTCCTCCACCCCTGGGTGGGCTGTTTCCTTCTTCAACTGACCATATAATGTGAAAAATAAAGCACAACAGTCTACTGTGAAAAATTAATAAGACAAGAGCTGGGTGCAGCTCTGAGGCACAACTCCTGTCTCAAGTGCATGAGGCCCTGGGTTCCATCCCCTGTGGACACCACAACATATTTTCAGGCAAAAACAAGAGTGCACTGAATCTAGTTTTGTGACTTGTTTTGTCAGTCAACATTCTCCAATTTTCCACCTAAGACTATGAGTGTCCATACAAGCAGGCTTTCCAGATGGTAACACTGAAACATGTGATACCCACCTCTGCTGCCATGGTTCACGCCAGTTTATATCCCTGCACGACCCTTCATCCTAATCTACTTGTCACCTTGCTCAGGTTTCCATCAGACAAGCAATTCATCCCCAAGTGCCACAGGAGGAATGGTGGTCACCTCCCTCCTGAGCTATGCCAACAGTGTGCTTGCTACACCACAGGGCGCAGGCTGCACTTGTCAGGTGCCACCTCACAGGACAGGGCTTAAAGGATGCTGTGGCATCAGGATGCACGGGTAGAGTCTAGGAGAGTGGGTGGCCTGCCAACGGGAGGTGGGGGGGGGTTGGGGGTTCTCAGAAAGAAGGGGCTGACAAAGGCCTCTCTCCTTGGCAGCCCTGTCGGCTGTACCACCCTCAGACACAGCTGCCAAGAGATGACAGAAGATTCTCGTCCTGAAATGAGGACTTTGACCTAAGGCCAAAAGGATGCCCATAGCACTAAGGGGGAAACAGGTGTGGGGGAAGGTCCCCTGGGAGAGACGGAGACAGGAACCACAAAAGAAAAGTCACTGCTTTGGGGTTAACAGTTACAGAATAATATAAATTCACCCAAAGGGATGAGATTTAAGATTCCAGGGAAATCTAAAGTTCCCTCTCAGGCATGACTTCTAGCTGCTCTGGGGTACAACAGCAGCCCCCGCGGATCTACCTCCCAAAGGAACAAAGTGGGAAAACTACCTACACAGCCCTCCTAAACTCTGGGGGAGCAGGAACCCTAACACCATGCACAACACCTGCTGTCTAGCATGCTTGGAGGAGGAGAGGGTGTGGTCACCATGAGCAAGCCATAGCAAGAGGTCAGGAGGGCTGAGCCTCCCTCCCTGTGTGGTCAGGAGCCCTCAGAGAAAGCTGAGGAGGACAAAAGCCAATGGAGGGCTGGGGTTGTGGCTCAGAGGTAGAGCACTAGCCTGGCATGTGTGAGCCACTGGGTTTGATCCTTAGCACCACATAAAAATAAGGATATTGTATCCACCTATAATTGAAAAATAAATTTTTAAAATGCAGGAATTTGTCAAGTTGAATCCTGTCTGGAAGGAAGGAAGGACTGGCCAATGGAGCCAAGCAGGCACAGCTGTGGCCCTGGGACTGCGGCCACCTTTCCTGTGACAGACATCAGACATCCACTGGTTGGCAACACCCGCAGGACCCAGGGACACTCTGTCCACATGCCTGTCCCCCTCAGCTCTCAGCACCTGTCAAGAGAAAGAACCTAAACTCCTGCTTCCCAGGGCTCTACTCAGACCGTCAGAATATTCTCTATGGTCTGCTCTTGGCTTCCAGCTCATCCAACTCGACAGAGGGCACAGGGGAAGGGCCTGGCCATTCCTGTCTTCCTTCAAGCCTCCAGCACCCAGGGCTGAGTCTGCTGGGTGGAGAGCCACATCCACACACACCTGGGAAGAAGCTAGACTGGTCTGGGCTGGGCGCAGGCTCTTCTCCCCACCCCCACCCCCACCCCTGTGCAGGCAGGCACTTGTTCTAGGTGCATTCTGTGCCAACATGAGCAAGATGTCAGTCAAAACCTTCTACTACTAGCAGGCATCAAAACAGCTGTCATCCAGAATAGGACACCTACCTCCACACCCTTCCAACAAGAGAAGACAGAGGCCAAGTGGTTCCACAATGAGAAACAGGCTTTTCGGGTTGGGGTGGTTGGTCAGGGATTGTGGGGGGTGGGGTGTCTAGGGATCAACTGCAGGACCTCACAAGTGCTAGGGATGCCCTAGCCCAGAGAGAGCCTGTGGATGGCAGAACACTGAGGCTGGCAGAGGAGGATATGGCAAGTTTGCTCATTTGAGAAGAAGAGAGAACCCCTCTATTCTTTTCCTTGACCAGGTAGTCTTTGGTGCCACTGCATTTCACACTAGGACCTCAGATGGCCACAGCTGCCCTGGGGCCATGGGAAGGCAGAGCTCACACGGCACATGAGAACATACCCACTGCCTTACAGGCTAGTCTGAAAGGCAGGAGGGAGAGAGACTTCCCAGGCTGTTAAAAAAACAGTCAGAGTCATGGGCGAGGTCCTCAACAACTCACGTGCTGAAACCCAAAAGCACTGTGGTGGCACTGGGAAGTGAGACTGGGGGGAGTGACCGTGGTGAGGGTTCTGCCCTCCTGGGCATCACGCTTAGTGAAGGGCCAGAGGGAGCCAGTGGGCCTCTCTGCTCTCCCATCTCCCGGCAGAGGAAGACCTGTGTGCTTCCCCAACAGACAACCACAGAGCACCATGTGGGAAGGAGTGAGAGAAACAGAAACTCTGGGGGTTTACTTTCAGAATCTGGAATTCAACCCTAACTGGATCCAACTGCAGCCCTCCCCACTGCCACCCTAATTCTAAGGTCAGCCTGTCTCAGGCTATCCCGTAGACTGCAACCCGGAACTCCTCCAATCACAGTGAAAGGCAGCACTGCACTGGCTCAGAATATAAACAGCCAGACAGCTAGCCCAGGCGGCTTGCTGGTAGCCAAGGTCAGTAGTAGCCCTCCTCCAGAAGTAAAGGTCTGCCTTGCCCACACACTTTAGAGCTGGCATTTGATTTCTTGCGGCTGAGCAGATCTCAGCACACCCAATCCTGAGGCACTCGATCTTGCCCTGTAACCTCCAGAACACTGAGAATACAGTTCTGCTCTTCATGATTGCCCAGACTACGGGGATTTCTTACAGCAGCACAAGTGGACTAAGATGAGGAGTGAAAAGGCAACTCAAGAATTCTCTCCCTAATGCACAGAGCCAGCCTCCCCAGCGTGGTTGGGGAGCAGCTGCCTTGGGTTCCCAGCAACTGCCGACTTAGGAGAGAAGAGGGCAGGGCGGAGAGCATCCAAAGCAATTTCCAACTCTGCCTTCAAATGTGTGATTTATTCCCAATTACAAGCCACAAACAAAACATGTTTTACACTATTTGTGAGCTTTTATCCTCTTCAGTGTTTTCTAATTAGACCAGAGTACAGTTTGAGAAGCCAAACTATAGGATGCAGTTTGAGAACCATCCTACAGGTAACGCTTCATGAACAAATCTCTGATATTCCTCTGCTGTAACTTTTTTGAAATTCCCCAATCTCCACTGGAAACCTGCGGTGGCAACTAGAATGCCTCCATCCAGAGCACGCCCACAGCAAGCACAGCCCACTGGCCACCAGCTGCAGCGCCCTTCCTGGCACAGGTGGCAGCGGCTGTGCTGGGTCTGAAGTGTCTACTTTCCCAATAAGCAAGACCGATGGCCACTGCCAACAGCAAGGGACCTTGAAGCAGCTCCACGGGGCATTCAGGCACTTGAGCAAACTGAGGGCCTGCAGGTACACTTCACCCATGTGGCCCTTTAAAGCGGCGCTGGCTTAGAACAACGGTTTTGGTTTTAAGGACAGCAAGACCCAGCTGAGGAAAAGTGCCCAGCAGCAAAGACCAGCAAAGTCTTCATTTCTGCTAGCAGGAAGTCACAATGGTGCGCCACAGAAGGATGTGCCTACCTAGGTTCTGCTGCTAAGCTCCAGGGACTGAGGGGACAGCAGGGCCACAGGTCCCAGGAGACACATCACACGAGTACATTCCCAGGCACTCCACTCCTTCAAGATGCATGCAGCCTTCCCGACCTATGGCAGGACCAGGCTATGACCTCCGCAGCATCCCAGGAGGTCACCCTGGGTGACCTCACTCCAGCAAGGGCCCCTTCCCTCAGTGATCATAGCTGAGGATCAAGTGCACAGAACCCAGCAAGTGCTGGGAGGACTAGTGGTACTGCCCCTGGAGGACCACTGCAGCTGGTGAGAAGGGGCTCAGAACTGCCAGCAGCCTTGGTGGCCTCATATGCTGGAAGACCCCAGGCAGGGGCAAAAGTACCAAGTCTTAATCCAGTAAACTCACCTCTTCCCTCTGCAGGTATAGAAAGCAAGCATTTTCAAAAGGGGCTAGGCATTTTAAAGGAAATAAGAGCCTTGACTGAAACATCCATCAAGGCAATACCACAGAAGCACTTCCAAATGGCACGCTGGTTCTTCAAGCAGATCTGCATAAAGGGAGGACTGAAGACAGCCCAGCTCCTACCAGAGCTATACCCAGTGCTCCAGCAAGGCACTGACACCTCCCCACACCATCAACACCTCCCCACACGACCAACACAAGCCTAGGAGCAGGGGCAAGGACCACCAGGGCCTTGCTGCCCACCAAACACCTTGAGGCTACCTGGGTTAAGTATCAGCTCTGCCGAGAGCCAGGGCCAGGAAGCCAAGAGGGAAGCGCGGAGACACAGGCCCACACGGAGCTCTGGAGGAGGGAAGAGAAGGCAGCTGCGCTGTTTTAGAACAACGGTTTTGGTTTTAAGGACAGCAGGACCCAGCTGAGGAAAAGTGCCCAGCAGCAAAGACCAGGGGAGACTCTGAGGTGTGGCACTGAGTCAGCAACACCAAGCCATACTTCCGGGTGCCCCATGACAACAGGAAGGCAGGGGCTGGGCCTGCTGGAGGGGAGACATAGGCAGCCCTTCTGGTTTTAAGCTTACACTGAGACATTTCTAGGAAGACTATGCTCATCTATTAGGTTCCTTTCTCAAATTTTTTTTGTTTTGAAATATTTCAGGCTTGTAAAATGTGGCAAAACTCATTGATGGATACTACGCACCCTTACCCTGATGTTAACATCATACACAACCAGGAAATGTCAAGACTCCAGAAACCAGCACTGATGGCAGGCTACACCTGACCCAAGCACCTGATTCCAATGTGGCCATCTGCTCCAGCCCAGGCCCATACAGCCTGAAGGGCACCCTTCTCCTCAGAATATAAGGAAGAATACTGACAGAGGTCTACACGAAGCAGCAGGAAGGCGTTTCTGCCTCTGCCTGCAGTTCAAACATGCAGATGGCACACGAAAGCCACAAGAGGGGTAAAAAGAGAGAACAGCCAGCGTAGGGCACAGCCTGTGATCCCAGCAACTCCAGGCTGAGGCAGGACAGTCCCAAGTCCCAGTCTAGGCAACTTTATAAGACCCTGCCTCAAAATATTAAAAAGTATTTAAAATATTTTAAACATATATTTTTTAAAAAGATATCAAGGGGTGGGGAGTGCACGTACATGTCCACGTGGCTCAGTGCTCTAGCACCCTGGGCTCAAAACAAAGGGCTGCACAGGCTGGTCTCAGGGGAAGTAAAGACCATGGGAAATGTTTAGGTCCCACAAGGCAGGCTGAAGGACATCACCCACAGCAGGACAGCTGGAAACCACTCCACCAAGGTCCCCACTCAAGGGTGAACCAGTGTCACTTGCTGGCCGGTTCCTGACCTGCAGATCTGATGGCAAAGCCAGAAGACCCTGTCTCAGCCAGGAGTACTTTTAGCCCCAAACTGAGATCCTGGCCTATTCCAGAAGTCTTTAAAGCAAGAGCCGAAAGGAGCCAGACATTTCGAATGACCTATCCGTGTCCCAGATAAAGCTCAAGACACTTTAGGAATGAAAAATCACCCACACACACAGAAGTAGAATTCATATCAGCAATAGATCAGATATCACCAGGCATAGAAACTACAACAATTTGAGACATAAATTCATTAAATTAATTAAAATGAACCATATGTTGCTGGGTTTCAACTCAGCATAAAAGCAGCACACAAGCCCCCCACTCAGGAGAGTAGTGCCCTCCCTCTCCTTCCCAGCAGCAGCTCCCCTACCCTACTCACAGTCCCCTGGGAAACAGGAGGGAAAGCACAACCCTGGCTCCACTGTGCATGACAGGCAGACTCCCACTGGGCATGCAGGGCTACAGCAATACACAGCTGGCCTGAAGTGAGGGGGCGAACCAACCTGGGGAGAGCATACCAGCCAGAGCCAGGGGAAGGGTTCCCCAGGACACCTGGCCAGTGCCCCTTAAAATTGTCACAGTCACAAAAGACAAGGGGACAGAAAGACCATCCCAGACTGTAAGAGATGGAGAAGACAAGGAGGAGAAGACTGGAGGAGACAAGGCAACCAAATGCTATGGGGCATACCAAAAGTGATCCTGGGACAGAAAAGGGACATCAGGTAAACAGGAAGGGACTCTGAGAAAAGGGAGTAGTGTCACTAACAACAATGCACTGGTGCAGGCCTGAGTTTTGAGCAACATACCATGGTCATGTGTGGCGTCAGCAACTCAGGCAGGCTGGGTGAGAGGCGTACAAGAATTCTGAATTTTACAGGTTTCTGTAAAATTTTTCCAAAATAAATAGGGCATTTAAAAAATATATCAGGCTCGTTAAGAAAATAACATGAAAAATCATCTGAAAGCAACTCAGAATTGACACAGGTGTCAAACTCAGCAGACTCGGACTTCACATACCCTGTGTAATTCTCTTCTCCATAGTCAAAACTTAAGCCAGAGACATGGGGGTGGGGGAAGATTCAAAACGAACCACAAGGGGTGGAAAGCCACACTGCGCGAGGTAACCAGCACACTGGATATGACTCGCAGCCACACAGACATCTGAAACAAAGACTGGGACCAAAGCGACACCTCACAACTACACAGTGCATCTGAGACCACTGCAGGGAGAGCAGGGCTCGTGGAGCATGGGGCACAGCATATGCAGTTGGAGTGCCAAAGGACCTGGGCAGAGGTACAGGAAAAACATTGGGAAATTAAAAAGGCACAAAAGCCTTCATATTTTGATGAGGACTACAAACTAAAGGACCCATGCTCTGAAGAAAACCACACCCTGGTGCACTGCTGGCATCAAAAGGAAACTTCACTGCAGGCAGACGGGAGAAAACAGGCAGAAAAGAACAAGGACAAGGTGACAACAGGTCTCCTTGGGAAGCAATACAAGCACAAAGCTGCAGAGCACTGTCGTGGAGAGTGCTCACACAGCTCTGTGAATACAGCAAAAGCACTGCTTAGGCAGGCCAACTGCCTGAGTGGGAGTGAGACACGTGGGAGTGTGCATGCAGAGACGTGCACGTCCGTGCAGAGTGCACGATCATCAGGCTGGACTCTTCTGAAGTGCAATGCCCAACTCCAGGATGCTAGCAAGAAGCTCACTGAGAAACACAGAGCCGGGGTGCAGCTCAGTTGGTAGAGCACATATGAGGTACTAGATTCCATCAACGGGACCACGCACACCAAAAAAAAAAAAAAAAGCCTGAAAAAAAACACAATCATTCAAACTGCAAAACATGGAAAGAGATGCGGCATACCAAAACTAGCCAGAGGGAAGGTGGAGCAGCTGCTGCACCACCAAGGCAGGTAGCCATAGGCAGCTGACCTCAGGCAAGCACAAGTGTGCAGGGAGCACAACCCTCACCTCAGGCACTGGTGGCCCAGTCTAAAGGATGCTGATAAGCCATGGCTTAATAAGCATGAATCAGTAGATACTTGGGTAAAGTTTTAGGCCACCCTCCACCCTTTTCATGTTTTCTTCTATTTTCATCAGTGAGTAATAAATGGAAATAAGGAGCTGGCATTGGTCTCCTGTCCACTTGCGAGGTGAAGGGAGCCAGGAAGCTCCAGGAGGCTGTCTGCCTGCTTGCGTGCTGTGCAGGAACACAGGGCCTCCCTTGTACTAATTAAGAGATATGCCACTAAGGCTGTGGTTGTGACTCAGTGGTAGAGCGCTTGCCTAGCATGTGCAAGGCACTGGGCTCAATCCTTGGCACCACATAAAAATGAATAAATAAAATAAAGGTGTAAAAAAATGTTTTATCTGTGTTTTTTTTTTTTTTTAAAGCACTCTGCCACTGAGTGGCACCCCACTCAGGAAGTTTCTACTCTCTGAACAGCCTTCAGGTCAGAACCAAATCTGTGGCCAGGGGCTGGGGCTCCAGCTATGGCAGTCAGCAGCTGGCCTGACCTGGCTCACACTGCCCTCTTTCCACAGACTCAGAAGCTGTACCTCAACAAGCAAATTCCAAGAGCAGAATCCCAGGGCTGTTTTTCTCTGACTACGTTAGAAACCAGATGAGTTAATGCCTTAATCTAGTCAACAAAACTTGTGTCCTGGGTCACAAAGTGGGCAGGGCCAGACCCAAGGTCTAGCAGGGTGGCCCTTGACAAGGGTCTGTGTCTAGCCCCACCCCCACTCCCCTGCCTCTGAAAGCAGTTAAGAGGTAGCTTGAGCCAGGCCCTGCCTGTCTCCTACCCCTAGGTGGAACCTCAGGCAAGCCCAGGTCCTCCCATCCTCCCCCACACTCCCTCCCACAGGAACTTTGGCCCACCATCCTACCATCCTGCTAGAGCAGAAGTACCTGGGAGGCAGGATGCCAGCCCCCATCACCTGTGTGGTGTTCCCCCGATACTTCAGCCTCAGGCACAAGCATGCCCTGAGGACAGGGGAGTTCCTACACACATCAGCTTCAGTGCTTCTTAAGGGGAGAACTTGTGCCCACTCCAGGGGACCTCCAAGGATCAGAGCAGAAGCAGCAGCCCAAGGAGGCCCAGCATTTTCACTCTAGAACCCAGCAGGGCTGCACATGAGAAATGCCAAATATGTAGAGCAGAAGGAAGCAGGTCAGTTCATGAGCTAACATTCTGATCTGCATGAGTGGTATCAAAAGATATGTGCTCCCCAAATCACCAAGTTCTTATGATGAAGACTGATTTGATTCTGAGAGTGACAACAATTAAGGAGCATAAGCAGCATCTTACACAAAGGAAGGTTCCTGAACCACAGGTTTTGACTGCTTGATGCCAGCCACCTTAAGGATGCGCAGGAAAGCTCTGTGCCACCTCTGGACCCATCAGAGATTGCACACCCTCTGTAGCCCTCACACAAGCAAACTCCTAGAGGCCACTTTGTGGGTAACAAGCACCACCTAACTGTGAACCAAAGGGCCCGAGTACACCCTGGGATTGCAACCCCTCACTGGGCTTGCCTGCGTGGGAGACACGTGCCAGGTTCCCCCGTACCTGCCACACCAACCTCAGGAACCCAAGTTTTAAGAAGAGCCCATCTCTTCTGCCTCTCCCACCAGAAAAGACCAAATCCACATGTGGGGGTGCTCTTTTTTGAAAAGGAGCTTACGTATGTCTGGCCAATCTGCCCACAATGAACTGCCTTTATGAATCAGATGCAGAAAGTCCTTGGTCCAAGTTAAAGCCAAGAGGCTCCTGTGAGGTGGCCTCTCAGTCAACCCAGAGACAAGAACTTCTCCAAGACTGTTCAGCCCTGGGTTCAGAGAAGGTGCCAACTGCAAAGGATCTCCAAATCAGGAAATGCATGACATTACATGTTAAGTCACTAAAATCAAGATCATCTTAAAAGATCAGCCAAATTTGCGGAAACCAAGACAGGTCACTAAAGCAAGCAACCAGGTTGAATGAACCACAGGACCAGATTAGAGTAGGCCAACAGGAGGCAATACCACCCAAGTCACCACCTTGAGGCCACCTGCAGTAAGAACAACACATACTTAAGAGTGAACTGGGTGGGCCACAGGCAGCACTGGGCCACTTCTAGCTCCAGGCTGTTGTGTAAGAAATCCATCCAGCACCACAGGGACATGGTCCGCCTGTTCCTGGTATGCAGCAAACCACAAGATCAAAGAGAAGCAGCAGCTCTGGTGCCAGCACAGCTGAGGCTATGTTCGTTCAGTCTGGCCACAGCCACACTCTAACAGGAATGGCTCCATTCCATGGGAATTCTAGAAGCAGACTACCCAATCGGGAGTCCTCTAAAAACTGCACACAAATTTGCATGCATATGTATAGAGAGGTGTGAGGGGAAACAGATACAAACACATGCATCTAAGGGTGCAAAGTTTTTTAAAAGCTTCCAGTAAGCATTTAGCCAACTTGAATCCCTCAGCTGTGGTTCTCATGCAGACAGCTCTCAGGAAATCCATGAGTTTGAAACCATCATCACAATGACACTGCCTTTCAATGGGGTGCCCTGCCCCTTTCAATGGTGGCCCCATTCCCATAAGACACTCTCTAAGGAAGCAGTGACTTCTGAATGCATCAAATTCCAAGGCTTCCATCCACTTCTCGTGCCTGCCTTGCCCAGTGCATGGAGTATGTACACAAGCCATATCTGCACCAGAGGCACAGCAGCTGCTCTTTGCCGGGGAAACATCATTCCATATCAAAGTGGCTGGTGTCCAAACTCCAGTAGTGCTGGCAGGGCACTCCTGGGAAGTGAATAAGGAAGACATGGGGCAAAGCTGGCCAGTGCCAAAGTCCAAGCTTTTAGTCGAAGACCAGTGTGTAGATCTCTACACTGTAAGTAGCAGCTTCAGATGACTCAGGCCTTTGAGAGTGGTTTTCTGGCTTGGCAACACAAAGCACATCAACATCTGGAGACATGGGTCTGCTCACACACCTCCTTCCCGGCAACCGCAACCTATACAGGTGTAGCATCACACTTGGGGAAGACCCTGGCTTGGTGCAGGGAACCTGAGGTGCAAGCACAGCATGGACACTTGCACAGTCCTGGTGGATCAGTGCTGAGGATCAGAGAAGATCTTCAAAAACTATTAAAATACTCTTCCATTTCATTTGTGCACTTCATTTGATATTTCATTTGTGTACTTCAAACAAAACTCACTGCAACAGACTCAAGTACAGAAGATGATGTGAGAATGCAGCCATCTTCTATAGAGCCACATGTTGATAGGATTTGTTTTAAACAATGGCCCTCTAAATCACTAACTTTTTGGTTTTTCAATATAATTATTTGTTTTTGCTTACTTATGTATGAATTTATTTTTGGCAGTATTATGGACTAAGCTGCCAAGGGCCTTGCACATGATAGGCAAGCACTATACCACTGAGCTACATGATTTTTGAAAACTTTAGGATAGAATCTAAGTTTATGAGGCTGGCTTGAATGTGCAATCCTTCTACCTTAGTCTCCCTGATCACTGAAGTACAGGCTGAAAACAGTTAATTTTAACTACTTATAATAATGTTCAATGGAGTTATTAACCCTGTTTTAAAATGGAATTACTACCTAAGTATTCTACAAATCTTCCAGGGGCAGCTTGACAACCATGACAGACACACTTTCATAACCAAACGTCCTCTGAGATCCTCCATGTGTAACATATAAAGAGGTCTTGAGACTCTGTGGCCTAGGAACCAAGGATGTGAGACTAAAGCATGCAGCAACTGGACCTCACTTGTGACAAGACCCTCAGTGTGTCCAATGCCTCGGATTCCACAGTAAATGCCAATGGCTGTATGAGGAGAGAGGGAAAATGTTCATAAAGGAAATCTAAGTTCCTCCCTCAAATGGCAGCAGCCATCTGGCTGCCAGCACCTTTTATTCCGGTCAGTAGCACAGAGGACAGAAGGACCAAAGGTGGACAGATGCCCTCTGTGGACAGGTGCCCCACTGACCCCCGCATAAAAGCATAGTGTGCCTTAGTGAGGCACATTTGGACCACCTGTGTCATAGTAAGAACGCCTCTGACACCTTCCCACATCCTTCTGTAGGCCCTGACCAGCCTACCCTTCACCTCATCACAGATGCGGAGTTGGAATCTGGAGCGGGTGGTGGCCCAGAGCGGGCCAGCCTGCTCCCAGGCTCCCCAGCTGGCCAATAGTCCAGATAGGAGCCCTTGCCCTGGTGAGCTCTTCACACTAATCAAAGCAGGAGCCTTGGGCCACAACCCAGGACTGTGAGCAGCAATCACATCAAAAGTGACCAAAAAGGGCCATGAAACACAGAATGTAACAAACAAACAGTGTCTGGTGTTCTAAGCTGGGCTGGGCATTACCAGGCTCAATTCAGAGAGCATGCAAGTGGCACAAGCAAGGAGGGCCTAAGAAGGCAGGAGGCAGCTACACAAAGCCCTCAGCTGGCTGTGCACCCCCATGTACAGGGACGCACACCCTCTCTCAGAGACACATCCACCCCCAACACCCAGCAAGTCTACAGTGTTTAATGATGCTTTACACACAGAGAGCTTTTATGAGAAATGGTCTCTGGATGAGGATCCCAAGTGCTTCCTGGGCAGATTTGGGGTGGGAGGAAGGTGCACAAGCACCTGCAAGAACACTCTCTCTCCAAGGCAATTCACACAAGGATCACAGTTCCATTCTGAGGGGAGTATGGTTTTATTCACTGTTCACATCTCCATCAGGGAAGACCAAAGAGGCCCTGACCAGTTACCTAAGACATCCTGCAACAGGATAGGGCACATCCAGACATGGACTATCATCAGGCCTAACATGAAACAAGCTGTGAGGCCATAAAAAGACACTGAAGAGTCAGGCGTGGTGTCATCCCAGCAACTCAGAGGATGTCAAGTTCAAGGCCAGCCTGAGAGAATCAGTCAGAGCAAAGACCGCTGTCAGCCAGAACCCACAGTGCTTGCAGTCTCCCGCCTGCAGACCCTCCCACTCTCAACTCCTAGCAGCCAAGGACACTGAAGGAGTGTGCCCAAGTCCCATCAGTCGAGAGGCCTCTGGGGAAGAGGGAACATGCCTGGGGAAACCAACACATTTTGACATGAGCAAGTCTAATCTGGTGACATCTAGCGTTATCTAGGCTCTATGTAGTTTAAGGGAACCTGGGCACCCAAAATGCCTCGGAAGCCTAAACTGCTATAAAAACTGAACATTCGAAAGAGCACAGTAATTTATGTTGGAAAAATTAGTTCATGTGTTTCCTTATGATGAAGCACAGTGTACTTTATCACCTATTTTGAAATCCCAAGAGACACTTAGGTTAAACAAGGAGGTAGGTGAGCATTAAGGCCTAAAAATCCCTCACATGCTGCAATTGCAATCCAGTATTGCCCCCATGCCAGTGACCAGCACCTGATAGCGGGCTAGTGCGCTTGGGCATCAGGGTCAGAGGGAAACAGCCATTCCAGTGGAGCAGGAAGCACAGCTTCTCCTTCTGCTCTCAATCCCAGGTGGAGAGACAGAGTCCCCAGAACAGCACTGCTGTCCCTCTCCACCTCCAGCCTTGCCCAGGCAGGGACCACCAGTGTCATCAGAATGAACTACAAGCACAGGGGCCTTGGCTCTGCTGCCAGGGAGACTTGCTCTCTACAGTGAGCACACAGCCTGTTCAAAGACTGAACCTTTCAGGACTCTGGGACCTAGCTACACACGCCCTTCTTCAGCATGTCTTACAAATTCAACATTTCAGCAAATCGAAAAGTTTCTTTCTGTGTGTGTATTGGTGGGGGGGGGGGGAGCACTGAAGCAGCACCCAGGGGTTTGTACACGGAAAGCAGACTTTAATTGAGCTCCATCCCAGCCTCACGCTTCTATTTTAATTAGAGGTGTTCGATCAAAAACATACAAGATGATATCTAAGCTTCCTTCCACATAAACAACACTGCCTTTATTATCCTGACACATCACTTTAAACACAAAAATATTTTTGAAAATATTATTCTAAATGCCCACTTCACTTCAGCATAATTTTTGTACCCTTATGTGACTCAGGTCAGTGCTGGGCAACCTTCCGTCTAGAGTTCAGCCCACTGGCTCTCCCTGCTCAGATACACCCACCAAGGGCTACTTCGACCTCATCACTTCCCTGGAAACACTTGGGCCTTCTACCCTGCTAAGAGAGTGAGAACTGCAGTAGCAACCAGCCCAAACCAGAGTTCTATGCTCGAAGATATTAGCTCTAAGGATGCTAAAGCTCGTATATTCTCATAACAAATTAGCTAGGTGTTTTCATGGTCAGCAAACCGAGACACAGAGGACTGAACTGGTATGCCCATGGTCAAAGAGTAGCCCGGTCCTGCGGCTGGACCACCACAGTTGACCTGGGAATAGCTCAGGCAGGAACACTGCAGAGTCCACACAGACGACCCAGGTCACACCACATCAGACCCTGCAAGACCTACAACCTTACATCTCATCTAAGCCACTCACCCTCTACCTTAAGGGTCAAAATGAACACAGTGAACGCAACAAATGTTAGTAAGAACCCAAAGATTACTAGAGAACCTGTAAAACTGGGGTCTTTTAGAAACCCTGCATTTTCATGATAGGAAAGATCATGGGCGACAGGCCTCGAGAGACTGTCCATCGAAGGCCTGACTGCTGTGCAGCGAGGCAGGACTCCCTCCGTGGCAGTATGTGCATCTTTACTCCATCCAAACACTCGGACCAAAAAGGGTTATAATCAACCCAACTAAATATTTACAGCTCACAAACCTGACAGATGGCACTAAGTGCCTTGAAGTCCCCATGTCACACCATCACACTCACTATCCACCCAGTGTAGACCAAGTAGGCCAATCCCGGATTCTGCCAGCAGTCCTGATACAGGGTGAGTTTGACTCACTTAATACTTATTAATAATCAAAAATTCACACTAAGATTAGCAGCATTTGCTTTTTCTCATTATTCATTAAGATCTACTTTGCAGACACAGATGTGGCTCAGGTGAGGGTGACTGGGTTCCCAGCTACCACCCTCCTCCTTTTGTGCACCTGGTTCCACCTTCAGGCCAGGAAAAAAAGCTTCCCCCCTCACCGACGACACCCCCACATTGAGGCAACTCCTCCCAACTGCTCTCTAGTATCAAGTATCCCCCCAAACACTTCTGTCAAGAATTAAGAGACTTCCAGGGCCCATTTCAAAGTGGCCTGATCAACAATGACTGAGACAAAGATCAATAGCTTCAGAATAAGAAAATTCACTCAGGAGGAAATAAGAAAGGATTCCTTCTCATCTGCTAGCAGTAACCCCACAAAACCAATCATCTACTTTTGGACTACTAACCTGAAAACAAGGAGCAGATCCCTGGCAAGGCAATGAAAAGCCAAAGCAAGCCATGCATCTTCTTTCCAACCACCAACCCAGCCATTAGAGAAGGTAAGTAATCTGTCACCTCACCATAGCTGCCCAAGGAGGACCTTGTCCTGGAGTCAGACCCCAGACAAAGTGGGCCTCCATGGAGTCAGATGTGCCTGTCACTACCAGGTGTCAGGGTGAACTGGCCTACACCCTAACCTCCAACTGCTAGGAACACCCAGTGGCCACAGCCCTGTCCAGCAGCACAGAGCAGCCAGAACACAGCCTGTCTGCTCCCTCCCAAGCTATTCCTCACGTGAACAACTAATGCAACCTGCAAAGTACTACAGTAATACAGCAACAACTGGTTCTCCAGACTATCTGGGTTGGCAAGATATGATAAAGGAAGCCTAGAAGAATTAGCTTCTTTTGCAAACAAGGCTACTGACTTGTTTGATCTTTTAGCCCCAATCTTCTGACTGTGACTCCAGGGGTGCTACTCACTGATCCCAGGAAACCTGGGACTGCCATTCTGAACCACCCCGAGTGAACTCAGGACAGAAACCAGAACACTGAACAATACCCCATGGAGCCCAAGAAGGCTGCAGGGAGACTCAGTATTGTGCTCCTCCTTTTTACAAACCAAGGACTACCACACAGACGGCCAGGAAACACAGCAGACTCACCGATTCCATGGTGGAGAATCAGCGTTGCTGAGGACTGCAATCAACTCCAGTAGGGCTGTGTACTCTGAAACAAGAGCAAATCAGATCCCATCAACACTGAGGTCACTATGGCTCCTTTTACTGGTATGTCCCCACTTGGACTATCCACACTGGCCAGCAGAAGGCTGCTGAGATGGTGCTGGGCGGCTCTGGGTTGTGAAGGCCTCACACCCTGGCTGCCCCAGGGCACTGTGCATTCAGTGCTCTCTGAAAACAAGGCCTTGCTGACCAGGCCAAGGGAAGGATACCAGAGGCATGCAAGGGCTGGGTTCATAGTCCCTGCTGAGGAAAGGTGTCCCAGGCTTTCCACCCACAGGCTTGGATGGAGCTCAACAGACTTCCTGTCACATACCCCTCCACCCCCACTCCTCCGGACACCCACCTCCCACCTGAGCATCTCCACGCCCCACTGGGGTCCCTCCAGAGCCGATCCTGGTGGAGGCCACCCCATTGCCCTCCACTCCTTAATCTGCCTAGGGATCCATTCTCAAAAAGTCAAGACCATAATTCAGTCCAAAGGTCCCCTGCATGACTGCAAGTCAGAAATGCAATTCTAACACCCTCCCACACCCCAGTACAAGAGAGAAGAAAGATGGTGAATCCTCAAGTGCCTGCATGTCGCGGCTGGAAAGAAAGGCGAGGCCTCGGGTGGGAATACATCAGCAGGGCCTCTCTGGTGGATAAGCACATGGCTGATAGAGGCCATTCAGTCAAAGCCTGCCACTCACAGGGCAAAATCTGCCAGGGAGAGGCCCATGTGGAATGCAGGGCCCCTCTGCACTCCAGCCACCCAGGTATGAGTAACATCTTTTCATTAAAGCTGTAGCTACAGACACAGATTAGCAGTGCACAATCTCAAACACTGTTAATGATAAAGAAAAAAACCAGGTCCCAGAGGACAATCCCTTGGGATAGTGGGAGGCTGGTCTAGAATCCCCAGCGAAATGAGAACCCAGGATGCTAGAGCCCTTATATGAAATCCAGTAGTACTCACACACACCCTTCCATGTGCTTTAAAGCATCTCTATGTCACTTGTGACACCTAATATAAAGTAAGTGCTATGTAATCAGCTGTTACACTGTTTGTTTAGGGACTACAGAGACCAAACAAAGGCCTGCACGTGTTCAGCAAGGGGGCCATTCTTTCCCTGAATATTTTCAATTTGACTGGTGGGTTTCACAGATGCTGAACCAAGATCCAGAAGGCTGGCTGTACTTTTATCTTTCAAAAGCTCGGGAAACATAATATTTACATTAAGACTTCGTTGGAAGATTCAAAACAAGGGTTCCTTCAGAGGTAGGAAGGAGCGAGCCCCAGAAGCCAAGGGAGCTGGCAGGAGCTGGCAGCACACCTGCACCCCCACAGCCCTGCAGCTTCAGGACACACCCACAGCTTCATCAGAGGCCAGAGGCTGCTGCCCTCAATCCCCCCACTGACCACAAAGAGGCGCAACAGGAAGCAACAGCCACACAGGTTCCTGTGATTACTCTGCAAGTAATCACACCTTGTGATTCATTCAATGATTTATTTCTACTATTTAAAACTAGAAATTTTAAAAGTACAAAGACAATTAAACTTATTTTCATTCACCAAATGTTTCTGCATCAAAATGTACAAATTTAAAGGTAAACCCAAAGTCTTATGTCCAAAAAGATCAATGACACTATGTACATCTTGCATAATAGCTACACCAGATTTCAAAAGGGTTTCCAAACATTTTTTTTTAATATTTATTTTTTAGGTGTAGATGGACACAACACAATGCCTTTATTTTTATGTGATGCTGAGGATCGAACCTGGGTCCCGCCCATGCTAGGCGAGTGCTCTACCGCTGAGCCACAATCCCAGCCCGGGTTTCAAAATTTCCAAACCTAATAAATCAAGTAACTACTGTAGTCTTGGCATATGATGAACACACTAACATTGCCAATAAGAATGCTTTTTAAAGCTAATTTTAAATTTAAGTAGCATATTGTTTTAGGGGCTGGGGTTGTGGCTCATGGTAGAGTGCTTGCCTAGCATGTGTGGAGGCACTGGGTTCGATCCTCAGCACCACATATAAATATATAAATAAATTAATTAAATAAAGGGCCACTGGCAACTTTAAAAAAAATCATGAAGAAAACTGATTAACCAAAAACTGCATAATCTGGGCTGGGGCACAGTGGCAGAGTGCTTGCCTAGTAGGTGTGAGGCACCAGGTTTGATCTTAACAGTATATACAAAAATAAACAAAGGCATGCAGTCCATCTACAACTACAAAAATATTTTTTAAAAAACCTGAATAATCTGCCCAGAAAGCTCTGAGAACTTCAAGAATAAAACCAACCAGCACAAACGGGACAGCAGGAGGCCAGAAGGGAGACCATCCAACTCAATCAGCAGGAAACCCACAGGCAAGAGGGGCTGGCCTCAACAGAATACCTACTCTGCAGGGCGTGCAGAGAGTTGTTCTGTCCTCACAACTGGTGCAGAATTTCTCAAAGCTGCTCTAACCTCAAGAGCTAGTAACACAGACATGAATAAGCAGCTTCCAATCACCACACCTCTGGTTTCCGTTTCCGTGAGAAGCAGCAAGTGTGTAGCTAAGCTTTTCAACCTTCCTGTGGAGACCAGTGACCAGTTTGCCAAATGCTACAGGTGCAGGAGAATGTCACAGATTCCTGAAAAAAGCCAGGAGACATCTTTAACCTGAATGGTGGTTATCTCAAGGAGTGGAACAATCCAAGATTTTAAAATCTAACTTTCTGTCTATCATATCTCATCAATTCCTTTAATGGATTATGTACCAAGTCAGGGGTGGAGAAAAACTTTTTAAAATATGCCAAAAAAATATGTGACATTTGGGCTGGGTTTGTGGCTTCATGGTAGAGCACTTGCCTAGCATGTGTGAGGCACTGGGTTTCATCCTCAGCAACCCCCAGATAGATAGATAGATAGATAGATAGATAGATAGATAGATAGATAGATAGATAGATAAAGTGAGGGTCCATCAACATCTAAAAATATATATATATATATATATATATATTTTTTTTTTAAGTGACACTCAAGCTGACCAACCTTATTATGCTTCTGCATACTGATGTTAGAAACCAGCTCTCCTCTCTCTGCTGCCTGAGGGAATGCTGCTTCAGTGCTCCAGGCCATGATGGTGAGCACAGGCCACCCACCCTGTGACATGGAATCACAGCCCCGGAAGAGGCCTGGCAGGCTCAATTGCTCTTCAGGGGTAAAGAAGTCCTGGAGAACTAACTAATGCTCTCACTAACTCTCCCTTTTCTCTCCCACTGCAGCCCCAAGACATAGATTTCAGTTCATGTCCATTTTTACTAATCAAAGACCACTAACTGCTGACCACAATTTCTGCTCAGCATAAGATGAGCAGTATAGTTACCCACAGGAATTTGATTTCAATCCACACCAAGAGACCCAGACATCTTCAGCTGGCCTGCACAGGGTCTTTCAGATCCACACATTGCTCTCTGGCTCTGAAAGCACTGGACAGTGATCAAGGCACCTGCCTCCCTCTTCTGCTTTTCCACTTTCCTCTACACAAAGAGCCCAAATTAGTGAAGACTGGTCCTACTGCCCAGCCTTGCCCCACAGGTCTCTAAACACTGACAGACACAATTGTTTTTATTTTTTTCCCCAGTGTCCCCCTCCACATTATTTTATTTTTGAGACAGGGTCTTGCCCAGGCTGACTTCAAACTTGAGCTCCTTTTGCCTCAGCCTCCCAGGCAGCTGGGATGACAGGGCTGTGCCACCATGCCAGGCTCTGTCACAATCTCATGCAGCATCACAACACTTTTTAGTATGAATTGGGCTGGTGAGTTCACACCCAAACTTTCTGCCAGCTGTGGATGCTCAGTACAGGGAACACTGCCTGGCTGAACCAGCACAGACCATTAACCCTGAGATCTGGGTGGGTTCCAGGTGGTGTCACATGCAAACAGCCTAAGCACCAAGTGTCTCCTAAGTCTCTTCCCCAAGTGCCCTGGAGTCAGCTCCCACAGGGTTGACACAGGCATCTTCAGCAAGCTCAGACACAGAGAGGGGTCATACACGATGGGCTGCCTGAGGCATGGGGTGACAGGCGCCAGCAAAGGAGGCCCTGATACTCACAGGATCAGAGCAGCAAAGTGCTCAGAGCCGACTCCAGGACACTTGGCCACTCAAGGCCAGTGTCCTGTGCAGGAGAGTGTGAAGCAGGTTGGCCCAGGGCCCCGTCAGGGAAGAGGTAAAGGAGTGAGCTACCCTCACACCATACTCTGCTTGGCAAATAGAAGGTGGGACAAAGGAAAAGGCAACAGATCTGGGTGCTCTCAGGCGAACCGAGCTCAATCTGGAGCTCAGAGGTGCCTCCACTGTAACGCTTCTCAATCTAGGGCCTCAGACATTTGGGGCCAGAGCCAAGAGGGCCCACATGATGCCATGACCATCAACAGTGTCTCCAGCCTATATCCCAGGTCCCCCGTAGGGCACAATCACCCAGCAGAGAGGGACTGCTGTAATCCTACTTTGGCAATCCTAAAAAGTTACGTTTCCAGGATTCCAGGTATATGACGTTTCTGTGTGACACAATGACACTGCAGCATGGCATACACGTGCGTTCTCACATCTGAACCAGACTGATGGACGTTCTCCATGTCAACATCTGGGCTGTGACATACCACAGTTTTGCAGAGTGCAGCCATCAGGAGAAATGAATCAGGACTCCCTGAATAACTACTCCCACAGCACAGTATGTGCTTATTGTTTTAAAAAAAAAAAAAAAGGATTCCAATGCTGGTGATTTCATATGGTTTGGTTTTACCCATAATTAACTGTCTTTATTAGTTTCCAAAGGAACCCCACCAGGTAGGTATCTACATATTCCCCCATCCCCCCCCCCCCCCCCCGCAGAGAAGACTAAGGCCCTGGGAGTATGGGGAACCTGAGTAGCCCACACAAACCCAGCTGGCTCTGATCACGTGCACTATCACCCTCCCTATAAACAGGCAAGTGCCTGCTGTTCCCCAGGCTGGCTCACAGAGGAGACCAGGGTCCACTGACTGTGAGGTCCTCAGGCATTCTCTACAGCGCTGCAGGAGCACACCTGAACCCTGCCAGGCCTCTCCCTCCAACCACTTTTTAAAGGACTGGGTGTCATCTGTTACTGTTTCCTTTGACTTAGCATAAATGAGACAAGGCAGGGAATTAAGGCAATGGAGCTCTCACACCTAGCTCCCATGCCAATACGCTTTCCATTCAGGAGGATGAGCAAGGCCGGATTAGTGTTTCAACACACTTCTCTTTATAGCCTCCACGGAACAAGTGCAGCAAGAGGGCAGAGGACACCACCCAGCACAACTGCCCTGCCCCCCACACCACCTCCAGAGCAGTCACAGAACCTCCTGGTCCTCACTAAATTCAAGACATGAACAGGTATGCAGCTGTAAAGAAAAACAAAAAGGGAGACTGCAGGCCAGAAGTTGGGAAATGCCTTAAAACAGACTTCAGCCAAAGAAGTGCAGCTAGCCCACTGCGAGCACAGCCCCAGCTCACCCAGGAGGTGTTCCATAGGCCCTGGGCCAGCAGTAACAGTATCAGCTGGGGAACCACAGCTCTGCCAATGCTCCTGAACAGCAGGCTGCCACCTCCCTCAGACCTTCAAACACCACACTGGACAGGGGTGTGGGCCAGCGTCCCTCCCCTACTCAGACACAACTCAAAACATAAACCTGCCTTTTCAGAAGGCTACACCAGGAGAACACTACCGGATCTACCTCCGGCTCTCGGAAAGCCACGAAACCCACCTTGACACACTACACATATCGTCCCCACCAGAATTCATACACGTGGCACTGCTAAGAAGGGCGGCTGGGCAGGAGGTATTGGGGTTTCTCCAGGAATCTGACCCCTCTCCTCTTCCACACACGTTCTGCTGCACTTCCTATTTCCCTCCAAGCATGAGCAGTATTAGGCCTTCATCTAAAGCCAGGCAGATGCTGATGCTATACTCTTGGGTTTCCAAAATTGTGGGCCAAAACAAACCTGTCTCCTTTATAAAATCACCCTGGGTCTGGTATTCTCTTATAGCAACAGAGAACAGACTAAGGAAATAAACAGAAAACTCAAAAGAAAACATGCGTATGTTGTCTCTGGAGTTCAGTCACCCTCACTATTTTGTGATCAGAGTCAGGGATGCTGGAAATACCCATGACACCCACAATGAGTGATGTGGCTGTCTTACTCCAAATGCATATTATTCTCAACCTCTCACAGCACCTTTCTGTCTTATTCCTACAAAATGAACAATATGCATAGGACAGGCTGCAGGAGAGTACCAGTCTGTCTTTTGCTAAGTAGGAACCTCAGAATCAAATGCAGCTCCACGAAAATACTGTGTTCGTGCCAAAACCTTGCTCACAGAGTTCTTGCAAGTGTTTTACACCTGACCCCAGGGCGAGGTGGGGTCGGGCATATCAAGATAGATCAAGAAGGGTAGTAGGAGGCAGTGTAAGGGCTGGGGATGTAGTTCAGTTGGTAGAGTACTCGCCTTGCATGCACAAGGCCCTGGGTTCAATACCTAATGATGGAGGGGGGGGTGGGGAGGCAGTGTAGCAACCCACAGCAGGGAGCACCCTGAGAGACCAAAAGCACCATCAAGGGGACAGACCAAAAGCAGGATCATTTAAGAGCGTGTGGGTGTGTGTGCGCGCGCACGCACAGTACATGTTCATAAACAAGTTCAGCAAGGCTGCATGACCATATACCAGCAAACACCAGCAGTGAGCAATCTGAAAGGAAACCTTAAAAAACAATTGTTTATAATAGCTTCAAAAAATAAAATATTTCGCAATGAATTGAACTCAAGAGATCTAAGACTTGTACATTAGAAACTACAAAATATTGACAAAAGAAATTAAGTATCTACATAAATGGAGGAAATCCTCACATCTGTGGTAAAAATAGCAACACTTTCCCAGGTGAACTATTGGTCTCAACATGATCCCTATCAAAAGCCCAACTACAGGCTGGGGTTGTGGATCAGTGGTAGAGAACTTGCCTAGCAAATGTAAGGCACTGGGTTTGATCCTCAGCACCACATAAAAATAAACAAAATATTGTGTCCACTTGCAAGAAGAAAAAAAGGAAAACAAAGCCCAACTTCCTCTTCATCCCCCAAACTTAACAAGTGATCCTAGAGCTTGCAGGGGATTTTAAACACTTGCCCTTGAACAGATCATATTCTACACTTTATAGAACCCCAAGTTTCTTCAGCCTGTTTTGAGAGTGGAGGAGGAAGATAGTTGATATAATTAATTCTCCTGTAATGCGAGATATTTCCCCCCCCAAAAAAATTTTTTTTAATTGTTATCTCTGGAGTTCAGAGCATACCTGTAATCCCAGCAGCTCTGGAGAACTGAGGCAGGAGGTCAAGCTCAAAGCCAGTCCTAGCAAAAGTGAGGTGCTAAGCAACTCCATGAGACCCTGTCTCTAAATAAAATACAAAACAAGGTTGGGGATGTGGTTCAGTGGTTGAGTGCCCCTGAGTTCTCAGACTTTTAATCTATAAAACCCTAAAACCACTTTCCATATCCAACATAACATTCTTTCTTTTAAAAATACATCCCTATCACAGGTCACAGCAGTGTGCACTTGTAATCCCAGCAACTCAGGAGGCTGAGGCAGGAAGATCACAAAATTCAAGACCAGCCTGGGCAACATGGTGAGACCGTCTCAAATTTTATAAAAATTTTAAATGGACTCAGGATGTTGCTCAGGGGTAAAGCACCCCTGGGTTCAATCCCCAGCAGCCCCACCCCCCCCAAAAGGAAAACACATCCCTACCCCTATAGGTGAAATATTCTTTTCATTTAGACCGTGAGCCCTGGGCAGCAATTTGTATACCCTAACATCTGAGGTGTGATGGACACACTGTCCATGTGGAGTAAGCAAGGAAGGAAGGAACACCCACTGTGGACACAGAACGGAAGTGCAGGGCAACAGAGCCTCTGCTCAGACTCCAACTGCTGGGCTTTTCCTTTCCTAAAAGCATGTTTGGAGAAGGACAGGAACTGCACTCTGCGGCCCACCCCCTATTGAGTCTGCCCACTACTGCAGCACAGGACCTCTCTCTCTCTGATCAAGGCTCCACCCAACAGGTAGGGGCCTTCCTCTGGCCAAGAAGGTGAGCTTGTTCCCATGTGTCATCTTCACAATTCCTATCTGGGGCTCACCTTCATCAGCTCTACCTGCATTCTGCCCTCTGACCTGCTTCTGCCGTCATAGAGGAAGAAGCCCCTGCACCCTTTGCAGGTGGATGTACAGGCTGAGAAACACCTGCTTATGCCACTCCCAGCTCTCCTTTCCATTTATTGAAAGCCTCTAGTTCCCAGAAGTGGCTCCACAGAAGCTGATACTTTATCAAGAACATTCAGGGACTCTGTAGGAGCAAAGGTGAGATGCAGAGGAGGGGTGACAGCAAGCTCCTGCTTGAGGGCTGCCTGCTCGTGGTCACATGAGGGGCTAGGGCATCCTGGCACAAGCACGGGTATAAGAGCTTGTGCAACAGCCCTGCAGTCCCGGTGGGCCAGCCAGCACCGCCCCTGCACATGGTGTTACAGAGCCCTCATCACAGCACGTCAGAGGTGTCTCCATGTTCTTGTGAGAAACTAAGTTCTGAGAGTCTAATAACTAGCCTAAAGTTGGGGCCACATTCCAGCTTCAGAGCCTGGATCCACGATGGCCATGTGTCCACTGCCAATCCACACGCTGCTGTCAGGGGATCCTGGAGAGCATTTTAAGGTTGTAACTTGCAAAGCTTCCTGGCCCAATACCAGCACAATGCAAAGAAATAATTTACACCTCCAAAAGACAGGGCAGGCTTAGGTAACTCTCCACGTAAACCAGGAACAAAACAGGCTCTGAAGGGGACATGCGGCAGTGGTCATCCAACAGAATACTGACTGACTCCAGGCCACTCCCTGCTTCTCCTGCTTTCGCTCGCTTATGAGGGCTTCTTCTCACCTGCTCTTTACCTCTTGCTTTCTCCATCTCTTCAGCCTGTGTGGTTTTAACTACTTTGTTGTTTAATTCCTACTGCAGGTCAGAAAAACCCCTCCTGAATTCATGGGTCACTGTCCACCAGAGATGACTTCCTGGGCTGGGGATATAGCTCAGTTGGTAGAGTGCATGCCTGGCATGCACAAGGCCCTGGGTTCAATCCCCAGCACTACGGGTGTGTGGGAGTGGGGTAAGGGAGAGAGATGACCCCCACTGTACCTGCCCTCCTCACAGACACAGCACACACCCAGCTCAGACCACGGTTCTCCCTGCACTCCTGTCCTGCCCAGGCGCCCTGTCCAGGCACTCTTCCCAACTGGAAACGGAGCCCCTTCTCCCTCAATACCAAATCCAACATGCCCGCCATGCCCAGCTCCCAAAGAGCACCATCTCCTTCCTGTTACCACACTGCCCTCACCTCTTCTGACTCGCCAGCACCTCAGTGCTCCTCCTGCATCACCTCCACCCCAACTCCACACACCATCTGACTTATCACCCACACTGCTGAGAACTGGGTTTGCCACATCTAACACACCTCTGTCTACATTCTCTGGTCTACGGAGGCCACCGGGCTGACAAGGAACATGTCTGAGGTTTTCAACCTCCATGCCCACATGAGACACGCAGGCCACATGAGGATGTGCTCAGGGGTACACAAACAGGCTGGAGCAAAGGGTCCTCCATGCGGTGGCTCAGTGCTTTTCACTGGCTGTGCGGAGGTAGGTGCATCCCTGCTGCAGCTCCCAGGACGGCCACTGGTGCATGTGGCTTTGAACGGCCGGTCTCCAAACAACTTCAAACATCTTTTTAATTTAGGAGGGACCCTCCTCCTACCCGGCCCTTTTTACCACTCTGCACACTTGGAAAACTCCTATTAAGTCTTCAAAATCAAGCTCAGATCTTGACATCCTTCTCTATACAGCATTTTTCACGTTGTATAAGGTGGACATGGGTGGCTTTTATATTTCTACCCTATGTCACCACTATATCTGGGAGCCCTTCTCCAAAAGCTCATAAGCACCTAAAGGTGGCTCCTGTTGCTGATCACTGCAGCCTCAGAGCCCAACACTGTCACATAGTCCCATGGCTGTGCGCACACACAGTCACAGCACAGGGAACTTCCAAGTGATAAAGAATCAAAGAGTGCACAATCGGCTGGGCGCAGTGGCACACGCCTATAATGCTAGAGGCTTGGGAGGATCACAAGTTCAAAGCCAGCCTCAGCAACAGCAAGGCACTGAGCAACTCAGTGAGACCATCTCTAAATAAAATACAAAATAGGGCTGGGGATTTGGCTCAGTAGTTGAGTGCCTCTGAGATCAATCCTTGATATTTCTCACACACACACACACACACACACACACACACACACACAGTACAACTGGCTGTGTTAACAAACATGACACAGGCTGCTTCACACATGCATCACCATCGTGAACCCGTGCTCCACCCTCAGCCTCTCAGCACCCTGCACCCTTCTCATCAGTCAACATCTTTCAAAAAGATGAAAATTCACCACAAATAAATGTAGCTTAGACAGAGAATCAGAAATGGAATAATGCATACAGTATTATTAAGAAGCCCTCCTGACCTTGAGCTTCTCCCTAAACCCCGTGGTCCTGCCTTACTCATGAACCATATGTGGCCCAAGCAGTTGTCCTTTCCTCTGCTCCACACTTGCTGCTTCCCGGAGCTCTCTGGCTGCACAGGCCAAGTTATATATCCTTTTTTGTCTCCACCTTGTACTAACAATGAGGCTTTCAAAATATTGTTCTGTCAACTCAAGGAAGACTAGACTATTAGGCTAGAAGCCCTCCTACAGGAACAGCACAGACAAAAGTGCCACCAGCCACCTTGCTGGCCCCAGTGCTGACACAACCTAAGAGAAGAAAGCAGCTACATCTACGCACAAGGTTAGCAACATTCGACTCTTTCCTTTAACCACAGTAAAGAGGAGACTCCACCAGGAAGATAAGTGGGGTGTATTACCCACAGGAAACTGAAGACCCCTACCTACCACTACCTAGCCTGCTCCACCCATAGAGACAAGCAGGCCCAGAAGAGACAAAGGACAGGCCCAGAAGAAACAAAGGACTACACAGGAGCAGGCCCACGGCATTTCAAAGACTCAAAGGATCACAGTTTATCTCCTGCACACTTGCACTTCCTCAGGATGCTCTGCGCTCTGCATTTCTGGGGGTGAGGGTCACAAAACTGTTATTTCTTTTTGTGCTTCCAAAAAGATCTAATAAGCAATCAATGACCTGGCCCACAAAGACCAAACCTCCAATTATAGTTATACAATAATCCCAACAAAGATACTTCCCTCTAAACTGAAAAATCTTTCTTCCCTTCCCCACACAGTAAGGGAGAGAAGCCTCACTTAGGAAAAGCCATAAATATGTGAAGATTCTACTAAAGGCATCACATCCAGGAGTACCAGAGCAGTGGGTCTGCTTCACTGCTGCAGCAGAATCCCCAAGGTAAGCCTGCGCAGACACGAGGTGCCGTCCCCAGGGATCAGCTCAAGGACAGCTCAATATGCTGGCAACAGCCCTTTTCCACACATTCCACAGCGTGACTCCCAGGACCCAGCACACGCTCTGCAGGGCAAGGCCAGGCCCTTCCACACCAGGCACGGCAGCACCAAGCTCACACAGGTGCACCACCCACATGCAGTCTAAAAATCAAGGCTTCTGAGTCTGATGATCTAATGTCTGGTGAGCATCCAACAACTAAAGCAATGAAGCATGAGATGGAGAAACTGCTAGGACCCCAGAAACAGGACGGAGGCCCAAAGCTAGGCTCTAACTGGTAAGACCACACAACTGCACAAGAACACCAAAGGTGACGGGAAATGCCCCTGAGGAGGGCAGATAAAGCAGGATTCGAAGGCAGTGATGTTTCTCAGCAGGTAAGACCACATACTTTGAGGACACACAGCCCAATGGGCACCTAGCAACTACCTCCCAAGCCCCAGTCCCCACCCCTGCACTTGTAAGTATGCCTTCAATGTGCCAGCTCAAGGAATCAGAGGTCTTTTTTTACTTCACCTGCTGCATTTAATTCAATATGCTGGCAAGACTCCCCCTCTGAATCACCACAAGCTTGCGGAAGGATGGTCTGCGTTGCTGCAGTGGTTGTGCTGGCCCATCCATCAGCCAGCAGGCACAGCTGTGAGCAGAACCTGTGAACATACACATGTCCTCCCAGTGATGACCGTAACCCACCCCCAGCAGAGGGACACTCTCCATCTCTAACATGGAGTAAAAATTAAAATGTCTGTTGCCCACGAGGGTCCATATTCTTCTTCCGGGAAACACAACTCTTCAACAGCAGCAATTCAAACAGAAGAGGCACACGTTTCCTAATAGCCAGCATCACACACAGCCTCAGAGAGCACTGCCCACGGACTGAGGGGCAGCCAAGTGTGGTTTATTTTTAAAGAAGTGTGGTCTTTCAGCAACGGCCATAGCAACAAGGCTGACGGGAAAGTGATGGTGCAGACCCAAAGTGCAGGTACACCACAGTAGTCATGGCCTCTCCTTCTGCAGCAGGGTCAAAAGTCTGGGCAACTAAGGGCAACCTGGGCAACCAAGCAAGATCCCGTCTCAAAATAAAAGGGAGTGGGGTGAGTACTGGGATATAGCTCAGGGTAGAGCACTCATGAGGACCTGGATTCAATCCCTAGTACCACAACCAACCAACCAACCAATGTTCATGAACACTCATTGTTGCTGATATTTAGAAATGTTATTAACCTGAATATCTTCATTTTATATTTTATACCTAGGAACTTTTCATCACACAGTTGACAAACTAAGAATACTAGAAGCCATGCCTATAACTCAAGGCAGCTTGGGAAGCTGAGACAGGAGGATTGCGAGTTCAAAGGCAGCATCAATAATGGCGAGGTGCTAAGCAACTCAGTGAAACCCTGTCTCTAAATACAAAATAGGGCTGGGGATGTGGCTCAGTGGTAGAGTGCCCCAGAGAGTTCAATCCCCAGTAACCCCCATCCCCAGGGGGGTGGGGACACGAATACTAGCAGCTATTAGAAGGTACCCAAGATCACCCAACCAACATGGGCAAAGTCCGAATCATAACAGCCATCAGACTCCGTACCCTCTGGTATGTCCTCACAGTGTTGCCTCCCTCATTTTGAAGGTAAAGTAAAGTGGCCACAGCATGACAGTGAATCAGAGGCAGTCACACTGACTGAAAGGAGTGGCAGCAGAAGAGGCAGAGAGGGCTCCAAGGGTCATATAGATCCCACTCTTCTTAGTAAACAGAAAAAGTTTTTGAACGATTCATTTTTTATGCAGAGATAACCAGGGGCCTCTGAATATATAACCATTTTAAAGCAGGCAACAGTAAATCAAAGTGTTTACTTCTATGAAGATAATAACCAAATGTGCCCTCTTAATACTAAAAACCATACCAAAGGAAAAACTCTAAGTGCCCAAGTTCTCTGTGTAACAAGCTGAGTGGAGGGTGAAAAACTCACCTGAGATGGGCGTAGGTGCACCCCTATCACTCCAGATGAGGCAGGAGAGTCAAAAGTTCCAGGCCAGCCTGAGCAACTTAGGGAGACCCTCCCCGCCTCTAACCAAGAAAGGGCTGGGGTGCAGCTCAGTAAAGTGTCCCTGATTCAATCCCCAGTACACCAGAAAGAGGGGAGGGGAGGAGGGAAGGGAAGGGAAAGAAAAGGAAAGCCACCTGAAAATGCACTGTGACACATCCTTGGAGCCCTCAACCATCCAGGCTCTGAGTACAGCCACAAAATGAGCAAAGAGAAACACACTCTGGCCTTCAACTACACTGATCCTACAAAACACCACAGCTTTCTAGCTATCGTCCTTAGAATCTGCAGGGCACTCGATCCAAATCACTAGACACTATAAGCTGTACTCTCACCAAGGTCTAGGTAGTGCCAGCCCCAGGGGAACAGGCTCCACCCTACTACACGAACTTTCTCAACATGAGGCCACCATGGATGACACCTTGCTCCTCTTGGCTTTTAGCTTTGAACTCTGTGATCTACGACTTATTGCAGGAAGAGTCCAGTAAAGAATCAAGAGACACACAGGCAATCACAGCACTTCGAGACCAAAGTCTAAACCCCAGAGTTGCCCCACATCCAGACAACCTGCCTTTTACTCTCTGGTAGTCTAGGGAAAATGGGATGATTCACATCACCAGGCTTCCACTTAAAGAATCCGGTTGTTAAACAATGAACATCTGACAACTTTCAGTACAAGGTGGAAATGTTCCCACAGGGCAGGGGCAAATAAAGGTGGAACTAGGAAAAGCAGTCTACCACAGACAACATGAAGTACAGAATAAGGGCCCTGCTCTAACATCCATGTGGGCAAAGGCCCTGAAGAGCCTGCAGAAATCGTCCTGGCTCCACCTGGAGAGGCATGAAAACAGAGGGGCCCACCTTCCTCCAGACAGCACCCACAGTAAGCCTGAGCATGCCTGGGCTGCAATGCATGTGTGCTGATGCCAGTGTGGCTGTGGGAAGATAGAAGCAGAAAACAAAGAATGTGGGTCTGGGGTCGTAGCTCAGCGGTGGAGCACTTGCCTCGCACATGTGAGGCATTGAGTTCTCCAAACTCTCAGCACCTCATAAAGATAAATAAATGAAATAAAGGTATTGTGTTCATCTATACCTAAAAAGTATTTTTTTAAAAAAAGGAGTGTAGGGCAATTACTTAAAAATAAAGGTGCAGTGGCGCACACCTATAATCCAGGCAGCTCGGGAGGCTGAGACAGGAGGATGGTGAGCTCAAAGCCAGCCTCAACAATTATGAGGCACTAAGCAACTCATCGAGACCCTGTCTCTAAATAAAATAACAAAACAGGGCTTGGGATGTGGCTCAGTGGTCAAATGCCCCTGAATTCAATCCCTGGTACCAAAAAAATAAAGTAATTGTGCTGTGCATGTGCCAACATCTAAATGTGTGTTCATTCTGAAGATGCTAAAGAAGTTCTCAAAACACACTCTATTACACAGACCTTTTTAAGGTCTTGCAAACCCCAAGTCAGAATATATTCTGCCACAGAGTAACAAATGCAAAATCATTTAAAAAAAAAATCCTTCAAAACAAAACAATTATTTCAAAGGACAAACCTGATTGTACCTGAGGATTAGCTCAATTGGTAGAGTGCTTGCCTTGCACAAGGTCCTGGGTTCAATCCCCAGCACCAAAAAAAAAAAAAAAGTGCACACACTGTGCAAAATTAAAAATTAAATGGTGGGGCTGGGGTTGGGATTCAGGGGTAGTGCACTTGCCTAGCACATGTGAGACACTGCATTTGATTCCCAGCATCATATTTTTTAAAAAAATAAATAAAATAAAGGTATTGTGTCCATCTACAACTAAAAATTTAAAAAAAAATTAAATGGGGGCTGAGGTTGCATATGGCAACCTACTGCAGACCCCAAAGTGCCAGCCAATCACAGCCACTCTTTGAAAAGGCTCCTGTCTCTTTGATGTCCTGTCTTTGCAAAGAGCTCTCCTGAAGTCACCCAAGATCTCAGCCTGACAGTGCATTAGCTGCCAGACTTCAAACCAATATCTAATCTAAACAACTCCAAGCTCAGTCTAGAAGTTAAAAATCCTTGCAGTAGAAGCAAAGTCAAGATCAGGTGTGATTAAGATCCCACCAAAATGTTTTTTCTAAAAAAGAAATAAACATGAATTCAACAATATGAGAGGGGTTTGATAGGCCTGAAATTCTCCTCAGGGAGAATGTTGAGATTCAGTACAAACTCTGCAGGAGCTGTCAAGGACAGAAATAGATGCATACACGTGTAGGGGTACAGCAAGCTGAGGACAATTCTCTTCAGATAATGGTGAGACATAATCCACAGACAGGAGTACCCTTAAAAATGCCAGTTTGTGGCTTCTCGCCAAGGATTCAATTCCAACATTCTACACAGTTTTCTAAAGTTAATGGATGTAAATAGAAACTGCTTTTGGATGTGATGGAGGAGTAGAGAACTCTGGAACATTCTTCTGACATTTCATCTCAGAAAGTCATCTTATGGTTTAGATATTAGGTGTCCCCCAGAAGCTCCCGTGTAAATCAACGCAAGGTTTAGAGGAAAAAAGACTGGGTTTCAGACCCATAACACAATCACAGTGAATTAATTTACCTGATGGGATTAACTGAGTGGTGGCTACAGGCTTGTAGGGTTAGCTGGAGGAGGTGAGTCCCTGAGGGCATGGATTTGGGGTATATATTTTGTATCTGGCATGCAGAGTGTGTGTGTGTGTGTGTGTCTGACCTCTCTCTCTCTCTCTCTCTCCTTCCAGATCATCATGTAAGCTGCTTCCCTTCGCATGATGTTCTGCCTCATCTTGAGCCGCGAGGAATGGAGCTGGCTGTCTATGGACTGAGACCCCTGAACCCCCAAATAAACTCTACAATTGTTCTGGTCAGGTCTGCTGTAGACAGGCTTCCTTCTGGAGAATGTCTGCCCAAATCTGGTCCTGAGTAACAACAGTTGTAGAAACCTCTCTCTACTCACAGCTCCTCCGGACACAGTTCTGTCCACCTTGATCTCCACCTATATCTCCATATCTCTAGGTTTTAAGCCAAAACAAATTATTTTTCACACGCAGGACTATACGATGCAGGAATCTCCAAGAGCCAAGACTCTCCAAAAGAACTTTAGGAGGGTTTTGACCTACAAAAGGTCAGCTCTTTTGATCTAGCACTCTCCTCCCCACTGTCCACCAGGAATGCAGAGTCTCCCCAGCAGCAGAGAGGTCTGTGCCCCACTCCCTTCTGCAGCCCTGGTCAGCCTGCAAATGCTCCAAACCTCAAGGCTTGGCCTGAGTGCTCCTGATTGCATGTGTCACCACAGCTGAACACTCCAATGCAGCATCATTGGTGCCTTCTTTGTGACAAAGATAAATATTAATATCCCCTCTAGCCAGACAAGTTTTCATATGTGAAACACTGCAAATTAAACTTATCTACCATCAACACAAATAAGCACCAGGGCGCCGGGTGCTCTCTAGACAGTGAGGACACAGCAGCAGAGTGCTCCAACCCCACTGCACACATCCTCCTCTAGCACCACACACTTCAACACCAGCCACACATGTGGAGACTCTAAGCAACAGGCTCCCCCAAACCAAGCTCCTCAATGGGTCCTGCAAGCAGGAGAGCAAGGTGCCAGGGACATCACTCTGAGGATGGGGAACACCCCGCTCTGCATCGAAACATATAGAAATGGGATGAACTAAGTGAATAAAAGGCAAAGGTCTGTGACCAAGGCACATGAAGAGGCAGGTGTGCAAATGAGAGGGGTGGAGCGAGAGCCCAAGGGCCACTAAAAGCACACTGCCAGCACACTGCCAGAGAACAGACTGAACAGAGCCATGCCTCAGACCGACCACAAGACCCCAGGGAGCAGACGGTCCACAAGTCCCCAGGGAAGGAGAAAGGGGAAGACAGGATCCCCGTCCACTCAGGGCGGTCAGGCTGAGGTCCAAGGTGCAGCTGCGAGACACTCAAACTCATGGCAGCTGGGACAAGCAGCATCAAGAGTCCAAGTGTTTTGCCAAGGAAGGCAGCTATGTGATTTTTGTGCTCCTACATAAAGTAGCAACAAGATGCCAAACAGGATATTTTGCTATGCAATTTTTTAATTATAAGCAGAATAAACAACACTCTGTATTGAGACCCTACGTTTTGAAAGGTAGCAAGCAAAAGTTTTGATCTTTGTGATAAGCTTCCGTACCCTGAGTATGCTCTGGTTATAATTTCTCCCTGAATGAGAATTGTGAACAAACTCACCCAAGTTTCTTGTATAGGAAAGACTTGCTGACAAGAGAAGCTAAACATGGAGACATTCTTTCTTTGGGTTCCAGAAGGTGCCAACAGCCTGCTTGAGGAGTGGGTGTGGGAAGGGTGAGCTGTCAACATCAGCAACCTTACTGCCTACTGAGGCCTGGCCCTCGGCCATGCCTGGACTACTCCTGAAACCCAACCAGAGCAACAGGACAAGACGGACAAATCGCTACCACGCTCCCCTTCTCCATGGTCCCTCCACAACCAAGGAGGATGCAGCCATCGTGTACCACCCCTGGGTTGACCAGAATGCAAAACTACTTCTGGAACCTCCAAACAGAAATCCACTGTTATAAACAACAAACCAGTAAACCTACATTGTGGGGCTTAAGCTCAGGAACTACTGTATAAACAAACAGGCAGAACATACAGAAGACAGCACCCCATCAGCAGGCAATGTACTGATGATTCACTCAGGTTCACATTCAGCCCCCGGAAAGCTCAAAGTCCTGGTCCTGTGGGCCTCCAAGTGCTGGGTAGGTCCAGGCATTTGTGGTGTGTGGTCACATGTGTACTGCACTCCCTGGGGTGGGCTGGCAATAATCAACAGCAATTCCTTCCAGAGAACTAAGGCCTGAGATGTCTGGTCTGACTGTGGTGCAGCATTAGCCAACACAGCAAGAAGAGTGCTTTACCCTCTTAAACATGAAGCACCAACATGTTCAAGTCATCCCACTGATGGAGAAAATCTAGCTTATCTGGATTCCAGGGAAACTAAGAGATCATCCCCAAATACACCAGGAATCAGTGCCTGAGCCTGCAATATCCAGCGCCCGCTCAGCCACCATGACAGACAGTGACAACCCTGCCTTCCACCTGAAGCCTTGCTGTGACAGCCCAACATCTGCTTCACTAAAATGGAGTGCTTTTTTAAAAAAAAAAAAAAAAAAAAAAAAAAAAGCTTTCATTGGGGAGTGGGGGGGAGACTGGCCTAGCATACGCTCTTGAGCAAAGGAGCAGCAGGCAACAAGGGAGTTTGAGCTTGTGTTGTTTTGTTTTTCAAAGGGGATCACACTGAGAATCAGTCTCAGAGAAAATGCTCTTTAAAAATGTCCCACTAACCTTAAAAAGGCCTCTTTCTGATTGTACTTCATACAGGGGTTAAGAAATCCTTATCAGTCCCCAGTCAGGTGCATTATCAAACAATGGACCCTGAGACAAATGTAAGGGAAGATGGGTAGAAGACCCACACTGCCTGTGTGGCCATGCATCCACTGCCTGGAGGGCATTTGTGGCACAGTGCCTTCATCAAGGGATACCCTTTGCCCTGTCCAGACTGAGGCCCCAGTAAGCATGTGTGTTGTCCTCACAGGTCTAATACAAGCTCTGAGAACACCCAAGGAGTAAGCTACACTCTAAGTGGTGAGAAGGAACAAGAAACAAGGCTCATCACGCAGTCTGCATGGGAAGAGGGGCTTTGGGACAGGGTCAATTCTGGCCGCCAGGCCATCAAAAGCTGTGAAGGGAGCCCCTCAGGGGCACCCACACCTCCAACACCCTCAGCTCCCCTTTCCCTGCCCACTCTGGGTCCAGTAGTAGCAGCAGCTGCAGCTCCCACTCATGTTCTCTGTGCCACTGTGGCTCCTCTTCACCCAATGCCCTGACCTCAGCAGCGCTCTCTGGGCAAGGACCCATCGTAACTGCCCCCAATGGAGCGCCTGCCACCTTCCCCAACTGACAAAGACATCTGGGTGAGTTATCCTCCTCCTTCCAACTGATTCTGGTCAGCTCATTACCACAGGAAAGGCAGAGCCAGTTTCCCAACCACAAAGCTCCATGTTCAAAGTCAGCCCACAGCACCAATCCAGCTCTGCAATCCACTGCTACCGCAGCTCAACAATCACAGCACCCTGTATCTATCCTCACTCCACAGTTCACAGCCAAACAGACCTCAACCCCAAGAACACTCACAGATACGCAGGCCTTGCATTTCCTTCCCTCTGGAGGGCCATATAGCTAATTGCCGATAGTTAATTTGTCCAGTAATCCCATCTTCCTGTCTACCCTGAGAGCTTTGCCATTCATCTCTCCTAAGCTTTACCTCCTACAGCTCGGGCTAACATTCTAGTTGTGAGTTTTTAAACATAGACTACCCTAACACATACCAACCAGCACATGCTACGCATCCCTCTGGATGCAGCCTGCAGTTCCCTTCTACACCCTCAGTACCCACTGAATGGCACTAGGCCACCAGCCCTCTGGGCAGCCTCAGTCGCCTCTGTGGCATCCACTTACCCTGCCCTCCAGTCCACACCAACCAACACTCAATTCCTTTGCAGCTCAGGCCCTTCTGCCATTCTGTGTCTCTAGTCAATGTGACTCGGCCCACAAAGCCCAGTTAGGAGCCCTCTCCTTCAGACACCCTTGGCTGCAAAGACTATGCCTCCCTGGGCCCACCACCTCATACTCACTTCTGTGAGGTTTTCCCTCCCATACACCACATTCTGTCAGTCCTGCAAGTCCATCAATGGCAGGGCATGGTGGCACATGCCACCCGCCTATAATTCCAGCAAATTGGGAGGCTAACACAGGGGGAATCACAAGTTCAAGGCCAGCCACCAAAAAAATAAATATAAATAAAAAGGGTCTGGGGCTGGGGATGTGGCTCAAGCGGTAGAGCGCTCGCCTGGCATGCGTGCGGCCCGGGTTCGATCCTCAGCACCACATACCAACAAAGATGTTGTGTCCGCCAAGAACTAGAAAATAAATATTAAAAATTCTCTCTCTCTCTCTCTCTCTCTCTCTCTCTCTCTCCTCTCTCATTAAAAAAAAAAAAAAAGGGGTCTGCCCCAGCAGAAGTGCATCTCCCCAGTATTTGCAGAACTCATCCATTACAGCACCACATCACTGAACATGTACCACCATCTATGGATTATCGTCTTTACACAGAATGACTTTCTTTCATAAGAGAAAATGAATGTGGCTGTGCAACAAACAGCACTGTGGTCAGTGGAGAACAAACACAATCTGAAAATACATGATACGGAAATGTGTCCTGTGCCCTGCTCTAGGGCCTGCACTTCACCCTGCCTGGGAGGATTCCTTGCCCTGCACCAGGCCCTACCCACCTCTGCAGGGTTGGCAGGGCTCACAGTGTACTCCAGGAATGCAGGAGAAACAAATGGCTAATGTTCTATTCTGTTCTTTAACCACCGAGCCACAGCCCCAGCCCTTTTTTATACTTTATTAGAGACAAGTCTCAACTGAATTGCTTAGGGCCTCACTAAGTTGCTGAGGCTGGATTTGAACTTACAATCCTCCTGCCTCAGCCTCCCAAGCCACTGGGATTACAGGTGTGCCAACACCACACCTGGCTTGCCCTTCACCTTTATGCCAGCCCATTCTACTCCCATCACCATTCATCATGTGGCCCAGGCATGTTCTCAGGAGGACTTCAGCACAGGGAAGGAGTTCTTAGAACCCTCCACATGTATCCTTACAACACTTCCCAAGCTATTCTGACAGGCTCCTGTGAAGCCTACTCCCTGTGGACAGACAGTTCCTCTGCAGGTGGTGGTGAAGAGCATAAGGCTCCTCAGAGGGGAAGTGCCCTGTCCTGTTGGCCCTTGCAGACAACTGGTAAAGGAACTCACTAAGCTGAATGGGTGCCTTTTCTCTAAGAGAGCAAAACCATGTATTGTACAGAAATATAAAAAGATAAAGTCTCAACTATAAAGCTGGCATATACACAGTCCTACGGGAAGGTCAAGCACTTCCCGAAAAATCTGATCCAAAGGAAAAGTCTCTCGATCCTTAAGTACTCAAGGACAGCTCTCCAATCCCATCACTTCTACACAGTCTTGGCCTACACAAACCTACTGCAGCACCTGCATATGAATCCCCATCATCTATGTTCTAACTTAATACCATGTCACTGAGACTTACCACTGAGTCACACCCCCAGCCCTTTTTATTTTTATATTTTATTTTAGAGACAGGGACTCATTGAGTTGCTAAGGGCCTCGCTAAGTTGCTAAAGTTAGTTTTGAACTTGTGATCCTCCCACCTCAACCTCCTGAGCTGCTGAGATTACAGATGCTCGCCACCATGCCCAACCATGTTATTGAAACTCGTAAGCCCAAAGTTTAAATTAAAAACACAAGCCAGGCTAGGAGTGCAGCTGAGTGCAGCTCAGTCTAGCATGCACAAGATCTGGAGTTGGATCCCCAGTACTAACAAAAAACACCCTCCAAATAATCTTTAAGGAGACCTAATTTAATTGCATAAATTTACTAAAGTTTACATTTAAAAAAAAAAAACTGCTTGCAGAAATTTATAATACCCTACAGTCATTTCCAAAGGCCAAGGTTGGATAGGTTGCGTTGGTCTAGCAGTGCTAGGAAAAAGAACAGCACCACCCAGGAGGATTGGGGTACACAAGCCACCAGGCAGATACAGACTGGAATCAGGCAAACCCCACCCACCTGTGCACAAGTGATGCTGCACACAGACATGGGGTGCTGCCTGCTCTTGTTGCATCGCCCACATCACCACCCTACTGAGTTTCTGTTAGCAGCTACTGCCCATCATGAGCTAGCTTGCTTTCTTCTTCACTACCCTAATCAGCAAATAAAAAAGTAAGTCCAAGGAGAGAGAGAGTGATGGGAAAGGCCAATACAAAGATCTTTTAAAATCAATTTCCTTTTAAATTGCATGCACATATTCATATCACTCACCAAGAACGTGTATTTCACCCACAATTATTACACACATGTAACACATGCATGTACATATGCAGTGTACTTATTCTATACAATTCTATGTGTACATGTTTGACTGGCATGACCCTCTTCTGAGTTAGGTGAGTCATGGACTGGAGTCATGGACTGGACTGGAGCAGCACAACTGGAGTCAGAGGGCAGAGCCAGGTGAAGAACTCAGACCAGTGCTCCCAGCTGTTGCTCCTCCCTACACTGCTCCCACCAGAGGGACCCTGCCCAAGCAACAACTAAGTGCTTGTTGCTTCCCCACAAAATGAAACTAAACATGTGTGTGTGTTTTAATGGAGATTGAAGGAAAGCGGGGACGGGACACTACCACTGAGCCACATCACTGATCCCTTGCTGAGGCTGGCCTCAAACTGCCTTAACCTCAGGAGGAGCTGGGACTGGTATCACCCAGCCCCAGGTAAGCACCTCATGAAGAGGGGCAGGCACACCAAGGTGAAACAGCTGGAAACCAGCTATTCCAAAAATCAATCATTTAAAATCCAAAAACTTGAGAACTTTACCCACACATTACATTGTTACTACTACTTTTCAAAATTAACTTCTAAATACTTTGAAGCAAGAAACAGGTCTCAGCATTCATCAACTTTTTTGGGGGGTGGGGGTGTCTACTGGGGATTGAACCCAGGGGTGCTGTACCACTGAGCCACATTCCCAGCCCTTTTTATTTATTTTGAGACAGGGTCTAGCTAGGTTGCTAAAGGCCTCGCTGAGGAACCTGTGATTCTCCTGCTTCAGCCTCCCAAGCCACTGGGATTACAGATGTCCACCATCACACCCAGCTCAAACTTTTTCTAGGAACTATTTTGTTTTCTTGCATTAAAGCACTTGTTATATGTAATTTACTACTAATTTCTGATTAACAGTAGAATACCGCCATCTTACTTCACTGACAGAATCACAAACTACCCTAAATGAGGATTCTTCTTACGGAAATAAACCAGGGTTTAAAGAAAGGAGACTGGGCTGAAACAAAGGAGCTCAAGCTACTGTAGACATCTCAAAAGAACTCTGCCATCCCAGCAGCTGGGGAGGCTGAAACAGGAGGATTATGACTTCAAAGTCAGCCTCAGCAACTAAGCAAGGCCCTAAGCAACTCAGCAAGACCCTGTCTCTAAATAAAATATAAAGAGGATGTGGCTCAATGATTAAGCACCCCTGGATTAAAAAAGAAAGAGAGAGAGCTCTGCCTGACAGGCGTGATGGTGCCTGCAATCCCAGCAACTTAGGAGGCTGGGGTAGGAGGATCTCAAGTTCAAGCCCAGCCTCAGCAACTTAGGGAGACCCTAAGCAACTCAGCAAGACTCTGTCTCTAATAAAATATTTAAAAAGGCTGGGGATATGGCTTGATGATTAAGCACCCCTGGGTTTAAGCACCCCTGGGTTTAACCCCTGGTACTGAGGGTAGTGGGGGAAGAAAAAAAAAGAGCTCTGCTTTTGGGAGGAGGCAGAGATGGCAAAGGTACACAGGAAAGGCATGTGTTTTTATAGAAATTCAGTCTGGATATAAACTGATCAGGTTAACCCGTAATGTCCTGGGGATCTCTTCACAGGGGGAAAACTGTGATCTTTGAACTACCCCAAAATAACATCAAACTCCACCCCTAAAGACGTCGAAGACAATTCCAAAGCATGGCTCAATTCCAGAGCACACAAACTGGCCTAAGACTCACCCTACACAGCATTAACCAGAAGGGCTGAATTAATAGCATTAAATAGTAGAAACAGGTCAAAAATATGTCAGAAAGCAGCCAGTGGTTCACAAAAGTGGCAGCTTACTTACGCAAACCCTCACTATTACTAACAACCTGAATGTTCCTTCAAGATCCAAAAGCCTGATTAAGGAAGCATAAAGTCCATGAGCCACAAAGGACAGAAGGGGCGGAGATGAATCTCTTGCAGCATGGGTGTACCCAGCACATGAACCCATGTCAGCCTTCCACCTAAACCCTTATGAATGTGTCTCAGCAACAATGTGGGAAAGTCCAACACTGTCCTTTTCCAAAACATGCGTTTTTCAGGGTCCCTCAGGTGGTGATAAGAGAACCCAGGGCTGGAGAAAGCCTCCTCAAAGTACCCACCTCTTACCTATGAGCCCTGCTTCTAGAAAGGTACACCAAAGCTGCAGTGAACACTGTTCCCTAAGGCAACCCAGGCCCAGGGCTGAGGAGGCCAGCCTTGGGACTTAGGGATGAACTGAGAGGGGTTGGGGGGTAAAAATCTATGAGACAGCAGCCCAGAGCAGAGGTCTCCTGGCATAAGTCCAGGTGCACTTCAGTCCCTGGCTTTAAAAAAAACATTCAATCCTTCCCACCCGCTCCCAGCCAAACTTTGCAAACTTTGTTTGTTTATTTTTATGTGGTGCTGAGAATCAAACCCAGTGCTCTACCACTGAGCCACACCCCAGCCAAACCATCCAATTCTTAAAGATACCCTGGAAAACTTGTGCATTCCTTCCTCAGATCCCAATTAAATGTGTAACAACTCAAAATATGGTGGAAGGATGGGAACAACAAGAAGAAAAAAGAAAGGCAGCAAGGCAGGAAGAGAAAGAGGACCAGGCACGGGGAAGCGTGGGACATGCTGACTGGGAAAGCAGGTAGCCAAACGGCAGGCACTGCTTCCACTCACACAGAGCACACCTCCTCCCATACAGCCACAGCCCAGAACCACAAAGCCACACTCTCTGCAGTGGGCAGACTCACATGACTGCCAACCTCTACTGTGCAGACTTCAGGACTACTCAGAACACAACACGTTTATAACTGGAGATGCAAATTTTTACATTTTGTGAAGGGCAAACAAGATCCTAAGGATCAGAGATGAAATGCAGAAACAGGACTGGTGCAGCTGGGACCACCTGCAACTGCTGCATGGTGGGCAAGTGGTTAGGGTCCTTGGTGACGCTTAAGTGACCAATATTTAAATGTACAAAGTGTCATCTTTTTTTAAGATATTTTTTAGTTATGGATGCAATATCTTTATTTCATTTTTATGTGGTGCTGAGGATCAAACCCAGTGCCTCAAGCATGTTAGGCGAGCACTCTACCTCTGAGCCACAACCCCAGCCCCAAAGTGTCATCTTAAATCCCAAGCCCAGGGACTGCATTTGTAGCTGAGTGGTAGACTGCTTGCCCAGCATGTGTGAGGCCCTGGGTTCGATCCTCAACACATTAAATAAATTTATTTATTAAATAAATAAATATATAGATAAATAAAGGTATCATGCCCACCTACAACTAAAATATTTTTTAAAAACCCCAAGCCAATATATATAAATATTTACTATTGATAAGTGCTCATGATCCTACAGGCACAGATCCTTTCCTGTGACTTTTATTTCCAAACTCTCGTTCCCAAATTCCTAGCTTCTCTAATTTAGCATACTTGATGCTCTAGCTTTCTTCCCAAACGTCCACATTTTATTCAATTTATATCACCCGAGACTAAGTATGCCTTATGTCAGCCATCAAAATGAGTCAGAACAATGCCAAACTGCTCTGGTTTTGGCACAGATCCTGATCTCTATAGAAAAGTCCACCAGCTCACTGCCCGCCCCTGCTGTGGCCAGATTCGGGGTGAGCAAGGGCCTGTCTGCAAGCATGAAGTTCTGCTGGAATGCTGCTCCCCTTATTCCCTCACCTCCTGTCTTAGTCATGTTTCTGCCTCAACAGCAGAGTGAATGGCTCAAGTCCAAGTACTTAACATTTGCCCACCAGAGGAAAAGTGTGCCCAGTTCGACCCCTGTTAGAATCCAAAGCTTCACTCAACCAAAAATAAAGCACATCTCTGCACTGGAAAGTGGGTAAGGTGCCAAGTGTGTTAAAGCAAATCTACAAACAGTAGTAGAATCCTAGTTAGGAACAGAACAGAGACTAACCATAAATGGGCAGAAGGAAGCCACGTGGGTAAACAAAAACATCCTAAAATGCACTGTGATGTCACTTTCACAATAAACATATATACTTAAAATGGATCAATTAATGGTTTGAAAAATATACTTCCAGGCATCTTTTTTAAAAAAAGGTTAAAGTCAATTACCTATGTACCTATGTTATTGCTCTTTTTTTGATCTAAGCTAGTGATTAAAAATGGTTCCACTGGGCTAGGGATGTGGCTCACTGGTAGAACACTTGCAAAACTTCCTCAGCAAATGAATTTTGTTTTAGTCATTGAGATCCATGTTTTAAACCTAAATAGAAACATGACCATTAGTGATGATCAAACTAAGTAATGCATTTTTAAATCAAACAACCTCCAACTTAAAGGAATCCCTTAGAGAATGCCCACTTTCCGATTAAAGTTTCCTTAAAAATTCTACAAGAAATTTAGAGCTAACTGACAAAATAAAGAATTATCTTCCACTGGATGCAGTGGCACACAACAAGAGGACAGCAAATCTGAGACCAGTCTGGGCAACTTAGCCAGAACCTGGAATAAATAAAAAATAAAAAGGGTTGGGGGTATAGCTCAGTGTTAGAGCACCCCTGGGTTCATCCCCAGTACTCAAAAAGAAAAACTCCCTTCACAGAAAATACCATTATAAGCCAAACTGCCTTTAACAGGAATAGGTCTTGCCTGCCAAGGTAGCACCAAGACAGAGTGTCACATGTCTGTCACCATCAGCAGCCTTGAGAACTTAGAAAAGCATGGCTGACAGGAAGGACGCCCTAGAGACACTTCTGGAAGACGACCGCAGCACCTTCCAAGAACGGGAATGAGTGAAACGCACAGAATGCCCACTTGCTACTATGAATAGAATGTGCCACAGACTCGGAAAGCAAGCAAAGCTTGCTCCCTGGCACAGGATAGTCACCTTCCAAGAACAGCAGGAGTGCCACCAACCATGAGCCTGGAGACAGCACAGCCAGTAGGCCAGAGGAAGGACTCTGGAGGCAGTCTGGGTTGGAGATGCCACTTACAACCTATGTGACCCTGAACAAGTGGCCCAGCCCCTCTGTGCCTCAGTTCACTAGTTAGTCTCCACAGTACAGTAAGAGTCATACCTACCCCCAGGGGCTACCAAGACTGCAAAGACTGATCTCTGTAAAGAAGAGTTTTATCAGACAGTTTTATGACTGTCTTCAACAAAGGAAGGACTTGCTAGACTCACAGTGAGGAGGCCACTGCAAAAGGCCTAGAGGTGGAACCACTTCTGCAGCACAGGGCAGGAGCATCCTAAAGAGTAATCTCTGAAGGACAGGAGACGGTGGCATAAGGAACAAAGGTCAGAGGTCCCAACTTCTGGAGGCTGCCTGCTGTGAAGCTGAAAGCACAAAAGAGCAGCTTCAAGGCCCAGGTCTCATCCCATGTAAGGCTGTGGTCTAGGTAGGTGCATAAACCTTCTGCTGCAGGTAGGAAAACCCAGGGAAAGGCAAATTCCTGAAACAATCAGATATACCCATATAACGGGCTCTCTAAAAAGCACTCCTCTCACATTTTATCAGCCAGCTTTCTCCTTCACAAATTATAAATCTGAACTCTCTAAACAAGACTCTGCAAGAAGTAGCCTTGGCAGGCCCTCAGCTGTGACCCTTCTCACCACTCAGGAGCCTGGAAATAGCTCAAGGCCTTTCAAAGTGCACAGGCCACCTAAGTCAGAAAGTCACCAAGTGCCAGGCACAATGGTGCACTCCTGTAATCCCAGCAGCTCAGGAAGCTGAGGCAGAAGGATTGCAAGTTCAAAGAAAGCCTCAGCAACTTACCCTGTCTGAAAATACAATACAAAAAAGGGTTGGAGACCTGGCTCAGTGGTTAAGTACCCGAAAAGCAGCCACATAAAAACCTGTTAAGAACTTTCCCACAGCAGCACTATTCCCAAGAGCCAAAAGGTAGAGACAACGCAGATACCAGTCCAAACATGAACGAGTGAACAAACGCCACTCAATGCAATATTACTCAGCCACGAAAAGGAGTAAATTCTGACACATGCTCCAACACGGCTGGACATGTGAGACTCTGGTTCTCTCTTCTACCAAAGTTAACCCTGCAATCTGATTTCCCTAATGTGTAACAAAATGTGTCTGCTGTGATCTAACAAATCAGTTATAGTATAGTTAGGCCAAGCTATTTTTAAGTTACAAAACCATGAGCTTGAAAATGTAGCCACTCCAACATGTCTTTGTCCTCAGTCTTCCAATCATGAGGCCTATGGTATCATAGGTAATCCAATCATAATTACAGCCATTCCCCTTGCCCTCCACACTTTTAAAGGCCAATCTTGTAGACTATAACCCTGAACTCCTCCCATCAGAGCAAGGGGCAGTACTGCCTCAGGGATAAAAACTTCGGCAAGACTTCCCCCATAGCATGCTTGCTTGCCAGATTGTTTTAGTAGCACACTTTTCTGCACAAGTAAAATCTGACTTGCCAAGTAACTTTAGAGTGTGTGTCTGCTTTCTTGCAGCACCCCAATATTTCCAACAACACAAAAGACCACAGATCAGCCAGACATGGCAGCACACACCTGTAATCCCAGCAGCCTGGGAGGCTAAGGCAAGAGGATCACCAAGTCCAAAACCAGCCTCAGCAACTTAGCATGATGCCATCCCAAAATAAAAATAAAAAGGGCTGGGGATGTGAGTTGGTCCACAGATCCATTTACATGAAATATCCTTAACAGGGGAAAAAAAACACACACACACACACACACACACACACAGATCCATTTACATGAAATATCCTTAACAGGAAAATCCACAGACATAGGAGTTTACTTGTGGTTGTAGCAGTTTTAGGAGAAGCAGGGGGAGGTAAGTAGTGATTATGAATTTGGGGGACAATAAAAATAGTCTGAGAGACAAGTGACAAGGCCACACCTATGAACGAACCCAGTGACTCTGGAAGCTGAGGCAGGAGGACGCCAAGTTCAAGGCCAGCCTCAGGGACTTAGTGAGAACCTTGTCTCCATATAAAAATAAAAAGGCAGGGGAGACGTAGCTCAGGGGTAGAGCACACCTGGGTTCATCCCAAAACTCAAAAAAGGATCAAGAACTATATAGCAGGAATGATCATATAAAGTTGAAAATGTACCGAAGGCCACAGAATGTCCACTTTAAAATGGTTGGACTTGAGTGCTGAGTTTTTTGTTTGAATACCATCTCAATTTTTAAAAACACTCATACGCCAGGGCTGGGGATATAGCTTAGTTGATAGAGTGCTTGCCTCATATGCACAGGGCCCTGGGTTGAATCCCCAGCACCATAAAACAAACAAACAAACAAAAACCCTCACTCCACAGGGAAAACAAGAGTCAGCAGGTCACATACTGTGTGTGGCTCACTTACGAGAAATCATGAAACAGCAACAGGAATGTCACTGGTAGCTGCTAGGAGCAGGAGTTTGGGGGTCAGGAAAGGACTCCTTGGGGTGATGGGAAAGCGTCCCCTGATTGCTGTTCTCTACCTGGGCAACACAACCGTCAAAGTACACCCTACTGTCCATTTCAGAATGGGTCTGTGTGTTATCTGAAGCAAAAGAGTCACTAAAGACAACTGCAGGCACGTGAGCAAACTGCTGAAGAGACAGTGGGAGCTGGGTGGACCCCACGGGATAACACTAGTAACTAAACAGGTGTCAGGACAGAGGCTCTGCCTGACACAGAGCCGCTCCCCAGGATGCAAAGCTCAACCTGGAAGAGGCCAAGCTCAAAAGTCACCTGTTGCCATGCCCTCAAAGGCCAATCCCACTGTTATGGAATGCCAACCAACAAAACACGGTTTTCTCAAATGTTTTAAATTTGATCCAAATAAAATTCACATCAATTTTCTTCTTCAAAATACGTTTGACCCTTGTTTTATTTCAGCATCTCTTTTAGATAGTTTAGGTTATAAAGGTTTCATTTTTCAGAAAATGGTCACTGCACATTATACCAAAGCATAATGATTCAAGAACAATGCACTTCTACAATGATATGAGGCAAGGCTTTTATATAAAATCCAATTTAATTTGTTCAAAAAACTGACAAGAAATGGTCACTTAAGAAAATGATTGTTATGATATTTGTTGAGGCATAAAATGAGTTTTCAAGGAAAAAAAAAAAAAGAATGTTGAAATCTTTTTGTACATCCCAGCATCCACTTTGATCAAGATGGAGGGTCAGAGACTAGATCTAACACCATCTACCTTAAACAACTAAACCCTGCATAAGCAACTGAGGATGGCTGTCCAGCCCCTAGGCATAAGCAAGGAGAACAGGATCCTCAAGAGGAAAAACATGGTGAGCCCTGAGATTCTAAAGAGCTTCCAGGTCCAACATGGGCAAGGACTGTTTGCAAGAGCAGCCCAGTGGTTCCACTGACTTGGAAAGACAAAGGCAGGAGAGTCCAGGAAATCAAAGCAGTCCACCTGCAGGGCACAGCCAAAGGAGAGTGTAGAACCTCAAAGCCCTGGGAAAAGCACCCCACATCCAGCAATGACCAGAGCATGGGCCAACACAGGCTTCTCAGGAAACCACCTTAAAAAGGAGGAGGACAGGGCTGGGGTTGTGGGCTCAGCAGTAGAGCGCTCGTGTAGCACGTGTAAAGCCCTGGATTCAATCTTCAGCACCACATAAAAATAAATAAATAAAATAAAGGTATTGTGTCCAACTACAACTAAAAAATAAATATTAAGGGTGGGGGGGGAACAATCACAAAAAAAGGAGACAATCATAAAGGGCTGGAAAGAGTCTCATTTCTGCTCCCACCAAATTCATAGGAAGATCTGCCTCAGTAGTGGGGCAAATAGCTCTAGACTAGATGTTACTCTGGTCTCCCCTAACAGAGTTTGAAATAAAGACTCAGAGCTGAGGTTGTGGCTCAGTGATAGAGCACTTGCCTCACATATGCAAAGCACTGGGTTCAATTCTCTGCATCACATATAAATGAGTAATATAAAAGTCCATCAACAACTAAAAAATATATATTTAAAATAAGAGACCTGAAAGAGGGGCTGGGGATGTGGCTCAAGCGGTAGCGCGCTCGCCTGGCGTGCGTGTGGCCCGGGTTCGATCCTCAACACCACATACAAACAAAGATGTTGTGTCCACCAAAAACTAAAAAATAAATAATAAAATACTCTCTCTCTCTCTCTCTCTTCCTCTCTCTCTCTCCCTCTCTCTCTCTTAAAAAAAAAAAGAAAGAAAGAAAGAGACCTGAAAGAACCAAACTTTTCAAAATAGTTTATCTGCATCCCAGGACATGGCCCAAGAATATTTATAGTAATTCAAAAACATTCAACAATAATAAAGAAAAGCTAATGTCTGGCACACACTCAAAAATTAAGACACAAAGAAGCAGGAAAAATGTGGGCACCATTTTTCAAACTGACCAACAATTGTTCAATAAGAAAAAAAAATCAATAAAAACCAACTAGAACTGACACAATTGAAACAACAGTCAAAGATATGGAAATATTCTGTATGTTCAAGAAGCCTCAGATTAGACATGCTAAATAGAGACACGGAAGATGTAAAAAGGACCCTAATCAAACTTCTTAAATGAAAACTACAGTACACAAGATAAGAACTTCTGGCACACTAGACTTTGCAGAAGAGGATAGTGGTGAATTTGGGGATAGCAGTAGAAATTTCCCTCAAAATAAGACTCTCTGAGGAAGAGACAAAAATGCTACACTGTGCTCCGGGGCAGTTTAACCAGTTCATGAGCATGCAGGTGGAGTCTTCCAAGGAAGGAGGGTAGCACATTATCCAAGAAATAATGGTTAAGAACTTTCAAAATTCAGCAAGATAAATAAATAAATAAATTCACAGATCCAAACAAGCTCAACAAAACTGAGCATAAGAAACATAAAGAGGGCTGGGGATGTGGCTCAAGCGGTAGCGCGCTCGCCTGGCATGCAGGCGGCCCGGGTTCGATCCTCAGCACCACATACAAACAAAGATGTTGTGTCCGCCGAGAACTAAAAAATAAATAATAAAAATTCTCTCTCTCTCTCTCTCCTCTCTCACTCTCTCTTTAAAAAAAAAAAAAAAAAAGAAAAAAAGAAACATAAAGAGGGGCTAAGGTTGTGGTTCAGTGGTAAAGCGCTTTCCTAGCATGTATGAGGCCCTGGGTTTGATCCTCAGCACCACCTAAAAATAAACAAAATAAAGGTACTGTGCCCATCTACAACTAAAAAAAAAAGAAAGAAAGAAACATAAAGAAAACTACACAAAAGTACACCATAAATAAATCAAATCAAATGTCTTAAAAGCATCCAGAGAAAAGAGTCAGTCACTTTACATAAAGGAAAGGGGAGGTGACTACAGGCTGAAAGCAAGAGTGAGCAGTCTGGCCCACCCCACCCAGCAGAACACCTGTGCAAGCAAAGGCAAAGGCAGGGTGAGCACCTGGAGGCAGACCAGAGGCACAGCATTCTGCAGCAGCAGGCACCACAACGAGTGCGTGGTGCAGGTCTTCAGACAAAAGAACCAAGAGAGGATAGAGCCAGATCTACAGAGAAGCAAGGAGCACCACCAATACACAAGCCAACTTTGCTGCCATTCACTCTCAGAAGTCACCACATGACTTGGACTACCTAACTTCTTCAAGTCTAGATTTAAAAAAAAAAAAAGTTTTGAACTCATGGAACCTTTGGAGCTAGAGGTGTAGCTCAGAGGTATGGTGCTTTCCCTGACATGGTGGTCTTGGCCTTGGGTTCCATCCCCATCCCTGTCCCCATCCCCATTCACACACACACACACACACACACACACACACACACACTCTTGAGAGCCTCTGCAGTAATGTAGTAACACAAATTCAAGAGGCATAAAAACTAAACTGTGGAGAGGGAAAGGGAATAGAAAAGACAGTAGGATTAATTGGTCATAAAATTTACTAGCCTCCTGTATGACCATAGAGTAGAAACCTAAATACACTAAGTTATACTCTACATATGTACATTCTGCCAAAATACATTCTACTGTCATATGTAACTAAAAATAAACTAAAAAAAAAAAAAAAAAAAAAAACTACACTGCAAGAAATCTGTTTTAAACCATGAAGTGGTAATGAAGTTCCACAGGCTGGGCACTGAGTCACATTAGGAGAAAGGGCTCACAAAGACATCATGATGTGTCCCACATATTCCTCAAAGACTACCCACAGGAGAACGTTAGTAAGAGTTTCATAGGAATTATATTAAAGGCTTTCCTTCTTTTTTCCTTTGAGAATGATAAAAAAATATATATTATTTTTAATTTTTTTCAATGACAAATATATATTCATTCACATAATAAAACTTATGATCTGTTTATAATCCTACCAATTCAAAACCTTCTCTTCCAAGTCAGGCACAGTAGCACTCAATTGAAGTCCCAGCTACTCAGGAAGTTCAGGCCAGAGAAATGCTCAAGGCCAGGAGCTCAAGACCAGCCTGGGTAACATAGTGAGCCCTGTCTCAAAAAAAAATAAATGAAAGAAGGGACAGATGGAGGGGAAAACCAAAGAAATTTCTCTTTCATTTTTGGTAGACTCTCTTCTTTAACCAAGACTTTTTTTTATTATTTATATTAGTTATACATGGACACAATATATTTATTTTGTTTATTTATTTTTATGTGATTCTGAGGATGGAACCCAGTGCCTCACATGTGCGAGGCAAGAGTTCTGCCACTGAGCCACAGCCCACCCTAACCAAAAGACTTTTTAAAGAATAGTTAAAAATCTATCTAGTTAAGTTTATCCACTAGACACTACTTATCTTCATCTAATTAGAAACACATTCACATCCTATGTGGACCCCTGTAATGCCTACAAGCAACCAACTTAAAAGACAAGGTGGGCCAGGCGCAGTGGCACACACCTGTAATCCCAGGGACTTCTGAGGAGACTGAGACAAGTGGAAAGTTCGAGACCAGCCTCAGCACTTAGCAAAATCCTCAGCAACTTAGTGAGACCCTATCTCAAAATAAAAAATATAAAGGACTGGGGATGTAGCTCAGTGGTAAAGTGCCCCTGGGTTAGATTCAAGTACTCCCAAAAAAAAATCAAGATGGCTGAGAGGCATGGGGGGAGTGTTGGAGAGTGCTATTGGTGAAATTATGTTGTGTGCATGTATGAATATGTAATAAAAAATTTCCATCATTATGCACAACTATAATGCACCAATAAGAAATGTGGAAAGGGAAGGGAAAAAAGAAAGCCAAGGTGGCTGCCAGGTGCGCTAACGCACACCTGTAATACCAGGGATTTAGAAGTCTGAAGCAGGAGATAGCAAATTCAAAGCCTCAGCAACTTGGTGAGAGACCTTATCTCAAAAAAAAAAAAAAAATGAAAATAAAAATGGCTAGAAATGGGGCTGGGGTTGTGGCTCAGCAGTAGAGCGCTCGCCTAGCACATGTGAGGCCCTAGATTCTATCCTCAGCACCACATAAAAATAAATAAATAAAATAAAGGTATTGTGTCCAACTACAACTAAAAAAAAAATAATAATACTGGGGCTGGAGATGTGGCTCAGCGGTAGCGCGCTCGCCTGGCATGCGTGCGACCCGGGTTCGATCCTCAGCACCACATACCAACAAAGATGTTGTGTCCGCCGAGAACTAAAAAATAAATATTAAAAAAAAAAATTCTCTCTCTCTCTCTCTCTCCTCTCTCACTCTCTCTTTAAAAAAAAAAAAATACTAAATAGCGCGTTGGGGAGGGGGGGGCCTGGGGATTGAACCCAGGGATGTGGCTGGGTTCAATCCCCAATACCACATGCATACACACAAAAAAGTCTAAGTGGCCATAAAGACAAACATTGAGACCAACAAAAAGGAAAAACTCAGAAGTAAGCCTCCGAATACATGTCAGGTGGTTTTCAGGAAAGGTGCCAAGACCATTCTGGGGGGGGAAGACAATTTTCACTAAACAGTATTGAGACAACTGGGTGCCCACAAGGAAAAAAAATGAAGTTGGACTCCTAACTTTAAAACCATTAAGTTTAACTTATGATGTATAAAGACCTAAGTTAACACAGAAGACTACAAGACTGAGAAAAAAATCATTGTGGAGAAAGCTTTAAGACAATGAATTTCACAACGTTCTGTTGGATTATGGCACCAAAAACACAAGGACACCAGGAAAAAAAAAAAAAAAAAAAAAAACAGCTAAAATCTTCACACATCAAAGGACACTATCAACAAAGTAAGAATGTGCTAGGCAAGTGGCACTCACCTGTGATCCCAGCTACTGGAGAGGCTGAGGCTGGAGGATCACAAGTGGTAGGTCAGTCTTAGCAACTCAACGAGATTTTGTCTCAAAAAAGAAAGAAAGAAAAAAAAAAGACTGGAAATGTAGCTTAGACGTGGTTTTGATCCCCAGTTCCACGGAATAAAATAATAGTTACAGAGAAAAGAAGAAACCATGAAATGTGAGAAAATCTTTGCAAACATGTATCAGATAAGGGACTGATACCCAAAATACATATATTTCCCATAACAAGGGAAGAGCCCAGTTGAAAAGTGGACCAAAACCAAAACAGACATTTTTTTCAAAAAAGATATACAAACAGCCAAGAAACACATGCAAAGACATCCAGCATCTCTAGTCATTAGAGAGCTGTAAATCAAACAAGACACCATTTTCCCACATGTTCAGATGGCAACTATTCTAAAAAAGGGCAGAGAGTAAATGTGGAGTCTGTGGAGAAACTGGACCCTTTACACTGCTGATGGCATCACATGGTATGGTTGCTCTACAAAACACTATAGCAGTCTCTCAAAATTACAGGATCATAATATCCAGCAACTCCACTGTGACAACCCACATACCTTTGGGGCTCTACCTAAACAACATAAAAGGGGGACCTGAACATATGTGTCCCCCTGTTCACAGCAGCATTATTCACAGGAGCAAAAAGGTGGAAGCAATGCACTGGAAAACAAAAAATGAACACATGATAAATGCTCACAATGGAATACCATTCATTCTTTAGAGGGAAGGAAACTGACCCATGCAACAACACAAAGGAACCTTTAAGAGGGTGAAGGGAGCCAATCACAAAGCACACACTAGGCTGTGGGCATAGCTCAAGTGGTAGCAAACGAGAGCCCAGGTTCTATCCCTAGCACTGCTGACACACACATGTAACAGGGAAAATGTTGTATGATTCCACTTGTGAGAGATACCCAGAGCAGTTAAAATCTGCAAAAAAGCAGGATGGCAATGCAGCAGCTTCTGGGAAACAGAGAGAAAGTCAATGCTCAATGGGTATATTCAGAGCTACTGAAATGGTCTTATATATACCTCATAATAATCACCTCTAAAAACCCCAAATTGGGGGGGGGGGGCGCTGGGGTTGTGGCTCAGTGGTAGAGCACTTGGCCTAGCATGTGTGAGGCAATGGGTTCGGTTCTCAGCACTGCATAAAAATAAATGAATAAAATAAAGGTCCATCAACAACTAAAAATATAAGTAAAAATAATTTTTAAAAAAGAAAAGAAAAACCAAGTTGGCCAAAGTTCAGTTCTAATGCTATTTTACTAAACAGGGAAAAATTCATTACCTGTGCCTTCTCAGTTATGCTACCCAAATTTCCAAACTTCTCTTTTAACCTGAGTAAACAAGGCCAGGCACTGGGAGGCTGAGGCCAGCATGGGCAACACAGTAAGTCCTACCTCTACAGAGATGAATACTTCCTCTAGCACCAACCATCATGGCCTTTTGCATTAAAAATATGAGCTGTAAAAAGCAGGGTTCTCGGGCTGGGGATGTGGCTCAAGCGGTAGCGTGCTCACCTGGCATGTGTGCGGCCCGGGTTCGATCCTTAGCACCACATACAAACAAAGATGTTGTGTCTGCCGAAAACTAAAAAATAAATATTAAAGATTCTCTCTCTCTCTCTTAAAAAAATAAATAAATCTTCTCTGTTTAAAAAAAAAAAAAAAAAAAGCAGCGGGGTTCTCACCTGAGCCATACCATCTACCTAGTGACTCCACTTTTGGGGTTTTTAGAGCACTTATCCATGATCCTCCGCCCAGAGCCGAGTGCACTCCAGTGCCCGCTTCAGCACACTGCCAGCACGCCATTCGTCACAAGCCTCGTTTTACCAAGTCACCTCACTAGCAACAGCTCAACCATGATCAATGCTTCTCTCAAGGTGTGCTGCCAACACCAGGTGTCCAGTTGATTTAATTCAGAGCTAACTCCTTACACTGCCACATGTACATCTGGACAGGCATTCTACTTGAGAAAAACACCCTCTTCTGTATGAGTCAAAAACCTAATGCTTCCTGTTAAGACATGGGTCTACTAACAACCTTAGATCACAGTGGCCGATAGACCCCTTTCACCTAAGATTTCTTAGAGTGGCAAACTTAGAGTGGCAAAAGAATAATTCTGTAACCACACTGGAAACAGAACAACAATATGCCAGCAGCTGACCTTGGCCATGCCCCTATATAACAGACCATGAATGAGATCAAATGAGAAGTCTAAGAAACCACAGCCCAAACCAAACACAAGAAAGAAGGAAAGCCAGGACTGCCATCAAGACAACCAGGGGACCCAAGCCATGCCAAACTACCAATTGTGGCAGAGTCAGCGATCTCGGCCCACAGGCCAAATCTGGCCCCTTGTCTTTTTAATGTAACAGTCTACAAACTAAGGACTGGCTTACATTTGTATCCAGTTGAAAAAGAACTTAGATTTCTGACAAGTGAAAATTAGGTGAAATGATAATTTTGGTGTCAATGGAGTTTCATGGCAGGCAGCCAGGCTTACTCGGCAGTCTGCGGCAATGGTACTACCACACAGCAGAACTCAGCAGCTGCAAAAAAGAATGTGCTGGCCCACAAAGCTTGAAATGTCAACTCTGGCCCTTCACGGAAAATCTGTGAGAGAGAACAGAAAGTCAGGCCCACATGCTGCAAGGACCTGCAGAGTACTAAGCAGTACACAGAAGCAGAGCAGGCACCACCACAGCCAGACAGCAACTCCTACAAGGTTCCAAGGGGCCAGCAATCAGATGGCATCAGACTTCCAAGGCATTGGCAAGACAGCAGAACCTGTGACTGCTCACACCTGCACTCTCCCCCTAGGGGAGCCCACTTCCAGCAGGAAGGGGTGCTGTGCCATCAGGCAGGCAATGCCCACTCTTCTAGAAGTCTACCATGAGACAAAGGGAAAATCCCCCAAGTGTCCTGATGAATTCCCAATACCAGGGAAACTTCTACCAGGGAAAGAAGAGCCCTGTGTTCCAGTCACCAATCATGCTTTTCAAAATGTTAGGATGTCGATCACAGCAGGGACCAGGATGAGGAGCAGGTACATGGGCACAAAATCAATGTGGTACCTAGGAAAAGATGCTGGCAGAACCCGTTCCACTGAGCAGGGACAGTCACCCTACACTAACATACCAAGAGCACACCACACTCCTTTCTGCAAGTGGCCCAACTGCTGGCAGCAGTTCTCTCAAAAGGAAATGGTTCCCTTGCTTACCTAAAACCTGAAGGCTTACTTCACACTTATGTGGAATTCCACAACAGGCAGCTGCCAGGGAATGAGGAAAGATGGGGCTAAGTGAGGCTCTGGGAGGGGTGGGTGATCATGGACAAACAACACAACATACTAGAAACCCCTGGACTGTGCATTTCAAATGGGGACTTTTGTGTCACATGAACTATATCTCAGTTAACAATTCTGAAAGGAAATTCACCCAACAAGATATAGCCCCAGGCTAAAAAAAAAAACTTATCAGACATGCAGAAAAGCAAAGAAATACAACCCATAATGAAGAAAAAAGAAATAATCAATTAAAACCAGCCAAGAACCTAAAGAGAATTCGAATTAAGAGACAAAAGACAATAACAGGGGCTGGAGTTATACTTCAGTGGTAGAGTGCTCGCCTAGCACGTGTGAGGCACTGGATTTGATTCTCAGCACCACACATAAGTAAATAAAACAAAGGCCTGTCAACAACTTAAACAAATGTTTAAAAAAAAAAAAGTAACAGCTAGTAATACTAAATTCCATGTTTCAAAAGTGTGAAGACATGAAGATCTGCATCCCACCTCCAAGACACAGCCCCAGGTTCAGGGTGAACTCCTTCTGGATGTTGTGGTCAGACAGAGTACACTGTTTGCCAGCAAAGACCAATCCTGCTGATAGGGGCGGGGGCTGCCTTCCTTGTCTTGACATTCTCAATGGTGTCACTGGGCTCCACCTCCACAGTGATGGTCTTTCCAGTTAAGGTTTTCACAAAGATCGGCATTATCAGTGGTGGCAGCACACAGCAAAGAAGCTAGGGACCCTGACCAGCAAAACCATCACTCAGCAAAAAGCAAGGCACTAAGCAACTCAGTGAGACCCTCTCTCTAAATAAAATACAACATAGGGCTGGGGATGTGGCTCAGTGGTCAAATGCCCCTGAGTTAAACTCCCAGTACCAAAAAAAAAAAAAGTATGAAGACACAACCACCACCCCAAGCACTTGGAGACTATCTCCTGGAAGTTCCACCCCCCACTCACAGGGGCCTCTCTGGAGACCAGCCCTGCCCCGTCACCTCACTGGTATAAGTAAGCTCAGTGTGGTCTGAACAAGGGTTTACAAAAGACCCTTCCACTCCAAACTCCAGGAACTTCTTAAAAGGAAAATATGTGAATGTTTAAAAAAATATGTGAATGTACCTGTGTTTACAAATTATAATTAAGATTAGAACACTATCTACAAATCCTGCCTGCAGAAAAGGGCTAAAAACACTTCACATCCATTCACAGCCAAGTGGCAACACAGGAAGCTCTCAGGAATCAAGGACAAGGCAGTGGGGCTGAGGGGAGGGTATGCAAGGTCCAAGTCAAGGACACACACCCACAGACAAGGGCCAGACTGAGCCTGGGCAGAAAAGCCACTCACCCTGACACTTAGGAAAGAGAAAAGGAAACACTTACCTCCGGGATCCTGAGGAAAGCACAGAACAAGGAATGCCCTCCTTCCTGCAATTCTCGCTGCAGATGCTCCTCTGAGCCTCTAAACTGGGCAACTACCTGGAAACTCCAAAAGGTTCCCCAGCAGCCTTTAAGCTGCTGAAAGCAATACTCAAAACCTACTAACCTGAATCTCTGCTTGTGGGGTGATCTCAAACCTAAGGAGTTCAGGAACCCTGAAAGAGATGAGCTGAGTTTCACAAATAGCAAGAACTCAACTCTGAAGGTGGCAACAGAAAATGGTTTTGTCAGTCTGCTCTGAGAATGAGCTTCAGGTCACAAAAGAAGGAAATCACTAGGTGTCCAAGGTGCAGGTGATTCATTCCTCAAATCAGGAAGGGTGCCCTCAGTAATCTGGGACACCTTACAACAGGGAGAAAGGAAAGCAGTCCTGCACCGAGCACTTACATCCTAACCACCAAACCACGCGCAGATCCTAACCAGCCATCCAAGCACGCGATACTGGTTTTATCTCAATTTTTCGTGAGCTAAGCTACATTCTCTGCCAAAGGGCACCTGAGTAGTAAAAGCAGCATGATTAGCGGTGCTTCCCACTAACCAGGCATAAAGCATTACTCACGGTGAAAACAGAGGAAGATTATGAAACTGGAGCTGGTGGTGCCCATGCCTGTCTGAGGTCTCCTGCAGTTCTACAGCTCAGGTTGACTAAATGTGAAGGTGCTCCCAGCTAAGCAGGGGTGTACCCTGGGGCAGTGGAGCAGGTAACAGCACTGTGTGTGTGTGTGTGTGTGTGTGTGTGTGTCTGTGTGTGTGTGGTGGGGGAGGGGGTCTAGGATAAGATGAAGGCTCTAAATCCAAGAACACCTGCCCATCCTTTCTGAGGCTGAAGCTGCTGTCAAACACTCCTAGAACACAGCTTCAAGAGAGCTGAGGAGGAGCCAGAAGAACAGGAGGCAAACAAGTGCATGAGCTTGCACCCTCATGCCCCAAATCACGGTGCTGTCTATGCTTCTGGTTTTGCATAGATGGGGAAAGGGCACCATTACAGTTTCTCAGTTCAATATTAGAGGGTCTGGGCATTTACTCAAAGAAAAAAAAAGGAAAACCCTCCATATTCCACAAGTCACACAGCAGTGACAATGAGGAAGCTTCTGGCATCTGAAAACAAAGATCAGAGTAAGGAATCACACACTGCACTCTCCAGTCCTATTAATGGCCGTGCTATTCATTTCATTCACTAGAAGGAAGACTAGACACCCACCAGGATGGTTCCAAGCCCTGTGTTTGGCACTTCAAGAATACAAAATATCATGCAGTGGGAAAGACAGTTATGTAAAGGAAGATTACAACACAGAACAGTAAATTATTACCAGGGGGGCAAAGGGTGAGGATGAAAACCTGACCAAGTGAGGTGGAAGTTATGGGCAAAGCAGAGCTGTCATGAGCTCAGGAGGATTTACTGGGGGGTTGGGGCCAAGAGGCAAGCAGGTAGTGACTAGGGCAAAAGTAAGCAGGAAAGAATTCCAGACAGAAAGCAAAGACTTGAAAGAATGAAGTCATCTCTAAGAAACAAAATGATCAAACCAGATCTGCATGTGAGAGAGATCAGCTTGGAACCAGTGGTGGACACACCTGTGATCCCAGCTACTCAGATCAGAGGCCAAGATAGGAAGATGCCAAGTTCAAGGTCAGCTTAGGCAAAAACCTATCTCAAAACTTAAGGGAAGGGCTGGGGTTGTAACTCAGTGGAAGAGCACTTGCCTAGCATGTGTGAGACACTGGGTTCAATTCTCAGCACCGCATGTGAATAAATAAAATAAAGGTCCATTGGCAACTAAAAAATATTTTTTTTAAAAAATTAAGGGAAAAAAGGGGGCTGAGGATGAAGTTCAAAAGTAGTGAGCTTGCACAGAATGCATGAGGCCCTGGGTTCAATCTCCAGTGCCACAAAAAAGAAAAAGAAGAAAACTTATCTTGGTAATTGTGAGAAGTCAAGGATCAGTTAAAGGCCAGGGCGACAATGCAACGTATGCCAAGTAGAAATGAAGACTTCTCTCCCTCTAAGGCTGTGAAGGTGGAACAGGCGAGCCCTGGTGTGGAAGCTTTAATTTATCTAGCTTCTTTATTTTATTTTTGTAGCAACAGTCTGTATTTTCCTATTTTATGACCTCTGAAGTATTTGAGGGCCTGTCTTAACCCTAAGAGTTGACATGTTGGTGGGAACAGCTAAATATTTCCATTTTTTTTTAATCTTCTTTTGTACATGTAATCATGTAAAGCAAATGGTGAAACACTGTTCTAATGGTTTACTGAGAAGGAGAAAGACTCAACTTTTGGGCAGAGAATTCTCTCCCACTATGTGGAAACTGACCCACACTGATATGTGGATCAGCACTGTTGGCCCAAGTTTTGTCTCTAATTTACTGCACCTGACTTTAGGATCCAAAAACCAAAATTTGAATAAAAAAAATAATAATAATAATAATAAGTTTTTTGCCACGTTGTGCCCTTCCTTCTGGAACTGTAAATGAGCACTGTAATGGTACCTATTTACACTGTGAAGTGGATGTTATTACAGAGAACACAGCAGAGGCTCCCACTGTTGAGCTCATAACGCCTAGTAAACATATCACCTGTGGAGAAATCCATTAGGACCTTCTGGTGCAGTCTATGTGAAATAAATTTTGAATATTTTTCTTAAAAAAGGTCAGGGAAGGTGGGACTGAGAGTGTAGACAAGCTAGAGCAATTAGAGCTGCTTAAGAAGGAAAATGACAAGTGGCAGTGCTGTCCCAGAGCAGCAGGAAGGCCAAAGAGGCTACAAAGACAGAACACTGTACTTGCTCCTAGAGTCAGTCTACTAGCTGCCTGGCAAAGGAGGAGGTGGCAGCTCAGGGCTAGAATCCCACAGGCCCTGGCCCCCGGCTCACCACCACAGACCTGGGAAGCAGTCAGGACAAAGGCAGGCTTGAGGTCTGGGCAGCAAGGCACATGCACAAGCTCTCTCCAGCCAACCTGAAGCCAGCAGTCTCTTCTCCTACATAGGCAAGCAAGCCCAGGAGGACTTGTGAACCGAGAGAGGGCAGAATACCCCAGGACTGCCGCTTGGGAACCCAGGGAAGGCTCTGAAGAGCACCCTATGCCAACACAGACCCAGGGGGAAGACAGCTGCTAGAGGAACAGCCATCCCCACAGCCCAATGCCCTGGCCTCGAGTCCACACAGACAAGTCAAGGGCAACTTTCTCATACCAAGAATTAAAAAGCTCCAACTTAAAGTTTTAACTTTAGAACTTCCTTACATAAAGAATAAAAAAACTACCCCCTGCCCATGCTGGTGACACTGCGGTGCTCTTCAACTAGCATAGCCTAATCCACTGAGTGCATTTCCTGCCTTTTATTCCACTCTGCCACTACTTCTCCAGCCACTGAATTTCTGAAGATGTAAATTTGAAACAAAAAGTTTCTCTCCTTCTTAAAAGCTGGCTTTTAATACAATCTACTTTTATGCACACCTACTTGTGGAGTACGACAAGCAGGAAAGCCCAGTCTCCTGCCCTGCAGTCGTAGCTCCACACAGGGGTGCAGGGTGGCAGGACCAACAGCACATGGCAAAGGCAGTGGCATGCCTCTTGCAGTAAGTCCTAAGCCAAAGCTTCTGGGCTGCCACTCCATGATGACATGATGTTATTTAAGACTCATTCTTAGCATGTGGAACAACTTTTATTGCAGGCTTAAAAGAAGCAAGCTGCCATGTTGCAAACGTCCAAATGGCAAAACACACTGGAGGCCTTGAGCAGAGATGAGAGCAACCCTCAGGGACAGCCAGCAAGGAAACGGGCTTCATTCAGTTCTACCCTCAGACACAGATTAGTTCTGCCAATAACCTGAGAGCACCCAGGAGCACCAGCACTCCACTCAAGCCTCTGGATGAGACCTGAGCACAGCAACAGAAAGGCTGTGCCCAGACTCCTGACCCACAGAAGCTGAGATTATACATGTGTGCTGCTTCAAGCAATCACATCTATGGGGATCTGTGACCCAGGAGCTTAAGGCAAACACTCCCACAGGTCCCACTGAAGGAGAGTCATGGCACTCTTCCTCGTTACTCCTTCCAAGCAAGAATGGCATTAGGTAACCCTGGTCCAAAGGAAGAACATCAGCGCTCACTCATACCACTAGACCAATCAATCTAGACCATCTTCCTTTAAGTGACTTCACAGCTTTGACAAATTATTATATCTCAACTTTTCAAATGTAAATTGGACAGAATGCTGCTCTTCAGATTAAAAATCTAACTCTACATCTCTGCAAACCTTCCCATAATAATCCATGCAGACATGCCAGTAAGGTGACCAGTTCTGCCCGGCTAGGAGCTGCTTCCCTTCTACCCCTCCACAGAGGCTGCAAAGCTTTCCCTGCCCTCTCTTCCTACCCCTGCCTGCATGATGAGGACCTCAGCTAGGGTCAGCAGCAGGAACTTTCACAGTTCAGGACAAATCTTAGCATGTATTATTCAAGCAGTAGGTTCTCAGCAGACCATCCCAATTGCTCTCACTAGGAGACAGTCTTACAGGACAGAGAAGGGCTACAGAGTCTAGCTCACAGGTAAAAAGAAAAGCCATGAGCACTCAACAAGAGAACAAAAGCCCTCAACACTCAGGCAGGAGGGAGAAGATCACACCTTCCTCATTATCCAGGTTCTGATGGTCTGGTGACCAACTGGGATGAGAAGGAGGACATCTCAGTGCCTCCCCTCCAAGCAACACTGCTGCGCACTGCTGAGGACTCAGAACTGCATTATTAAAGCCATGTACCCTAGCGCATGATCCAAAGTGGAGTCACTGCCACACTGGACTGTTTCCATAGTAACCAGAAAGAAAATAAAAAGCAACCAGTTTTACATGAAAATTATTCTCCATTACAATAACACTGCAGTCAGGCAAAAGATTTTGACAAAGAAATGAGCAGACAACATCTATAATATCAACGCTAATGATTTATTCACCAATCATACAAAACAATCATTTTCCTTTAAATTCTACAACTTTTTACTGTTCACCCCAAAATCTGTGAACTATTTCATAAACACTGAACATTTCTATCTGGCGAAGTGATTAACTCCAACTTCTCATGAGGCCTGAGTTAGGAGAATATCAAGTTCAAGGCCAGCCTGGGCAACTAAGAAAGACCCTGCTGCCTCAAAATAAAAAAAAAAATTTTTTTTAAATGGGCTGGAGTGTGGTATAGTGCCCTGGGTTCAATTCACAGCACCACAAAATAAAACAAAACAATCCTATCAAGGAAGTGGTTGGTCCTCAATTTTTAACTAGCAAACAGTAGCAACAGATATCGCAAACGTCAAGGAACAAACCTAACAGTTATAATGAAATCAAAATCACGTTCTCTGCTTTAATGTATAGTAGTCAAGCAAAGAAATGCCCTCAGAAGTGCAAAGAAGGGCCATAACAACAACTGAACAGTCGATGAATAAAAGGCAGAGAATAAGCACACCCCAAGAGCAAGGAATCTTAGCCAAGGCCAGAATCCTCATCAAAACTCCAAGCTACCAGCTGGGCCTGGTGGTGCATGCTGGCAATCCCAGCTCCTCAGGATGCTGAGGCGGGAGTAGGGCCAGGTGGAGGCTGGCCTGGTCAACTTAGCAAAACCCTGCCTCAAAAAAAAAAGAAGGGGTCTGAGGCTGTAACTCAGTAACAGAGCGCTTGTCTGGCATGTGTGAGACACTGGGATTGATCCTCAGCACCACATAAAAATAAATAGATATTGTGTCCATCTACAACTAAAAACAACAACAAAAAAAAAAACCAAAAACAAAACTTTATTTTTTTTTAGTTGTAGATGAACACAATCTTTGTTTTATTTATTTTTGTATGTGATGCTGAGGATGGAACTAAGCACTCAGCCACTGAGCTATAGCCCCAGCCCCTAAAAAAACTTAAAAAAAAAAAAAAAAAAAAAGAATAAGGGCTGGGGGGTGTATCTCAGAGATTGAGCCCTTACCTAGCACAGGTGAGGCCCTGGGTTCAATCCCTAGTACAAATAAATTTAAATTAAATCTCATTCAAGTACATCAACTCATTTCCCACCACCAAAAAAAGGCATTTGCATTCAGAAGATCCTATCTTCAAAAACCCCAAAACTCTTGTTTGTCAAGACTTAATAACCCACCACATCAGGATGAACACTGTTCCTCTTAGAGGTAGAATCAGAACTCATTGGAAAACTTTTTTAAATAATATTTTTAGGGGGCTGGGGATGTGGCTCAAGCGGTATTGCGCTCGCCTGGCATGCGTGCGCCCGGGGTTCGATCCTCAGCACCACATACAAACAAAGATGTGTGTCCACCGAAAGCTAAAACATAAATATTTTTTTAAAAATTCTCTCTCTCTCTCCCTTTTAAAAAAATATTTTTAGTGTACATGGATATATTTTATCTTATTTATTTTTTATGGTGCTGAAGATCAAATGCAATGCCTCACACGTGCTCGGCAAGCGCTGTACCAGTGAGCCACAACCCCAGCCCCTGGAAAACTCTTAATTGGAAGAATGTTGATATCCTCTAGCTCTAGTTTATTTAGAGAATGGAGTGACTATTTTGTTCAATATAACTCACATCAACATGAAGAGATATAAACCAAACCCAGCCACACCAGGAGCAATATCCAACACCCACTCCGCCCTTGCCCAGCAAGGGCAGGTGGGCAGGTTGCAACACAGTCCTGACTCAGCCAGGCGGGGCTCCCAGCCCAGCAGTTGCAGACTCAAGCCAGGAGGACTGGCCTGCCCAAGACGCCTTTTCTCCCTGGTCTCACACCTGACCAAGTGTTGGCTGATTCTTCCAGTAGGAGCCACATCCCACATGATCCTCCACAATGGATACACCCAAGCACAAGACTGCCACCCTCACCCCTGATTTCCTATTCCTCACGATCCCACATGGCCTTCTGAAATCTCTTTTACCTCAGAAGACTGTCCGAGAGCTGCTGTCTCCTTCCTCAGACACAAAGAAAATCCACAGCAATGACTTGGAAACCATGAGGGGACTCATTCTGCACATCACAGCAATGGCATTCACCTGTTCATCAGCTGTTCCTTGCAGAGTGGCAACAACATTCGTGACAAGTCTGCATTAACTGTTCCACCAAGAATGTTGTCAGGGTTTTTTTTTTTTTATTTGTTTTGTTTTTAATTTTTTTTAAAGGGGGGGTATTTTTATTTTTTTTTTTTTTTTTAGTTATCGGCAGACACAACATCTTTGTTTGTATGTGGTGCTGAGGATCAAACCCAGGCCACATCCCCAGCCCCGTGTTGTCAGGGTTTTGTAGACAGAAACAGAAGACCCTCTATCAAGTCCAAACATCATCCAAACAACAGGCCCTTGCCCTGTGAAGGCTTTCACCTTCAGGAAGGGTGTTTAGTTTGTCACATCTTTCAGAGTTCAGAACATTATGCAGAACACAAGCCCAGACATGGCAAGCCTTTAAAATTAAATCCCAAGCCCTCATACACTGTTGGTGAGCATGAGCCAGTAAAACCTTAACCAAAAGCAATCTAACTAGATCAGAATCTCGGAAGGTAAGTGACAGGAAACACTTTCACAGGTACAAGAGCGTACACAGGATACCACCATCACAGTAAACACTGGGACAACAATGGCGAAGGTAGACCAAGCTGAGGCACACACACGTTGCCATGAAGCAGCTATATTAACACATGATAAACTCCAAGAGTAAGTTTTAAAAAGGCAAGGTACAGAATAGTACACACCTACCACAACAGCTCATGCACACACACAGGCTTCTGCATCCAAGGAAGAGCCCTGGGAGGACTCCAAAGCAGTACTAAAAGGCTGGGTATCCAAGAGCTAAGACTCCCCCCATCAGCGGACAAAAGGAAACCACAATTGTCAATTAAAAAGCAAGCATAAGGATAAAAGCAGCCAGGCATGGTGGCACTCATGGCAGGACGAGGTAGGAGAATCCCACATTCCAGGCCAGCCTGGGCAAGTCAGCAAGATCCTATCTCAAAATAAGAAAATAAAAAGAGCTGGGGATATATAGCTCAGTGATAGAGAACACCTGGGTTCAATCCCCAGTACCAAAAAGAAACATGTGAGAAAAAGTTCTTCGGTCTTATCTTGGTCTCATCTATGTAAGTCAGAATTAGTTTAGCTTGCTATTTTGACTCTCAGAATTAAAATATCACAAAGCATCTCTCCAGTATTCCTACCATCAAAATGGCAAACAGAGAAGCTGAAAACCCAATAAAATGCAAACATGTCAAACCTTGGCCTACACTCAAGTGTCTGCACTGTGTCCCCTTCCTAGGTTTGGCTGGAACATTTGAAAGTGCATGGCTGTCAAACACCTCAGAGCCTGGGCAAACACTTCCTATGGAGAAAACAATCTGTGAAACTGCAGAATCACCATGACGCTAAGCAAATCAATACACTACTGATACATCTGATGCCAGTTCACATACATACACATCCGTGTCTCCAAGCATTCCAGATGGAGATGCAACCAGTTTCCTCACTGCATGTGGTCACAGGGACATTCAGGTTAAGCAGCTACTGACCTGCCTCACAGATGCCAATCACAGTGCTGGGCCACCAATGGAGTAGGAGAACACACACAGCACAGCATGCACAAACATGAGAACATCATGACAGTGCAAGCAGCCAGAGGCTTCTACGCACATGGGCACCCGGAGTCCTCAGCAACACAGGGAGGGAAAGCATCATTCTGAGCTTCTGTTGAATGAAGAGGTTCTGGAAACAGTGGCAATGTAACATAACGCTGAACACATTTGGGGCCAGTGAACTGAACACTCTGGGGATGTGGCCCAGCAGTAGAGCACATGCCTAGTATGCCTGAGCCCCTGGGTTCCATCCCCAAGGCGACACAAACACACAGACACACACTCACACACACACAAATGGCTAAAAAGGAAAATTTCAGATAACACAATAAACATTTCATATAAAAAAATATATCGGGGATGTGGCTCAGCAGTAGAGCACTTGTCTAGCGAGTACGAGGCCCTGGGTTCAATCCTCAGCATGATATAAAACAAAAGTATTGTATCCAACTAAATATATATATATATTTAATATTTAATTCCAGGAGCAGTGACACATGCCTGTAATCTCAGCTACTTAAGGGGCTGAGGTAGAAAAATGGCAAGTTCCAGGCCAACAAGTCAGCAAGACCCTGTCTCAAAATAAAAGAATGACTGGGCTGTAGCTCAGTGGTAGAGCACTTGCTTAGCACACACAAGTTCCTGGATTCAATCCCAGTACTTCAAAAAAAAAAAAATACGAATGTGGGTATATGTATGGGGAATGTATATATTGTATGTTTGTGTATATACAGAAAATGCATTTTTATAGGGAGGGAAGAATTTATGAACACATGAACACATAGGGCGTGGTCACACACCAACTCCATAATGAAAAGTACTACATCAGTGCTTCCTCACTACTTTGCTCTGCTCTACCTGAAGACCCCTTTACAATGAGCCACCAAGTCTGCTGTGAAGCACTCAATTATGAGCCAGAGAGATGATTAGAGCCACCTTGGAAATGAGGTGCCAGGATGGCCAGCACAACTATGCCCCAACCTCACTGGAGGCTGGAGCCTCGAAGAAATCATGGAGCACTGTAACCAGTCATCACTGTCTCCACCGTACAATTTTTTTCTTTTTCCTTTTTTTTTTTTTTTAAAGAGAGAGTGAGAGAGGAGAGAGAGAGAGAGAGAGAGAATTTTTAATATTTATTTTTCAGTTCTTGGCGGACACAACATCTTTGTTGGTATGTGGTGCTGAGGATCGAACCCGGGCCGCACGCATGCCAGGCGAGCGCGCTACCGCTGAGCCACATCTCCAGCCCAATTTTTTTCTTTTTCCAGCTTTCAGAAAACTGGTGAATATCATCTCTAGATATCATTGTGCTTACTGGGAAAATAGGACACAATAAAATAGTTTTGGAAACATGACACAAAAATTTTAAATGCTAAAACTAGACTTAGTATTTGTTTCTTGGTGTATTATCCTTTCTATTCTAATTTATTATGACTTCATAGGAACCCCCAAAATCAAATGAAAAAATATAGCTTAACTTCGGGGCTAATAAACTGATTTTGTGCTTCATGTTTTCTAGGACAGTTCCTAACTGGTGTCTCTGTCAAGACACAAAGGCCCAGGGCTGGGCTGGGGATGTGGCTCAAGCGGTAGAGCGCTCGCCTGGCATGCGTGTGGCCCGGGTTCGATCCTCAGCACCACATACCAACAAAGATGTTGTGTCCGCCAAGAACTAGAAAATAAATATGAAAAAATTCTCTCTCTCTCTCTCTCACTCTCTCTCTTTAAAAAAAAAAAAAAAAAAAGGCCCAGGGCATAGCTACTGTAGCTCAGCCCACCTGAACTGGACTTGGGAAGCAGCAGCACATGCAGGCTGTCCAGCATAGACCCAAGAAACACTGTCCAGGGTTACAGTCAGAGTTGGAGAAAAAGGAACATAAGCACCCCACAGCCAACAGCAAAAAGGAAGCACCCCACAGCCAACAGCAAAAAGGAAGCAGACAGGGGCTGGGGATGTGGCTCAAGCGGTAGCGCGCTCGCCTATGTGGGACAATGGGTTCGATCCTCAGCACCACATAAAAATAAAATAAAGATGTTGTGTCCACTGAAAACTAAAAAAATTAAATAAATTTAAAATATATATATATATATATATATATATATATAAAACCTTAACTGGTGGTGTTAGTTTTTCCTTTAAAATCCTTCAAACCCACGTAAGGCATCCTGTTCAAAGAATGGTCTCCACATTGTTAACCACACCACACTTGAATATTCCCCACCTGAGTCAGCCTACAATGCCACAGAGGGCATGGGTCTCAGGTCTTGCAGACCGGTGCCCCCATGAACAACCTACAGACTCTACTTACATAAGCAACTAAGCTGTGTACAAATGTGTCCCTAGACAGTTACAGCCAGCATGAAGTGGCCCCTCACTCCTTACTCTCATCCACCTTTCCCTGATGGAATCAACTCCAACAACTAGGGTTTCTCCCTGTGATGGCTCTCATAGGGATTCTGTGCTAGTGCTTAAGGAAACCCCTTGTTTCCATCAACTCCAGCATCGAAGAACCACATCACAACAGAATGCAATTTTGATCATTCCAAAGTTTTTCAAGGTGGAAATCATCTGGAAGCTTAAAGTTGCCCTCACTCGGGTCCTTGGGCCCATCACCTGTTTGTACATTAAGTAAATATATTCCTCAGGCATGTGTGAGCAGTAAGTACTTGCTTCCAGAGGAGAGTCCCGTCAGCAGCAAGTCAGTCCCTTGAGCACCAGGCCTGACATCTAGGTACCAGATGACCAGCCTCAAGACAACCTAGCACCACTACAAAAGCATTAATTACAGGGAGGTTTACTTCCTGCACACAACCAATGTGGCTTGTCATGAAAATATCTCACTACTTAGGAATGACTTTTAATAAAACTGAGGGCTATTTAAAGCAGCCTGGGGGTGGGGAGACTGCTTGCCTAGATTAACCAGCACTTGATGTCTGCTTTTGCATGAGTTAGGCTGGTGGACTCCAGGAAGTTTCTACCCTTGCCCTTGGCGCTCTCTTCCTAAACCAAGATGGATACATAAAGACTGCCACTGCAGCAACAGTAACAGGAGGGAGCAGAGCAATGGCAAGGGCTGGCCAGGCTCCTGAGGAGACAGTAGAGCTACACTGCTTGCTAAGGCTTCACTAGTAAACTTCCTGTTGACAAACCTCCATGAAGCCAGCAGGAGAAAACATTCTGTTAGTAATGCAACATTAAGGGGTTGGTGTTGTGGCTCAGTGGTAGAGCCCTCGCCTGGCATGTGTAAGGCACTGGGTTCAATCCTCAGCACCATACAAAATAAACAAAATAAAGTTACTGTGTCCAACTACAACTTGATGTGGCTCAAGCGGTAGCGTGCTTGCCTGGCATGCGTGCGGCCCGAGTTCCATCCTCAGCACCACATATAAACAAAGATATTGTGTCCACCGAAAACTAAAAATTCTTTAAAAAAAAAAATTAAAAAATATATATATATATTAAGGTGAAGCCACTAACATCTGGAATTTACTTGGGTTTTACATTCTACAGTTCTTATTTTTTTGTTTGTTTGTTTTTTTTGTTTTTTTTTTCAGTTCTGGGACTGAACCCCACTGAACCACTGAGCTACATCCATGGCCCTTTTTTCGGACAGGGCCTCACAAAGTTAAGCCCAGGCTGGCCTCAAACTTGCCATCCTCCTGCCTTGGCCTCCCATGATTTCAAGTGTGTATCCCCATGACCAGCCAATTCTAGAGCATTTCTACTACCTGATCAAATCCTAAATTCAGAGCAACAGACCCATAAGGAATTGAAATCTAAAGCCACCATCTCACCCACATGGCGCACTACCTGCCAGTGCCTAACAATAACAAGCTGGGGCATGCAAACAAAGAAACACAAGATGGGCAGGGGAGCAAAGGGAGGGAAAGGTACTTTTCTCCCCTGAGATGCAGGGGTGATCACAGGGCTATAGCTCAAGTGGTAGAGCTCGTGCTCAACATGGGTGACACCCAGCACCAGTTTAAAAAAAAAAAAAGTTACCAGCTCACAGAAGTTAGCATCAGTCACAATAAGGGTCTACTTCTCTGGAGCACATGCAGGATTCCATGTCCAACAGTGCATTTGTTTATTTCAGGAAAACCACGTGAGTGAAGTCTCGTGTGAAATTCTCTACCAGCTCTACATCTCATGAGATGGCCAGCGGAATTATCAGGAGTACAGGCTATAGGCCAGGGAGCTTGGCCAAACAAGAGAGGACACAGGTTCCAGTCCCAGCTCACCTGCAGCTCAGCACAGCACCTGTCACTCTAAGTGGAAGTGTAGGCTGGAATGAACACCATGCAAGCAATACACAGAATAAACACACACTACCATTATTCTACTCCCTACAAATCTCCCCCTCCCTGTTCAGGCCCACAACCTACCTCGAGCCTCCCTGGAGGTAAGGTGTGCCATCTTCAAAATGAGGTGATGCTTGGAACCACAGAACTAACTATCCAGTGCCCTTACATCTATTATTTAATACTCTATCAAGCCTTTAAGTCTTGGACAACTCTGGTCTCAGAATAGAAGCTATTCTACTCATTTTAACAGTCCATGAAGGACTGATTTCAAACCCAACTGCAAACATTTTGAAACCAAATAGCTCTGATTAACCAACTGATCTTAAAATTATTTTTATTTAATTTGACTCACTGAAAGCATATCCATCAAAAGCATCCCTGGACAACAAAGAAACACCCAGCCAGTATGGGTCAGGCAAGGAAAGGCCCTTCTGTATCAGCGCTCTGTGGAACAAGGGTAAAGTTCACCCAGCTCCCATGATTCTAGCAGGAACTGTGTGTAGCTTCTAACCCTAGTACAACTGTTGATCAGCCCTCTGACAGGGAAAACCATAAAAGCAAATTCTCTCAAGATAAACAAACTCCCCACCCCACCCTGAAAAGTGAAATGTTTCAATGTGACAGAGGGTTGGTAACAAAGGAGGTTTACATAAAATAAACACAAAAATGAATGTACCACACAGCCTGGCCAGCCTCCGCCACCCCTGGAGGTGCACCTGGCTGAGCTGGGCGGGCACCCTGCAGAAACACCAGCTGCCAAAGCATTTACACAGCCCCCTTCCCTTGTCAAGCGAGGTCTGAAAATATTAAATGGAAAACTCCAGAAATAAACAATAGGTTTTAAACTGTGCTGTGTTCCCGCCCACCCTTGGTCCCCAAGTCCACCGTGCTCATGTGTCCTGGAGTCCATTCAATCACCCTTACTTAACAGCAGCCCCAAAGTCCAAGAGCAGAGAAGCTAGCCATTCAGAACCGTCAAGGAGAAGCCCTCAAGTACTTCTTTTCAGTGAAAGGTGAAAGTTCTCAATAAGAAAAAGCATACCCAACTACTCAGAAGGCTGAGGCAGGAAAATCTCAGGTTCAAGCCAGACTAGGCAACAACTTAATAAGACCCTGTCTTAAAACAAAAAGGCTGGGGACATAGCTCAGTGGTAAAGTGCCCCTGGGTCCAATCCCCAGTACCAAAAACAGAAAAAGCATACCACACACAGGATTCAGGATGGGGGACTATCCAAGGTTTTAAGCATGGCAGCAGAAGGAGGGAGTAGTCTTAGAACACATCTCCCTCAGATAGAGGGGACAACTCTACTTCTGTTCTTCTTTCCTTCTGCCTGTCACCACCCCCTTCAAGACTCTCCAGGTCCTCCCAACTCCTGGAACAGCTCCTTGCCAGAGCTGGCCAGAAGGACTCTATTGGTGGCACAGTACTCCATGGTCACTTTTCTGGGGCAGGTATTCCTGAGAATCCAAGTATTATTCCTACAGTACATTTCAACTCTCATTGACTACTTCTATCTGGTTGTTCTACATTTTTCTCTGGAAAACAGCATTTCCAGAGTCCTACCTTCCAGCGTTTCTCGTAAAACACTCTGCAAACCTGATGCTCAACAGCACAGAGGATGGTGGAGGAAGCACAAAGGAGAGGATGACAGTGGCCCTACATTCAGCACCTCCCCCCGCAGGACTTTCTTCCCTGGCTGTGTGAGGGAGCACAGGCTGTACTGCTGGGCTCTCACCACACCAACCCTGCCTCCCCCTTGACAGCTCATCCTCCCAGGCCCATGTTCTTGGACAGGCTTCCATTTCAAGCAGCTTTAGCTGACCTTCTCCCATCCCATGCTGCCTCCACAGCCCCTGTCCAGAGCCTTCTCACAGCAAAGGTGGACTCCACACCCAGGCACAGCTTGAGGAGCACTCTCCAGTGGGCTTCTAGACATCTGCACCAGAAGGGCTCTTTCTTCCAGGCCTATCTCATTTCACAGGACCCCGTCCATAACCCCATGCTTTAGTCAAATGAGTGCAACTCCCCCTATCTCAAAGTAGGGTTTTTGTCCCCATCATGTCAGTGTACCTACAACACAGCCTGACATACAGCCAATAAAATCTGTGGACTAAATCACTAAACATGAGAGGAACCCATAAATCATATAATTCATTACAGCTGAAGAAAGAAACAAAGCCATTCTCCCACTACAGAAAAGGCTGAGCTAACTCAAAGCTCAGCTCTGCAGGTGGTCACCACCCTGCCAAAGGTGCGAACAGTTCAAAAACATAAAACAAAGGTCATGTGGTACTTTTCAACACTCCCAAAGTCATGAACACAAGGAAAGACAAAAACCACTACAGGAAGAGAGGAAGGATCCTATATGGAACCTTAGAACAGAAGGAACAGGACTGGCAAAATGGGTGGGCTCTAATGAAGTCTGATTTCCTTAATAGCAAAGTACCAGTGTTCATTTTTTAGTTTCAACAACCTTACTACTGGGATAAGTCAACATTGAAGGAACCCAGATGAAGAACTTAATGGAACTTTTACAACTTTTCCGATATTTCAAAATAAATTGATTTAAAACAAAACCTCATCCAGGACTTGAACATATTTGGAGGCTCAGTAGCCCCAATGCCACAATCCACTGACCAGCAAGGGTCAGACAGATGCACTGGCCATGCCTGTAATCCCAGTTACTCAAAGGCTGCAGGAGGATTGTTAGTTCCAGGCCACCCAAGCAACTCACAAAGACCCTGTCTCAAAATTTTAAAAAATTAAAAGGGTTGGGATATAGCTCAGTGTGCCAGGTCCTGGGTTCAATCTCTACTACTAAAAGGAAAAGGGGGAAGGGGGACATCAAAGCCAGCACACAGGACCTGCTGCTGCAATGCAATCCTGGTGTGGGAGGCAGAAGATAGCCACCACCCCCCCACCAAGGCCATACCTAATCCCTGGATCACAAGGAAAAGTGAAATAAGGCTACAGATCAGTAAATCTTGGATTATCCAGGTGGGCCCCATGTGATCACAGGGTCCACAGAAATGGAAAGGAAGGCAGATGAGTCAGAGATGCACTGATATTCCCTTTGGAGGAAGAGGAAGGGCAACTGACCAAGCAGTGTGGGCAGCATCTCCAAGCCGGAGCAGGCACCAAGACCGTGCTCCCCTTGGCCTCCAGAAGGTACCAGACCTGCCAACACTTTGATTTTAGCTCAAGGTGATGGTGTCAGGTTTTTGACCTACAGAACCCTAAGATCAGGAGACTGCACTGTTAAAACATAAGTCTGGTGATTTGTTAGAGCAGCAATGGAAAATTATCAAAGACATCACTGTTCAGGGTCAGCATTTCTCTTCCCACCCTTCATAGCCTGCCTTTCCCTTCTCACACCTTCCATCAACCTGCCACCCCTTGAGCTAACATATTTGGAGGCTCAGAAGCTATAAGATAAGGAAAGAGATGGGGCAGGTATAGATATTTTTCTCCCTAAGCTTTCTAACACTTCACTGTCTTTAGCCTCTTAAATATCTTTTTCAAAGGCTACCGTTTCATGGGCTGGGGATGTAGCTCAAGCAGTAGTGCGCTCGCCCGGGTTCGATCCTCAGCACCACATACAAAGATGTTGTGTCTGCCGAAAACTAAAACAATATTTAAAAATATTCTCTCTCATTCTCTCTCTCTCTCTCTCTCTAAAAAAAAAAAAAAAAAAAAAAAAAGTAATTGTTAAAAAAAAAAAAAAACAAAGGCTACCGTTTCAGGCTAGGCATGTAGCTCAGTGGTAGACCACTGGCTTAGCATTTGATCCCCAGCACCAAGAAAAGAAAAAAGTTGTTGTTTCAACAGCCTCCTTTAAGAAAGCCAATCACCTGATGAGAACCCAAGTTTAGGAGAATTAGGTCTAACTGTTTTTCTAAAGAAAAACAAAGTTTACCTATAAATCTCATTAAGGTTACACCCGCTTAAAATTAAGTTATAAGGGAAAGCACATACCACCTTTCTAAGTGTCATACTAAAAGATGAAGGATACAATCCAAACATACCTCTCTCAAGTATTAGGAAGAAACTTCACATAAGAAATACTGAGCATTAAAATATTTAATAAGCTGAACCAAAGAACTTCACATTTCACATAGACCATTCTCAAATAAAATAATCTATGTAGGTAATTTAAATAAACTAGAAGCAAATTTACAATTCAATTCAATACATACAATTTCAGCAAAGAAAAATCCACAAAGCCTAATGCCTCCTTGAAATGTGAATCAACCTTGGAATTGTGGACTGTTAACAAGACAATGCCAAGTTTTCAACCCAGCTTTCTGACTCCAGAAAGCTGCATTTTCTTCTCTGCCATCATCCAAAAAGGACTAAGTAAGTAAAAACCTTAATAATTTTTTTAAGCTATTTCTTTTAAGAGTGTAGTTTTGGGGGTTTTTTGGTCTTTTTTTTTACTTCCTGTTTTACAGGATGTAAAACCACATTTAGAAGCATGATAAGAGGGCAGGGGAGCAGCTCAGTGGTAAAGTATGTGCTTGCACGAACCAGGCCCTGGGTTTGATCCCTCCCCAGCGTTTAAAAAAAAAAAAAAAAGTGAATAATGGGATGTAGCTCAGTGGTAGAGCGCTTGCCTAGCATATATGCAAGGTCCTAGGTTCAATCCCAGCCCCTTGGGGTGGAGATGAATACCAACAAAGTTCAGTTTCTTTAGACTGATAAGTTCCTCACAACTGAAATCGAAGCAGTATAGCCATAATGATCTCAACTTGACACTACCACCAGAATCCAAGGCTTTTCTGTTTATCATGCTATATATCAATGTAGGGGGAAACAGGCTAACCATAACTAGTCAAAAGCTCATGGGCTGGGATGCAGTAGTAGACGGTTTGCCACAACAAGAGGCCTTGGGTCCAATCTCCAAAGGGACAGGGGTGGGAACTGTACAAATCAAGCACCCTAAGCCATCTTCCTAATAGGCAGAAATGATCATTATCCCAGGGTATTCACACTGAGAATGAAAACTGCTCTTAGGAGGAGAGAAAGAAGAAAACAGTCCCTACTAATATGCAAAGACGACTGATGTGTAGTCTTTTTTGCTACATTTTAAATGAAAAATAACCTGTTTTTCTGTCTTATTTTGGGGGCAGGGGTGTAATGGTGGATTGAATTCAGGAGTACTCTACCACTAAATCACATCCCCAGTCCTTTTTTACTATATTTTGAGACAGGGTCTCTCCAAGTTGGCTTCAAACTTGCAATCCTCCAGGCCTCCTCTTGCCTCAGTCTGCCAAGTTACAGAAATTAGAGGCGTGCACACAGCAAAAAACCTGATATCAAAGTTATTAGCATTTATAAGTTTAATTCCATCAATTCATAAAATCACTTTATTCTTTTTTCTACAGTGCTGGGGATCAAACTCATGGCCTAGGAAAGCACTCTACCACTGGGCTACCCCAGCCCAAGGTCACCCTTTTCTGGGGTGAGAGGTTACTGGGGATTGAACCCAGAGTGCTTAACCACCATGCCACATTCCCAGGCCCCCCCCTTTTTTAATGTTTTGAGACAAAGTCTTGCTAAGTTGCTGAGGTTGCCTTTGAGCTCTAGATCCTCCTGAGCCACTGGGATTACAGACATGTGCCACCAAGCCCAACCCAAGGTCACATTTTTAAGAATTTATCAAGTCATGAGGGGAAATTTTCTATGAATTTTACTTAACCGTGTCAGAAAAAAAATTTGATCTAAGTATAAAAATACTTTGTTAACTATAATTTCAAATAATGAACAGGTATACACTGTCTGCTTTACCAGAGTGCCTCAGACTTTCAAGATAATAATTCATTACACAGATGCCCAAGACTGGAAGCTTATGTCTGTCTTGCCCTCAGCAGGTAGTAAGGATGCTGCCCAACAGCACCTCTGCCAATACCATAGGAAAAAAGCAAAAAGGCACAGCCCTTGAAAAATCTTAGCCATTCAGACAGATCTGTGTGCAAATTAAACCCACCTGACTCTATTCACAGAACCAGTTCTAGAGCCATGGGATTTCTTAGGTCAGGAATAATGTCTAAATGTTTCCAACCACATTTATGTCAAAGACTTGAAACCACACAAATCCAACCTCCTGTTATCAAAATCAAGAACTCAAGTCTCCAACTACCATTCACAAGCAATCTTTACAAAAGAAACTTTTTGCCAATTACATATACAGTCCACACTTCACCCAGTGCTCAGGATGAAACCCAGGGCCTTCCACCTCGTTAGGCAGGTACTCTACCATGAGCTACATATACCCAGGCCTTACATTCATATTTTAGTATTTACAAAACAATGACTTAAATGAGAAAAACAGCAGTATCACATAATTCCTTTTTGGTGTATTTCCCTTAGAGCTCCTCTTTTCCTTGATTAAAATGCTTAAACAGCAGCTCAGGAGGCCAATGCAGGAAGACCGCAAGTTCAAAGCCAGCCTCAGCAACTTAGTGAGATTCTGTCCCAAAAATAATAATAGTAATAATAAAAAGGGGGCTGGGGATGTAGCTCAGTGATAGAGTGCTTGCCTAGCATGTGTGAGACCCTGGGCTCAATCCTCAGCACCACATAATAATAAATAAATAAACATATAGTGTTCACCTACAACTAAAATAATAAAAATAAAAAGGGCCTCCTGAGTCCCTGGGATTATAAGCATGTGACACCATGCCCAAACTTCCATGGGGCACATGCCTGCAATCCCAATGACTTGGGAGGCTGAGGCTCGTGAGTTCAAAGCCAGCCTGAGAAACTTAACCCTGTCTCAAAACAAAAAGGGCTGGGGATGTGGCTCAGTGGTTAAGTGCTCTGGATTCAATCCCCAGTAAACCCCCCCCCCCACCAAAAAGATCCTAAAACTTTCGAAGAACTCCATTTAGATACTAAGCCGACCCTCATTACCTTTGGGAAAGGTGCTCAGCCACAGATTAAGCACCTTGAGCAGCAGCACACTAAGGCAGACTAGCATGGGCCTCCAACAAACTTCTATCACTGGAACTATTGTGGGAAGGGTTTGGAAATCAGGAGAAAAATTGCTTCCAGTCTTCTCCCTTGGCCGGAAAGCAACAATCCTACCAAAACCGTTATCACACTTCTCACAAAGTAATCTCCCCTTTCGCTATGTGTCCTTTATCTCTTGTTCTGTCCCAATTTTGAAAACCAGACCCCACACACATATTATATACAAACATGCAATGAATGCGTAAGGCAATTCCTAGCCAATCAAATAAACAATTATGGGATCCTATCTTTCTCTTATCAAAATTACTCAAATACATCCACCTATATAAGAACAACTGTATGAAGTAGTGAACAAGTCAACAAATATTTCTTGAACCACTTCTATATCTACAGTCTCACTCCCTGGACTGGAACCTAGGTAAACAAGGGGACAATCCACATCTTCACATTAAGCTTACAGACCTTTTCATGAGGGGTGGGTGGAGGCAGCATGCAGACAGGGACAACACATTCAACCAACTACTGTGTATTTGATAAATTTTATCTAATTTCTACATGTTGTAACAAGTGGGGGGAGGAGGCATTTTGCTTGAAGAATTAAGAACCCTTGGAAAGAGAAGGTGACATTTAAGGAAGACCCAGAAGCTGTGCACAAGTATCTTTGGGCTGGGATCCGGAGATGGATGCAGGATTATACTCAGCAGAACCCTGTACCACAGAGAGGTGTCAGGATGTGTCAAGACCATGCCCAAGACAATGACACAGGGCACAATCTAAGAAACAAGAGGCCAAGGTAGCCTGTGTCTTCAGCTATGAGGGAGAGTGACAGGGGCTGAGGGTTGAGGGAGTCACTTGGGATGCTATAACAAAAATAACATTTGCAGCTGGGACTGCAGCTCAGGTGATAGAAACCATGCTTAGAACGTGCAGGGCCCAAGCTGAGGCTCGGTGGCACACACCTGTAATCCCAGCAGCTCAGGAGGCTGAGGCAGGATGATCACAAGTTCAAAGCCACTCTCAGCAACAGTGAGGTGCTAAGCAACTCAGTGAGACCCTGTCTCTAAATAAAATACAAAATAAGGCTGGGGATGTGGTTCAATAGTAGAGTGCACCTGAGTTCAATCCCCAGTACCCTCCCCATCCAAAAAAAAAAAAAAAAAAAGAATGTTCAGGGACCTGCACCATGTCAAAAAATAATGTTTTTACTTCTACCAAATATACAAAATGCTACTTGGTCCAAAGGTGAATTACAAAAAAAAAAAAAATTAAATTAAATATGGAAGAGAGGAATGGGAGTTAAGAAAATCACAGAATAACAAATTTAAGTACACAGCTGAGTCTAACTCTAGCTTAAGAGATATCATGAAGGGGCTGGGGTTGTGGCTCAGTGGTAGAGCGGTAGGCCCTGGATTCAATCCTCAGCAACACATAATAATGAATTAATTAAAGATATTGTATCCGGCTACAACTAAAAAATAAATATAAAAAAAGAGATACCATGAATAAGGTCTACCAAACAAACAAAAGTCACTTAATAATAGAAATATCTATAGGAATTACTGAAATAGCCATTAAGGTGAATCATTTTCTAAGCCTAAAAGGGATTTCTATGCCAATTATTCAATTAACGGAGTTTCAGAGCTAAGGACTGACACCTTTTCCTTATATAAGACAAAACTGGGAAAATTGAATTGCACAGAAATTCCATTTGAAATTCAAGTTAAGAGAACACATACTGAAAACATTTCAAGACAATACCTTCTAGTTATCGGACGGAGTTCATTCGATTTCTGTACAGTTTATCAGGCGAACCAAAATCCATCCCCACAGAGCACTAACTAAACTGCAATAACAAACTGACATGGCATGTGGTCAGACAAGCAGCACTGTCACCTATTAACTAGCAAATATCTTGCTACTAAGAGAAGCTCCTCCATTACACTTGCCATCTGAGAGATGAAGGGACTTACACAAGGTAATGGACAGATCAAAACACTTATTTTGGCAACAAATGCAGATTATTCTCTGAACCAGCATTTACTGATGCTCTGTAATAATGTTATTTAATTGATGATGGGCTCACTGCCAACATGCAAAATAACTGTCCTCTTATATTTGATGAAATGTAACTTTATTATGACAAACCTACATAAGCACCCAAGGCACATAAAGTTTCTTGAAAAATATTATCCCCAGAACCACACACACAAAAAAATAATAATAAAGAAAAAAAATCTCAAATACAAATAGCACAGTTTCTTTAACTCTTTGCAGAAAGTTCCGGTCACTGTATCAACCACTGTAACTATAGCTAACATGCCAGCCACTAGTCATCAGCAGACACCTGGTCCAGTGTCTGGTGTGGTGTGAGCAAATGGCTGGTCTGGAGAAAAGCATCTGAGTGCAATGCAAGTCAGAAGGCTGACCAAGAGCTACAAATGAGGAACTAAAAACTAGGTGACACCTTTTAAGGTGTAAATTCTGGTAAATTCTGTCATGTGTATTTTACCACAGTCAAAAATAAAAAAGTCTCAAGAAAAAAATTTCTGAAAGTTTCAAGCTTGGGCAAATTTAACAGTATCCTTAGAGTAGCTTTTCAACAAACTGGAGGCATGCACAAAGAACAGTGCAAAATGTCATAGCAACTTGGCCTTTGTTCCTCCTTCCCATCCCACTCCATTCAGGATGGCCAGCCTATCACAGGAGACCCAGCTCTTAAGCATGAAACTACGGAAAGAGGAGAACAACAGCTGAATGAGAGTGGGGGAGGAAATGCCAGCTATATGGAGATCCAAGTCAAGGGTCACAATAGAAGTTGAGCAAAATATCTTTCCTTTTGTTTTTAATTACATTTGCAAAGTAATATCAAAATAGTTGTCAAATCATTTTCCAAGTCACAAACAGAACTCTAGGTTTTCAGGGCAGTCAAAATCAAAGCCCCAGAGAGACTAAGTAACAGTCTCAGGGTCTCTGATGTAGAATCATCCAAGTTATGCCATTGACTGGTTTTGCAAGAACCAAAAATAGTAACCGTTTCAATGCACTTTTTCCACAGCAATATCATCTTACACGTTTTGCCAAATAATGTCCCATCATACCCCGACAAAAAAGCACCAAAAGAGCCTGTTTCAGCTCAACAACTCTGCATTTACTCAGCTGAAGAGTTGAGGACACTGCTCAAATAGCCAGAGAAAACTCTTACCAAATAAGAAGTCCCAAAGTCTGATTCTCCACGAAAATTTCTGTAATACCACTCTGTTTTTGCAAGCGAATATAAAATGCCTGGCTGGCGGAAACCGTGAAACATAAGCATGTTACAACTTAATTGTTAGGAAGAAAACAGTTTTGAAAGTATGGGGCCCTCCTCCAACAAGTCTAGCCTTCTTCCCAAGCCGGTACACAAGGCTAACTTTCCAAAAACACAGCAGAAACGGAAAGCCTCAGAGGGGCACCAGGTAGAGGGCAGGCCTCAAGAAAAAATCAAGACTCGCTACAAAACGACAGATTCAAGACTGAACGCACAATTCCTCAGTGAAAGGGGACTGGATCCATGTGGCAGGGCCAACCCTGCACAGACACACACAGTGCTACCGCCCTGCCAGGGGATGATGAAATGAGGAACGGAAATTAACATTTCAGGCAACGTCTCACATTGTTCCTTGAGGCCAAGGGCTGCTGCTGCTGCTGCTGCTGCTGCTGCTGCTGCTGCAGCCGCCGCCGCCGCCTTCCTCCCACTCGGCCCCAGTCCCGCCTCCCCTCCCCCGAACACCCCCTGCCGCCCCGCATTCCTGCCCCCGCCCGGCCGCGCGCCTCCCGCACCCCGCCGCCCCCTCCGGCTCGGCGCGCAGCCCGAGGGCCGCCTGCTCCCATTTCAAAACACGATAATAATAGGGACGCTGGGAATAACAACCGCGGCCGGGGCCGGGGCGCCCCTCCCGCGGGTCAGAGGTCGGCGCCCCGCGCCCGCCCTGGCACCCACAGCTTCCGCGCGACCCCGGGACCCCCAGGCCCGCCCCGGAGCCCACGCTCGCCCTGACGAGCTCCTCGGGACCCCCAAGAGCGCCTCCAGCCCATCCTCACCCGTATGAGGTCCTGGGGACCCCCCAGGCCCGCCCCAGAGCCCACGCTCGCCTTTACGAGGTCCTCGGGACCCCCAGGCCCGCCCCGGAGCCCACGCTCGCCCTGACGAGGTCCTGGGGACCCCCAAGAGCGCCTCCAGCCCATCCTCACCCGTATGAGGTCCTGGGGACCCCCAGGCGCGCCCCGGTGCCCACCGTGCCCCTCACGGCGACCCCGGAACCCCAGGCCCGCCCCGGAGACCACGCTCTCCCTGAAGAGGTCCACGAGACCCGCCGGCCGGCGGCGGAGCCCACCCTGGCCCTCACTGCGGCCCCGGGACCCTCAGACCCGCCCGGAGCACACGCTCGCCCTTACAAGGTCTTCGGAACCACCAGGCCCGCCCGCAGCCCACCCTGGCCCTCACCGCCACCCCGAACAGGGACCCCAGGGCGCCCGAGGCCCCACCTCGGCCCTGCGGGGCCCCAGGCCCCCGGCCCGCCCGCGCTGTCCGCCGGAGGAGGAGGCCTGCAGGCCGCAAGGCCGCGGGAACGCTCGAAGTCCGCCCGACCACCGCCCCCAGGCCCGCGGCGCCTCTCACCCGGCTCCGACGGCGGCGCGGCTCGGCGGCGGCTCGGCGGCGGGGCGCGGGCGCGGCCCATGCAGCCCGCGGCCGCGATTCCCGGGCCGCGCGGCCCGGGCGGGAAGGCGGCGGCGGCGCGGGATCCGGCTGCAGTGAATGCGCGGCGGAGGGAAACGAGCGCGCCCTCGGCGCGCCCAGGCTCGCGCGGGGCCGCGGCGCTCGCGCGGGCGCTACTGCGGGGGCGTTTGGCCGCGGACCTGGCGGCGGCGCCTCCCCGGCTGGGGCCCTCGGTCCATCGCGCTCGGTATCGGGCGGCCTCTGGCTCCAGGACCCAGCGGCGGCTGCGGCGGGCGCCGGCCGCATGAGACGCTCCCGCCCATTGGCCCGCCGTATCCGCCACCGCCATTGGCCCGCCCCGCCGGACGGCAGGGGCTTCGCACGTCACGGCGTCGAGGCGGAAGTGCGCTGTTGGGGTGAAGGGGCGACTGCGACCTGACGGCTTCCGTGACAGGCCTGAGGCGGGACTAGGAGGACGTCCCGGGAACGATTGGCCAAGGTCGTGAGCCCGGACGCTTGGGCGGGGCGGGGGAGGGACAGCGGACAATCGGATTGGCTGCCTGCGTCGCAATGGGGTGGTCCTCCGCTCTCGGGCACGACAATTGGCCCTACGAAGTGCCGGAAGCCACGGGGTCGTGGTCTCGGGACCACACTGCTCGGCTCGCGGAGCCCGTCGCGGCCAGTCTGCCCAGCTCCAGAAAGGGGAGTCCCCGCTCCCGCCCGAGGCGTCGGGCGTCGGCTGGCGAGCGGCCGCTGGTCGTCCGCGGCTTCGGAGAGCGCTTCCCGCCGACGGCCACAGGAGCAGTCAGCCAAACGCGTGCCTCCTGCCGCGCGCGAGCGGCGCTCGTCGTGAGCGTGCCCTGGGAAAGGCCGAGGGCCGCGGCCGCGAAGCCGGGAGGGTGCTGCCGAAGGCTCGCCCAGGCTTTCGCGTTTGCCGAGGTGGAAGTCAGATGGTCATCTACGAAGTGGTGATTCGGGAGGCAGACTCCAGCTAGAATTAAAAGTGGCCAAGCCTCCTGTTTAAATGCACTTCTATACTTGTTAGGAACTAAGCCGAAAAGGTAGGTAACCAAAATCGAATCGGTGTCACTCTGATTTTCTCTCATACGTAGGACTGAATCCAGGGGCGCTGTACCACTGGGCTACACCGCCCCCCTTTTTATATATTGATACAGGGCTTCGCTACTTTGCCCCGCTGGCCTCGAATTTCGAGATCCTGCCTCAGCCTCCCAAGTCGCTGGCACCTGAGGCCTGTTGCACCACGCCCTACTGCTGCTTTTTTTTTTTTTTAACTGGGTTCTAAACAGGGTAACCAGGGTATTTACAGGGTTCATATGGAATTATAAAACCAAACTGGATGGACCTTAAAGATGATCTTTTATGCAAGCCGAACTACTCCTGTTCCAATCCTAGCCCTGCGGTTGACTGGCTGTAACCCTGGGCAGTTTATCTTTCAGACCGTCACTTTCTCATGGGTAAAATGGGAATAGAAAGAGGCTGAGCTTGTGGCTCAGTGGCAGAGCGCTTGCCTAGCAATGTGTGAGGCACTGGGTTCAATCCTCAGCACCACATGTAAATGAATAAAATAAAGGTCCATTGACAACTAAAAAATATTTTTTAAAAATGGGAACAGCAAGTAGCACCTGTTGGCCAGTGTCATGAAGATTAGGCCTTGAGGATGCTAACCCCCAGGAAAGTGCCTGGGAGGCTTCCCTATCTATGGAAGCACCGAGTCGGGGGAGTAAAGGGCTTCAGACTCTTCAGAGGCAGCCAGGTCTTTATTTCAGTTACAGCCAGGAACTTCATGGGGTCAGAAGTGGACACCTGATAAAAACAGCCAGCCCTCAGGCTGAGGAGCACTCATGAAGAGATGATCCAAGGGTTCCCGTATCGGCCTCGCTGTAAGGCTTGCCTGGTAAAAACTGTGGAATTCAGGGTCCCGGGCCCCAGCTTCACCTACAGGGTCAGCCTGGATGAAAGAGAACTAGAAGCTGCAATTTCTAATTTCTTCCCTGACAACACATTCATTCTTTGGATAAACTTGAAAAAAACACTGATGTAATCCAATTAATATTCTTTCTAGGGTATTTAAATATGAAATGTGAATAAACTGGGAATTTGCCGCAGAAACTGAATCTGAAAATATGCAAACTGAAATTTTCCACAGAAAGAAGTAAAAACTGTGAAGAAATAAAATGCAAACTAAAAGGAAAGAATTAAGCTGTTTAATGCATTAATTAAAACAATGATGTGGACCATATCAAACTTCTTCAAAGAGAAACAGAATAGGCATAATCTCTACCAGCATGTGGTTGATTGGCATGGGAAGTGCATGTTTGGCAAATAAAACGAGTACAGCTGTGGTCCAAATGTTTTGTAACTCCAAAATCCATATGTTGAAGCATAATTGCAGGGTGATGTATTCAAAGGGCCTTTTGAGAGGTGATCAGGTCATGAGGGCAGAGCTCTCTCCAATGACATTAGTGCCGTTAAAAATGAGTCCTGAGCCAGGCACATGGCCCAATCCTATAATCCCAAGAGGCTGAGACAGGAGGATCACGGGTTCAAAGCCAGCCTCAACATTTTAGCAAAGCACTAAAAGTGACTCTGTGAGACCCTGTCTCTAAAAATACAAAAGAGAGCTGGGGGTGTGGCCCAGTGGTTGAGTGCCTCTGAGTTTAATCCCTGTTACCACCACCACCCCAAAAAAAGAGTTCTGGGCCTGGGGTTTTTGGCCAGTGGTAGAGTGCTTGCCTACCATGTGTGAGGCATATATTTTTCTTTCTTTCTTTTTTTTTTAAGAGGTGAGAGAGAATTTTTAATATTTATTTTTTAGTTTTCGGCTAACACAACATCTTTGTTTGTATGTGGTGCTGAGGATCGAACCCGGGCCGCACGCATGCCAGGCGAGCGCGCTACCGCTTGAGCCACATCCCCAGCCCTATATTTTTCTTTTTTAAAAATGAGTTCTGGATGGGGCTGTGGCTCAGTGGTAGAGCGCTTGCCTAGCATGTGTTAGGCACTGGGTTCAATTCTCAGCATCACATATAAAAAAAAATAAAGGTACGTTGACAACTAAAAATATATATATATATTTAAAAAAATGAGTTCTATTAGTTATAGTGTCCCACCTCTGTAATTCCAGTGGCTCAGGAGGCTGAGGCTAGAGGATTGTGAGTTGAAAGCCAGTCTCAGCAATTTAGCAAGGCCTTAAACAACTTTCACCCAGTTGCAAAATTGAAATATATGTGTGTGTATACATACATACATATATATGAAAAGGGCTGGGATGTGGCTCAATAGTTTCCCAGAAAAATAAAGAGTCCTGAGCCAGGCATGGTGGGCCCATGCCTATAATTCCAGTGGCTCTGGACAATAAGGCAGGAGGATCACAAGTCCAAAGTCAGCCTCAGCAATTTAGTGAGACCCTAACTCAAAATTTGAAAAAAAGAAATGGAGATGTGACTCCGATTAAGCAACCCTGTGTTCAAAAAAGACCTGGCACAGTGGTGCACACCTGTAATCTCAGTGACTTGGGAGACTGAGACAGGAGGACCATGAATTCAAAGCCAGCCTCAGCAATTAGCGAAGCCCTAAGTAACTCAGACCCTGTCTTTACAAAAAAGAGCTGGAAATGTGGCTCAGTGGTTAAGTGCCCCTTCATGCAATCCTTGGTACCAAAGGGGGGAAAATAAGACTGAGATCAAAGAATAAAACACTGTAAAATATCTCAAGTAAATTTTTAAAATTTATTACATGTTGAAATAATATACTTCAAATGCATTACATTGAATAAAACATACTGTTTGGTTCCTTTTCCTTTTAGTCATAGCCTCTAAGAAATTTTTTCCCCCATTTGGTATCAGGGATTGAACCCAAGGGCACTTAATCACTGGGCCACATCCCCAGCCGATTTAATTTTTTGAGACAGGGTTTCACTAAGTTGCTTAGGACCTTCCAACATTGCTGAGGCTGGCTTTCAACTTGCAATCCTCCTGTCTCAGCCTCCCGAGCTCCTGGGATTACAGGTGTGTGCCACTGTGCCTGGCTACTGTGAAAGCTTCAGTTTACACATGGTTCCCATTCTGTTCTGCTGATCAGCCCAGGCAGAGGTCCTTTGGTGGGGAGAAGCACACTTTCTTTCAACAAAGTGCCTACTGTGTGCCTAACTCCATCCTACAAACTATTAATAAAGTGTAAAAGGACCAGGTACAGTGCCATAGAGCTGTGATCACAGGACTCAGGAAACTGAGGCTGGAGGATAGCAAGTTCCAGGCCAGTCTGGGACTTAACAAGGCCCTAAGCAACTTAGCGAGACCCTGTCTCAAAAAATAAAAGGGCTGGGGATGTGGTTCAGTGGTAAAGTGCCCCTGGGTTCAATCTCAAATACCAAAAAGCCAAGCATGGTTGTATATACCTGTAATCCCAGCAACTCAGGAGGCTGAAGCAGGAGGATCGAAAATTAAAGACTAGCTTCAGCAATTTAACAAGACCCTATCTCAAAGTTGAAAAGGGTTGGGTGGCTGGAGATGTAGCTCAGTTTTAGGGTGCTTGGCTAGCATGCACAAGACTCTAGATTCAATCCCCAGCATCAAAAAAAGGGGGGTGCAAAAAGGACCCTGATACATGACCCATCCCTGTAATCCCAGCAACTCGAAAGGCTAAATTTCAGAGGATCAAAAGTTTGAGGCCAGCCTGGGCATTTTAGTGAGACCCTGTCTCAAAAATAAAGGGGCTGGAAATGTAGTTCAATGGTAGAGTGCCTCTGGGTTCAATCCTCAGTAACAGGAAAAGAAGAAAATGGGCTGCATTATAAACTCTAGTAAAGTACCCCTGGATTCAAATCTCCAGACCAAAAAAATAAAAAATAAGATTTCTGCCTGTAAATCCAAAATGTCCAACAGCTACCTGTATGGGTAACACATGAATACGGGACACTGGGGAACAGCAGCAAAAAATGCTGGCAGCCAGCCAAGCCAGGCAGACCCAGCACAGCCCGAGGAGCATGGGAATGATTTCTGGACTGGATCAGAAGGTGCCAATGAAGGGTTTCACTCTGGCATGCATAGGGTCATATTTCCACTTTAAAACATCACCCCTGGGCTGGGGTTGTGGCTCAGTGGTAGAACGCTTGCCTAGCACAGGTGAGGCGCTGGGTTCCATCCTCAGCACCACATAAAAATAAATAAATAAAATAAAGGTAAAAGAAAAAAGATGCGGGCATTGCCTTTAAAAATAAATAAATAAATGGAACATCACCCCTGTTGGTCATGCCTGTAATCCCAGTTACTCCAGAGGTTGAGGCTAGACTGGGCAATTTAGCAACACCCTGTCATCACAATGTGTCTGTCTGCTGTCAATTGAGCCCAGGGCTGCTTAACTGCTGAATCACATTCCCCAGCCCTATTCAGTATTTTTTTTTTCTGTATTTTATTTAGAGACAGGGTCTCACTGAGTTACTTAGTGCCTCTCTATTGCTGAGGCTGGCTTTGAAGCCACGATCCCCCTGCCTCAGCCTCCCGAATCCCTGGAAATTATAGGTGTGCACCACCACACCAAACTCACAATAATTTTTAGAAATTAAAAGAGCTGGCAATGTAGCTCAGTGGTAGAGCACCCCAGGTTCAGTTCAGTTCTACAAATGATAATAAGTAAAATAAAACATGGCCTGTGCAACCCTATGAGGGCGAGAGGCTTCAGGGAGGCCCCAGAGAAGCTGCTCCGGCATTTGCAGGTGAAGAGACTAGGGAGAGAGAGACTGGAAGGTGGCAAAGATGTAGAGAAGGTCCAGGAGGTGGACAACAGCCGAGGAGGGAGGCAGAGGAATCTGGACGTCCTTCAGCTTGCCAGGAACCGCATGGCCACATATTCCAGCTTTTCCTTAGAAACTGGAAATGATATTGTCACAGCATACTTCATTAAGGGAAATTGATGTTTTATTTTAAACACTGTGGATCAGACAAAACACATCAGGCCCATACACTCCATCTGAGTACCTGGAGAGTGGTCCTCCAGTAAGTACAATCTGTACCACCTGGACACTCTTTATCTTTATTTATTTTTTTCTGGGCATTGAACCCAGGGGCATTCTACCACTGAGCCATATCCCCAGCCGCACACCTTTCCATTTTGAGATAGCATCTCACTAAGTTGCCCAGACTGGCATAGAACTAGCGGATCCTCCTGCCTCAGCCTCCTGAGTCACTGGGATTATACATGTGCTCCACCACACCCACATGGACTATTGTTTTCTCAAATGTGTTTCCCAGGCCCTGCTCCAGAGATTTGATCTCCATGTTGGAGGGGGGGATCCAGAGACCTGCAAGTCATCATTCATCTCCAGAGCCTCCCAGCCTCCTCAGAAAGACCTGCCCCTGACAGTTGCTATCTTAGCACACCTCTGGTACTGATTTGCAGGTGTTTGTTTAAGCTGCCCGTCCCATGTTGAGCCCTTGGGTTCATTCTGCAACAATTCATGGTCTGCTTTTTGCCAGGCACTGGCCCTAGAGCTATGGAGTTAGCCATGAACATAACTAAGTCCCTACCAGAGGCACTGACATTCCAGTGTGTCTCTAGTTACTGAAACCAAAATAAGCTAATTGTTCATTAAACGTGAGCCACATGTAGCTGCAAAGAACAGATGTGGTGGACATCAGAGTTAAGATGCCCAGGGCAGGTGATACTTAGCTTCAAGTGAGAACAGACCATGTGTTCCAGGGAAGAGAACATGCAGATCTCATTTTGCCCCTAAGCAGAGGCACTCAGAGGCTCCATCACACTCCCGTCAGGCCCCACTATGGCCCCAAACATACTGCCTCAGAATATGAGAGGTCATTGCATGGGCAGCCTCCTCTGCCCTTCCTGGCAGTGACCAGAGGTCACTGATGAAAGGTAGGCAGCCCCACCTCACCAGGCTTGCTTTAACTTCCTCTTCCACATAAGTGGCCAGGGCAGGCCATATTCTGGCACCTTTCCTCCCGTCTCCTCCCCTGTGGCCTTGTAGTAGGAGCTGATAATTGGGTTTGGGCCAGACAGGCCTGGCCTCCACCCTGTGGTCAGCCCTAGCTCACCAGCATTCTTGGCATTGGAGTCAGGAACCCAAGCGCATTTCACAATCAGTGATGACAGGCTTTGTTCCCCAGTTCCCACAGCACAATGGCACATCACCCTCCCAGGCACAAGGGCAGAGAAGCTGTGAGGTGAAGCAAGATGGAGTCCTGGGCCCTGACCCCAGTACCACCAAACAACCAGGGTAGAAAAGCAGTGGCCGTGCCCATCACCCCAGCCACTCAGAGGCTGAGTTCGGAGGGGCACAGGTTCCAGGCCAGCCTGGGCAATTTACTGAGGCCCTGTCCCAAAAATAAAAATAGCTGTGTGTACCTCCCTTGTAAAGCTCCCCTGAGTTCATTCTCCAGTACCTGGAAGGGGGAAAAAAGACTCTGCTTCAGTTCTTAGGACTCTATACCCAGAAGTGGGCTTGCTGACCTTGTGGTGCTTCTACCTTAACGTGGAGGACTTCCCTGCTGCTTTCCCTAGCAACTGCACCGTTCTCATTTTCAACCAGTGATGCAGGAGCTCCAGGTTCTCCACATTCTCACCACTGCTGATAATCTCTGGGAGGTTTTTTGGGTTTTTTTTTTTGTTAGGGGGAGGTGCCAGGAATTGACCTCAGGGTCACACGACCGCTAAGCCACATGTCAGCCCCTATTTTGTATTTTATTTAGAGACAGGGTCTCACTGAGGTTGCTTAGCGCCTCAGTTTTGCTGAGGCTGGCTTTGAACTTGCAGTCCTCCTGCCTCATCCTCCCAAGCCTTTGGGATTACAGATGTATACTACTGAAGCCTGCAATCTCTGGGTTTTTAAAGCTTTTTTTTTTTTTTGTGCATTATAATTTTTTAAAAAAAAATAATAGCTATCCTAATGACGTGAAGTGTATACACTTTTTCTTATAGTAGGGATTGAACCCAGGGCAGTTCTACCTCTGAGCTACATGCCCTCTTTTATTTTGAGACAGGTCTTTCTAAGTTGCTGAGGCTGTCCTACAGCTTGAGATACTGCTGCCCAGTGAGGTGGTACTGATCATGCTTCTGAAGTGCCTCTCCCTGACATCAGTGAGGGCCAGCCTCTTTCTGGTTGCTTCCTGACTGTGTGCATCTTCTCCATAAAAGTGCTTATATTTCCTCCCATTCCAAGTGCCTTTTTACTCTTTTAATAGTCTTTTGATGCACAAAAACTTAATTTTCATGAAGTCTAATGTTCTGTTTTTATGGTTGCCTGTATCTTTGGTATCATGTCCAAACAGTCATTGCCAGATCCAGTGTCCAGAGTTCTACAACATTGAGTCTCACACTTAGCTCTTCTAATTCATTTTGAGTTAACTTCTGAACATGGTGTAGGGTCCACTTTCCCCAAGGCCTTTGCTGAAGACACAGTCCTTTCCCTAGCGTGTGGTCTGGCACCCTGGAGGGCCCCTTGACCAAAACACAAGGGTTTATTTTCAGCCTCTGTACAGTTTCTTTGGTCTGTATCTCTCTCTTTATGCCAGTCCCATGCTCTGTTATGGCCATGGTTTAATAAGACCTAAAATCAGAAAGTGTGAGTCCTCCGTCTTTGTTCTTTTTCAAGAATGTTTTGGCTATTTGGGATTCCTTGAAATTCATAAATTTTAGGATGGAATTTATTTCCCTCCCTGTCTTTCTGTCTCCCTCCCTCCATCCCTCCATCCTGCCATCTCTTCTTCTTTTCAATTCTGGGAATCAAACCCAGAGCTTTGCACATGCTAGACTAATTCTATACCACTGAGCTGTATCACCAGTCCCAAGATGGGTTCTTCTATGTAAAATACATCATCAGGATTCTGATAGGGGTTGCATTGAATCTGTAGATCACTTTGGGTAATACTGATATCTTAACCAATTGTATCTTAAGAAAAGGAATTTTTTGTGATTTCCTTTTAAGATGGCTTGTGTTTGTAATAGAAATGCACTGATTTTTTTTTTAATGTTTATTTTTTAGTTTTCAGCAGACACAACATCTTTGTTTGTACATGGTGCTGAGGATCAAACCCTGGCATCACGCATGCCAGGCGAGCACGCTACCGCTTGAGCCACATCCCCAGCCCAATGCACTGATTTTTGAGTGTTGACTTTATATCCTTCTATTCTGCTGAATTAATGTATAGGATTTTCTATATCATTTCATCACCTACATGATATTTCAGATATGTTAATCTGCCTCAGTATAGTAACCATTTTTCTATATACAATGTTGCATAATATCATCTTGGAAGCCTCAATTATGTACAGGAAAATTGTTCAAAAATAAAGGTAAAAAAAAATTTTTTTTGCAAGATGGACACCATATCTTCATTTTATTTTTATGTGGTGTTGAGGATTGAACCCAGCGCCCCGCGCATTGCCAGGTGAGCGTGCTACTGCTTGAGCCACATCCAGCCCAAAGGTAAAAATTTAAACTTAAAAAATTTCAAACTGTGAGAAACAGTAAGTTCAGTGGTCCATTTTCTTCTTCTTCTTTTTTAACTCAGGGCACTCGACCACTGGGCCACATCTCCAACCCTTTCTTGTACTTTATTTAGAGACAGGGGCTCACTGAGTTGCTTAGTGCCTTGCCATTGCTGAGGCCGGCTTTGAGTTCTTGATCCTCCTGTCTCAGCCTCTTCAGTTGCTGGGATTACAAGCGTGCGCCACCACACCCAACCAGTGGTCCATTTTCAAAATGCAGTAATCTCAGTGACTCGGGAGGCTGACAGGAGGATCACGAGTTCAAAGCCAGCCTCAGCAACAAGGAGGTGCTAAATAACTCTATGAGACCCTGTCTCTAATAAAATGCAAAAATTGGTCTAGGGATGTAGCCCAGTGGTCCAGTGCCCCTGAGTTCAATCCCTGGTACCTTCCCCCTCCAAAAAAAACTTTATATATGGAAAATAATTTTTTTTCTTTTTTTTAGTTGTGATGCTGAGAACCCAGGGCTCATACATGCCAGGCAAGTGCTTTACCACTGAGCCACAACCCCAGCCCACTATTGAACTTCAAATGTAAAATTGCTGGGGAAGTAAAAAACAGTAAAGGGAAAATAAAACAAATGGTTACCAGCAGTTAACAACTTAGTGTGAAAGACTCACAGCCCCTTGACAAACAGGAGGTAAGAAAGAAGGGGACACCCAAGACCTTTCCTGCAGTCCCCAGTCCATAAGCCATATATATATATTGTAAATGGACACAATACCTTTTTTTATTTTTTATTTATTTTTATGTGGTGCTGAGGATCAAACCCAGTGCCTCACACATGCCAGTAAAGCGCTCCCCCACCTTTTTTGGGGAGAGGGGCATGTACCAGGGACACTTATAGCCACTGAGCCACATTCCTAGCCCTATTTATTTATTTATTTACTTATGAGACAGAGTCTCACTAAGTTGCTGAGGGCCTACTGAGTTTCTGAGGCTGACTTGGAACATGCTGTCCTACTGCCTCAGCTTCCTGAGTTCCTAGGATTATGTGCATATGCCACCACACCCAGCCCCCCAGTCCTTTTTAAAGTTCCTTTTTGTTTGGTTTGGGGGTTTCTTTGTGAGGCATTTTAGAGTCTAAGTAAAAGGTGGACTGGGGATGTAGCTCTTCCCCAGCATGTCTGAGGGATGTCTATTACCACACAGGAGAGTCTAGGTGGGCTGCAGGCTCATTGGTGCACTATCTCAGTGACATCTTGGGAACAGATTTCCTGCCTCATCCTAAAGCCTTGTCCAGTAACTGTGGAGTCTGTCTTTTAGGGGTAGATGGCCTGCCAAAGTTGATCACAATGAGATTACGGTGGTTGCTTTGTGCTGTGTGTTCTGAAAGTGTGTGGGCTGGGTGTGGTGGTACACTCCTATAATCCCGAGGCTGAGGGAGGAGGATCACAAGTACAAGGCCAGCCACAGCAAGTTAGTGAGGTTCTGTCTCAAAAATTAAAAAGCACCCCTGGGTTCAATCTCCAGTACCCCCCCCCAAAAAAAATCAGTGTGTTTGACCCCTTGCAGATCCCCCAAATGCTTATGAGGGTAAGTGTTATAGTTTGGATCTCAAGGGTCCCCAAAAGCTCCTGTGTTGGAGACTGGTCCCAGATGCAGTAAGCAGAGGTGGGGCCTGGGGGAGTGATGGGATCACCAGGACTCTGACCTCAGGACGCATGGCTTTATGGGCTGTGGGGGAGTAGTGGAAATGTTAGGAGGTGGGCCCCGTTGGAGGAAAAGGCCACTGCAGCAGGCCCCGGGAGGACATATCTTGCCCCCAGCAGCCATGCGCTACCACAAGCTGCCCATCATGATGGCCTGTCTCACCCCAGGCCCAAAGTGATGGGACCACTCAGCCATGGACTGAACCTCTGAAACCATGAACCAAAACAAATGTTTCCTCCTTTTATTTTTCTCACATATTTTGTCACAGTGACAGAAAGCTGACTCATAATACAGTCCACAAGTTCAAAGTGTTTCCATGATGATACTAAGAGGTGTCGTCCCTTCTGCCCTTTCCTAAGTGTCTGTGGGCCTCTCTAGCAGCGGTACTGTGATGAGACCCCACTCTGACCCCTGAGGAATGTGTGCTGTGTTAACATACCTGCTTCGTTGTCCCTGGGATCAATGTCCATAGGTACAACCCACAAGACAAACCAGGGGTATTTAAGAACCTGAAGAGGTTCTGAAACCAATCAGCTGTGAGCTGCTGGCTTGGCCTTGCTATGTGCTGGGGAATGGCCCCCGAGACACCACACGGCTCTACACTTTGTCTCATGCAGCAACACAGAATTGACAAAGGAAACCAAGCTCCAATCCAGGGTCAAGACCCAACAAATACTGGGACTGGGGCTGCGGCTCAGTGGTGCTCACCTAGTATGTGTGAGGCACTGGGTTTGTTTGATCTTCAGCACCACATAAAAATAAATAAAGGTGTTGTGTCCATCTAAAACTCAAAAAAACAAAAAATTAAAGACCCAACACATTAATTATGCATCATCTGTTTAATACTTTTTTATTATTTCGTACTGGGGATTGAATCTAGGGGTGCTCTGCCACTGAGCTGCATTCCTGGCCCCCTTTTTTTTTTATTCTGAGGATTTCTCTAAATTGCTCAGGCCTGCCTCTAGCTTGGGATTCTCCTTCCTCAGCTTCCCCAAATTCCTGGGATTAAAGGTAACACCCAGCTCCCAGTTTTACTTTGTAACTTTTAAAGGTATTTGGGAAATAAAAGGATAGATTTCACCACTGGGCCTTGCCTGCACCTTAGCTTTACACAACTGTACCTCAATTCCAGGCAGTTTCCACTCAGGAAAAGCCCTAGCCTCAGGGGACAGCTGTGTTCCCTTTGCCCAGATGGCCCTAGACAAGTGCTTCAGCATGTGGACATCCTCTGTGGGACTTGTTACATTTTGTCTGTTCTGTTTATGAACTGTAACCTCATATAGGATTGCCTTAGAATCCAAGTAACAAATCCTCATGCTAAATAGAACAGCAAGGGTGTTGGGGATGCAGCTCAGTGATAGACTCATTCCCCACCCAGCTCTGCACAGAACAAAAACAGCAAGAACAAACGGCATGCTTTGTGTGAGGCACACCTAAAGCCACCTACAAATCTCATCTTGACCTGACCAGCTCTGCTGCTCCTTCCAGCTGGAGCTGGCCCTGAATTCCAGAAACCAGGACACAGGCTCCTGGCAGGCAGGGAGATCCTAGCCAAGGGCCAACCTGCCAGGGGTTGGCTCGTCCACAAAACAAGGGGGTCTGGAGTAGACCATGGTCCAAATTCTTTCCGAAGTGACCACCTTAAGCAGGAAGCAGTGCCCAAGTCCACTATGCTTCTTTCTTCTTCAGTACCTAGCCTGCTGGTCGCCACCCTGTCCACTGTCTCAGCCCAGCCTGGTTGCTCACCCTCACTGTACATGGCAGCTGACCCATTGGGCATACTCAGCTGACCTGGTTGCTTCCTGGGGTTGCAGATAAGAAAAATCAGCGGAGCAACAAAATAAACAGACTCTGCCCTTCCCAACCTCAGGAGAGCCATCTCCTCTTCTCTGCCCCACCTGGTTCAGGCAGAAGCTCCTTCATGCACCCCATAACAGGCCATGCTGGTCTCCCTGGTCCACCAAAAAGATGTATCTAAAACAGAACTTGTGGCTGGGTGTGTGCTGCTGGGATATTTGAAGCAGCTCAGGAGGCTGAGACAGGAAGATCATGAGCTCAAAGGCAGCCTCAGCAATGAACAATTCAGTGAGACCCTGTCTCTAAATGAAATTCAGAATAGGGCTGGGATGTTGCTCAGTGGTTGAGTGCCTCTGAGTTCAATCCCCGGTACCAAACAAAAAAATAATAATAAAATAAAACAGACCTTGTAATCCCAGCTACTCAGGAGGCTGAGGCAGAAGGATTCCAAGTTTGAGGCCAGCCTCAGCAACTTATGGATACCCTATCTCAAAAAATAAATAAAATTTACAAAAAAAAAAACTGGGCTGGTGACATAGCTCAGTGGTTAAGTGCCCGAGGGTTCAATCCTTGGTGCCAAAATATACGCGCGCACACACACAGCATTTGAGGGGGGCCAACAGTCTTTAGGGATATGGTGTTGGAAATTTCCAATGAACAGGGGACAAGTGTGGGAATGGTAGCGATGCAACTCCCTGGTCTCAAGCTCCTTTCTGGAGGGTAGTAGCTGTCCAAAATTCAGTGGCTTCTTGATTTGTTGAAAACCAATAATGGTCACAGACCATGAGGGTCCAGGAAAAGTCAGCCAGTGACAATCTGTGACCTTGATCAAAGGCCTAAATCTACAGTCCCCCTACTGTTCAGGAAAAGGACAAACTCTGTTCCCAGGTATGAGAAGCTGACTGCTGACCCTGAGCTAGATAGTGAAGGGATGGTCAGTCTGGCCTCAGGCTGCACCCCAGACAGAAGCCGCAGAGGGTCCCCTTCAACTAAATACAGCCCTTTCTTGCTTCAAATATCTTTATCATGTAATGTTTTGAACAACTAATAATAATTTTATATATATATATATATCTTCATCACTCCTCTCTCAAGTGCTTCTAGGATCAGAACAGTAGCAAGCCAAATACTTTGAAAAAACAGCTGTCCATCAGACACCCTGAGCGGATCCCTTTTTGCCAGTAGATGGCCTCCTGGGGTGTTGGAGAACCCCCAGGCATCTGGCCAGTGATGAATGGACTTGCACAGGCAGATTCCAGTGTGGACAAACCACCAGTGAAAACTGTCGTGACCAGGAAGGCCTGGTCCGGCAAGGAATCGAGGAAGTATGCCCTCCAGCCATAGCTCTGGCTTTGCCCTGCTCTGGGGCTCAATTTCCTCAGCCCCCTGGTCACATCAGTCCTGCACCTGCACTGCAGCACCTGAAGACAGATGCTCTCCACACACAGCCCCGAGGAAGAACTTTATGGTGTCCACTTTTCTGTTCCTGAGCCAACCAACGGGGCAAGAGCAGCTAGGCTAGAAAGGGTCAGGCCTGGGGTGTAGTCACAGGATTGGCAAGTGTGAGGAACAGGGCTCATGCTGGGGGCACCTATCACAATCCTGTCGGCAGCCTCCAAGATGGCCCTCAGTGACCCCATCCCTGCTGTCCACACCCTGAGGGAGTCCCTCCCACACGGAGCCAGAGCGGGTCTCAGTGACCATGGCACTGTGTGCGTGGTGGCAGTCATGGCCTACCACTCCTGAGATTAAATCTCAAAGGGCTGTGTCTTGCATCTGGGCCTCTGACTGCTAGTAATTGGCTTTGGGCAGCCTGCTGCTATGTCATGAGTAACCCCGAGAAAGCCACCTGGCAGGGAACAGAGCCTCGAGTGATAACAGCTAGGCCTCTCACCCTGACCAGCTCCCAACTTCAGAGACCCAGCAAGGTGAGTCTCCAAGTCGTGGGTTTGAGGAGTTCCCCATGGAGAGCACACAGCCCTCACCTTTGGAAATCCCTCCTAAGGGCCTGTCAGAAACCCACACCAAGTCTAAAGGAATGTCGAGAACTTGATACCTATTAGCCCAAATTCTACTTTTTAAAAATATTTTTAGTTGTAGATGGACACAATACCTTTATTTTATTTATTTATTTTTTAATATGGTGCTAGGGGGCTGGGGATGTGGCTCAAGCGGTAGTGCACTCGCCTGGCATGTGTGCGACCCTCTGGGTTCGATCCTCAGCACCACATACAAACAAAGATGTTGTGTCCACCGAGAACTAAAATAAATAAATATTTAAAAATTATCTCTCTCTCATCTCTGTCTTTAAAAAAAATATATATATATGGTGCTAGGATCGAACCCAGTGCTTGCTAGGCAAGCCCTAACCCCAGCCCTGTCTTTTCTTCTTTTTGTATCAGGGATTGAATCCAGGGGCTCTTAATCACCAGCCCTTTTTGTTTTATTTGTTTGTTTATTTTTGTACCGGAGATTGAACTCAGGGGCACTGGATCACTGAGCCACCTCCCCAGCCCTTTCTTATATTTTATTTAGAGACAAGGTCTCACTGAGTTGCTTAGTGCCTTGCTTTTTGCTGAGGCTGGCTTTGAACTTATGATCATCCTGCCTCAGCCTTCCAGGCCACTGGGATTACGGTGTGCACCACTGTGCCCAATCCTTTTTAAATTTTGTTGTTTGTTTTGTTTTGAGATAGGGTTTCACGTTACTAATTGCTGAGGCTGGCCTCAAACTTGCAGCCTCCTGATTCCCTGAGATTACAGGTATAGCCACTGTATCTGGCATCTGCCCAATTTTTTTCAAAGGTTTTTTTTGTTTGTTTTTGTTTTTTTCTGAATAAAAATAGACTTTTTATCTTTTCAAGAACAAAATCTTTTTTTAATATTCATTTTTTAGTTGTAGTTGGACCCAATACCTTTATTTTATTTACTTATTATTATGTGGTGCTGAGGATCGAACCCAGGACTGTGGAGCTGGGGTTATAGCTTGGTGGTTGAGTGCTTGTCTCGCATGCATGAGGCACTGGGTTCAATCCACAGCACCACATAAAATAAGTAAAATAAAGATAAAAAAAGAACAAAATCTGTGTACAAAGTCTTGTTGTGCATATGATGAGTAAGACCCAGATAGGTGATAGCTAGGAGGGTCAGGGATGTGGCTCAGGGGCACAGCACTTGTCTAACATGCCAGAGGTCCTGGGACAGACCCCCAGCACCCCTGCCCCCAAAAAGGGATGTGAGAAGTTGTTTCCTAAGAATCATCTTTGGTTCAGAAACAAGATTTACTGAGGGGTGGGGTTGTGGCTCAGAGTAGAGTGCTTGCCTAGCATGTGTGAGGCACTAGGTTTGACCCTTAGCACTACATAGCCTGCTGCTATTTAGTGTCCACCTGTAACTAAAAAATAAATCTTAAAAAAAAAATTTTACTGAGATCCACAGACATGAAGTTGTTTATTGAAGCATTCCTCAAGTAGTATTTTACAGACAGCATCCCAATACCAGACTAGCGTTTGGCCACAGACCTCAACCCAGCTTCAACAAGCTGAGCACCCCAGTGTCATGACCACAGGCGCCATGACCACAGCATACAAGATTCTCAGAGGCCAGTTCGGGGAGAGAGCACCAGGCTAAAAAACAGTTCACAAATTTAGTTGAGGCCACATTAGGGAAGAAGCAAACAGTTATTTATTCAAATATTAATAAGGAAGCCTATGGGGCTGGAGATATAGCTCAGTTAGTAGAGTGCTTGCCTTGCATGCACAAGGCCCTGGGTTCATTCCCCAGCACCACCAAAAAGAAATAAAGAAAACAAAAAGCTTTTAGTTTAAAAAAAAAAATAAGGAAGCCTAGATCTTTTATTTATTTATTTATTTTAGTTATAGTTGGACACATACCTTTATTTTTATTTATTTTTATGTGGTGCTGAGGATCGAACCCAGTTCAATACTAGGCAAGCGCTCTACCGCTGAGCCACTACCCCAGCCCCAAGAAAGGAAGCCTAGATCTTAAAAAGGACCCAAAAGATCAACTTTTTTTTCAGAATTTTTTTTTTTGGGGGGTTACTGGACATTGAGCCCAGGGGCAATCTACCACTGAGCACATCCCCAACGCTTTTTTTTTTTAGTTGTTGATAGACCTTTATTTTATTTATTTATACATCGTGCTGAGAATCGAACCCAGTGCCTTACACATGCCAGGCCAATGTGCTACCACTGAGCCACAGCCTCAGCCCTCCAATGCTTTTTATTTTTTATTTTGAGACAGATCTTCCTAGGTTGCTGAAACTGGCCTTCAGCTTGTGATTCTCCTGCCTCAGCCTCTGAGCTGCTGGGCTTACGGTTGTGCACCACTGCACCTGACTTTTTTCAAAAATGTTAAAATATTATTCCTGTTTTGTAGATAAGACAATGAGGATCCAGGAGCAGCTTGTCTGAAGCCCTTCGGCTGTTGACGGAATCAGGCCCAGGCCCAGGCCTCCTCCATGTCAACATGGAGCAAAGACACAGCTGAGTAGGGACCGTCACTCTGCTCACGGCTCCTTCCAACAGTCTCAACATACATGTGATGCCTTCCCCTTAATGGACTGAACGTCTGGTGCTACCTGGCACCTGGTGCCAGGATAGCCATCCACAAAGCTAAGAAGGCCCTGACTCAGACCATTCCCCAGGAGACTGCCTCTCGCAGATATGCAAGGACCAGACGGTGCAGGGAGCCAGGCTGACACTTCCTTGACTGCCACGGTCAGCAAGCCAAGCTGTTAACAAGGAAGCGAGAATGAGTGAACACGGTGCAAGTGTTTGAGAGAAAATAAAACCCTACCCAGTAGGGCAGCGGGCTGCGGAGTGAGCCTGAGGTTGAAGGACAGTCCAGGCAGCTGGCCTGCTGGATACTCAGACGTAGTCCTGACTACCCAAGGCCTGTGACGTGATGGGACAGCAGAAATCACCATTCACCTCTCGCCTGCAGGACCTGGGGCACAGCCTCTGGACCAAGAGTTGATAGTCTCTTTCCCAGGCTCTCATTTCTCATGACATCTTCATAATAATTCCTGGATGCAAACAGCTTCTGGCTCATGAATGGCTTTCACATACATTTACTGCATTTTATCTTTGCAGCAACTCCGTGGGAAGCCCAAGGCTGATATTAGCCTGTCTTTGCAAATAATTATTATCCCCATTTTACTGATGAGAAAATTGAGGCTGGGAGCATTAACAACTTGCTCAAGGGGCTGGGAAGGACAAAGCTCAGGGTCTTTCCCCAGAGGCTGCCAACACCTTGCTTCTGAGTGAACCACCAGGCAGTGGCCCAACAGCAGTGGCTTTATTTCAAACATTAATAGGCCTGCTTCTTACACTCACACCACAACATGCAAATTCATTAGAGGCTTTGAGTCACAAACCCTCTAAACACACAGGCAAGAAGGGCTAGGGTACAAGAAAATCTTTGGAAGTCTGAATACAGTCACAAGACAAGGCTGGGGAGAGTGCAGGGGGACAGAGCCAGGGGGAGGGAAAGTGGGTGAGGAAAAACCCTCTGACTTGGTCTGTGAACCAAGGAAAGGACACAAAGTGCATGAGGAACAGGGAAGATGGGTGGATCCGGGAGATTATAAGAGAGGGGCTGGGGATGTGGCTCAAGCGGTAGTGTACTCACCTGGCAGGCGTGTGGCCCGGGTTCCATCCTCAGCACCACATACAAAAAAACAAAGATGTTGTGTCCACCAAAAACTAAAAATAAATAAATAAATATTTAAAAATTTTCTCTCTCTCTCTCTTTAAAAAAATATAAGAGAAATGGCAGGAAGAGCAATCAGTACTGACTCAGCAGTCCTGGGCCTAGGGACTACTCGCTCCACAGGCCCACAGAATAAGCCACACACACAGGGAGCAATAGCTGGTGCAGAGCTTAATGCAGGCAGGCAGGACACCTAACACTCACCCAGGCCTTTCAGGTTCAGGTTGAGGCACAGGGCAGGTGTGTGTGGCCCCTGGTTTGCCAGGCCCAATAGTGAGTGCAGGCCCATGCAGTCAGACCACCTTAGAAGCTGCCACCAACTTTAACTGTGATCTTGGGCGTGGTATCTTTTAATTTTTCTGAATCATTTTCATTATAAAATAGTGATATCAGAAGTATTTACTGAGTTGTGAATATCAACAGTGTTTGATGTGGAGCCAGACACTACTCAGCACTCCAAAATATTAGTTATTGTTATAATTGTTCATTATAAACCTGGGAACAGAAATACAGAGATAAGTGTAAGTCACTGTAACCCTTCTCTGTAGCAGATCCGACTGCTCTTGGGCACTCACTCTGGACCTGGGTAGACCCCATACCCAGTGGCCCTCACGGCTGCACTGGGTGGATAGCAGGGACTTGCCTGGGCTAGGAATGCAGCTGCCGTGGGATGAGACAACAGATCCCTCTCCCCATTGGGGAGCAGTGCCTCCGCATTTCCCATGAGCAACAGTGGGCTTATGCAATGCCTGGGCCATAAGCCTGGCAGGGTGCCATGTGACTTCCAGAGGTGAGTCAGCTGCCTCCAGCAGGGTGCAGCTGAGCTTGTCCAAGATGGCTATCCACATGAAACCCAAGGTCTGCAGAACAGATACTCCACTCCTGACCAAACTATGGAGTGGTTAATACTCTCCTTTCTAAAAGTTGTTAATCTGCTCTTCCTGCTACAGATTGAAGTTTTTGTTTCTAGGCTTCCAAGATTGAAGGAAAACAACTGTTCCCTTCCTGTGCACACTGACCCTTGGCAGCTTGAGCTCGCGTTCCTCAGCCCTCCTCTGGCCAGTGAACGACTAACCTGCCCTTGATCAGCAACTTGTGGCTTGGGAAGGCCTCCTTCCTTCTTTTCTGAGATAGGGAATGCAGATCTGGGTGGAGTTTTACTCAAACATAGGCTGGGCCACGCGTGGGTGGTGCAGACTGGGATCTCAGCCACCCGGAGGATTATAAGTTCGAGGTTAACCTCAGCAAGTCGGCGAGACCCTGTGTCAAAAAAATCAAAAAAGTGCTGGGGATGTAATTCGGGAGTAAAGCACCCCGGTCCAATCCCCAGTACCAAAAAAAAAAAAAAAAAAAAAAAGGCGCTGCAATATAAACGCCCGGAGATGGCTTCCCGCTGGAGGGCGCGGCGTCAAGTCCCCCAGGCCGCAGACCCTGCGGAGTGTCCAGCACGGGAGTGTCCGGCGGGTCGACGTCGCCGGGCTCACGATTGGACTCCAGGCGCTTAGTAAATCGTAGGGCCTCCTGAATTGGGATGCTCACGGGTCACCGGCGAAGACCAGAAGGCCACAAACGCGCAGGCGCCCGAAGGTTGCAGTTCCAGACCTCTACTGGAACCGGAAAGCGTCGCGAAGGTTCACCCCGATTTTCCCGGCTGCAGACCGCGCAGGCGCCCCGAGGACTTACCTCCACCCCGCGCCACCGCCCCGACGCGCAGGCGCCTTGAGGACTTACCCCGCCCCGCCCCGAACGCGCCGGCGCCCCCGAGGTGCACCACTGCGCAGGCGCGGCCCCGGGACCATGGCGGCCGCGTTGCTGCTCCTGCGCGCCCTCCGCCGAGGACCCTGGCCGGGTCCGGAGCGGCTCTGGGGCCCGGGCCTCCTCGCCGGGGCTGGGAGCAGGCGGCCGTACGTGGTCCGCAGGCCCCCGGTGGGTGTCGCCGAAGCTGGCGGCCGGGCCCTGCAGGTAACCCCGCCGCAGCGGCCGGGCCCCGGGTGGGGTCCATCCTTTGGCCCGCCTCCTGGGCCCGGCCCGGGGCTCGCCGTTTCCGGCGCGGCCGGCGCCCCCCGGGCCAGGGGGCTTGTTGGCGTGGCCGCGGGCTCGTTACCGACGGAACGCCCCGCCGAGCGCGCCCGTGCCTCTGAAGTTTCTGGAAAGACTGGCGGGCTCCCGGCCTGCGGTGCCGCGCTCTCACGTCCGTGTTTATTTTTCAGAGTTTGCAATGGCGAACGCTAACCCCAACCTTTGAAGGGATCAGGGGATTGTTACTGAAACAGCATCTACTTCAAAATCCATTCAGACTCTGGCAACTTTTAGGTGTGTATCTATTGAAGCTGAAGTGACAGTGACGGGGCAGAGGTAGTGGCATGGGCGAATAGACTGTCTTGCTTCCATCAGCGATGAACCACGTGGAGAAGAGTGATCCTGCTACCTCCCCCCGCAGGGTTGCAGCCTAGGAGCCGGAGGCCGGGGCGTGTAGCAGGTGCTGCCACCTAGGATAGAGTCGCTTAGGGAAGCACCTCTCTCCCAAAATGTCCTCAGAGTGACATATCCCTGGTTAGGATAATGGTACCAGCTTGGCATTGACAAGAAAATGGGAACAATCACAAGAGGACCTTTGTCCTCTATTTGTTATGAGTCCTGTGAGAGCCACAGTCTAGATGATTCGAAGTGAAGTTTTTCAAAAGGGGAGTTCTGTCGAAGGCCCAAAAAGATGATTTTGTTTTGAGGTTTTTGGCACTGGCAATTGAATTCAGGGGCACTGAACCACATCCCCAGCTTGTTTTGTATCTATTTTTTTAAATATTTTTAGTTGTAGATGAACACAATACCTTTATTTTTTTTAATGTGATGCTGAGGATCGAGCCCACTACCCCTCATGTGTGAGGCAAGCATTCGACCACTGAGCTACAACCCCAACCCCATTTTTTTATTTTTTATTTTGTGACATGGTCTTGCCAGGTTGTGTAGGGCCTCACTAAGTTGCTGAGTTTGGCTTTAAATTTTGATCCTCCGACTTCAGCCTCCTAAGCCACTGGGATTATAGGCCTGTGCCAAAGTGCCACCCCCTTTTCTTTTTTTCTTTGAGAAAAGGCCTCACTAAATTACTGAAGCTGGCTTTGAACTCCTGACCCTCCTACCTCAGCCTCTTGAGCCACTGGCTTTATGGGCATGCACCACCTGCCCGGCTGTAGTTGGCTTTCTTTCTTTCTTTCTTTCTTTTTTTTTTTTTTTTTCATTGCAAATGGTCACAATACCTTGATTTAATTTATTTATTTTTGTGTGATGCTGAGGATCAAACTGAGGGCTTCACATACTTGAGGCGAGCACTCTACCACTGAGCCCCAGTCTGTAGTAGGCTTTCTTGGAAAAGGTTTTTATTATTATCTAGTTAGCTCCCAGAACATCGTAGTAAGTATCTATAAAATGGCTCCAAATGTTTTATATCTAGAGGGTAATTAAAAATACCCTACAACCGGCTCGTCATAGTGGCACACGCCTGAAATTCAGCGGCTCTGGAGGCTGAGGCAGAAGGGTCACAAGTTCAAAGCCAGCCTCAGCAACTTAGTGAGGCCCTAAGCAACTCAGCCAGACCCTGTTCCTAAATAAAATATAAAAAAGGGCTGGGGATATGGCTCAGTGGTTAAGCACCTCTGGGTTCAATCCCCAGTACTAAAAAAAAAGTACCCTACAAATAATTTGCTTGTTGTTGGAGTGCACCATTGAGTGAAACACTGTGACATTCTGCAGCCTCTTTGAACTTAGGTTCAAGGACCTGGAGGATTGAGGCCATAATTTCACTCCTTCTCACCCAGCTGAAATGGGGAAAGTGAACTAGGTAGACTAATGTGGTCAGAAAGTGCTGTGCCTACCGATTGGTTGTGCCTCAGCATGTCATTTATGTGTTTCAGTGCTTCATTTGTGCCCAGTGGCGCTGAGACAGGAGGCCCATACCCCAGCCCTCCAGGACTCCTGATCTTGGTTTCACATGACAGTCAAGGTGGTCTGCTTGGCATTCTATTAAAGTTTGTGAAAAATGTTGCAGTTGAAGTCATGGTTGTGATAATTCCCCATTTATTCAGAATTGGGATAAGACCAGAGGTTTCCCAAGTTTTCTGGGACAGTGCCTGGGTTGCTGCTTTTGTCACATGTGCCAAAGCCACTTATGTTGTTCCTTTGTTTAGTTCTGTTTATAGCAATGTAAGTGATTGTTCTCCAACAAAATATAACGTTTTTTCCAATTTATGTTCCAGACATGTTTTTTTTCAGTGCTAGTGATAGAACCCAAGGCCTTGCAAGTGCTAAGCTCTACCACTGAGCTATTCTCCCTTTTATTTCCTCATGTTAACAAATTTAAGTAGCAGAGGTATTTGACTTCATATGTTGAAATAGTTTGTTATTTTCTAATTAGCAGATACAGTACTGGGAATGATGAAAGGGAATATTTCATCTCAGACTTACAATTTTTTTAACCTTTTTTTTTTTTTTAAAGAGAGAGAGAGAATTTTTTTAATATTTATTTTTCAGTTCTCGGTGGACACACATCTTTGTTGCATGTGGTGCTGAGGATCGAACCCGGGCCGCACGCATGCCAGGCGAGCGTGCTACCGCTTGAGCCACATCCCCAGCCCACCTTTATTTTATTTATGTATATTTATGTGGTGCTGAGGATTGAACCCAGTGCCTCACGCATGCTAAGCAAGTGCTCCACCACTGAGCTACGACCCCCGCCCCAGACGTAACAACTCTTGTAGACACAAGTTTCAGGTGGTTTTTGTTGTGATTTGGTTATTTGAGAATGTTTTGTTCTCTTGTGTGTCTCCCCTGTAGTTGGAAATCTTGGTTAGGTTCTTTCCCTGTTGCTTGTAGGTGGTACTTACTATTTCAACACCTCAACGATGAAGCAGAAAAATAATGACAATGATAAATCCAAGAGGAAGGCCCCTGAAGATGACGAAGGTATGCATATCTGGTGTTCTGACACAGTGGCTCCATCTGCTTGTCCTCACGTGTGCTCGCCGCTTGGCAAGGTGAAGCCTGTGTGGTACAGCGAGGGGAGCCTGGGGACTGTGGGTGCTGCCCTTGTGCCCCCGCCCCCACCTCTGTCTGACTGCTGGGTCCTTTGTGCATGTTGTGTGGAGATGTATCCATGGACACCTGTGCCTCTGCACAGAAAGTGTGAGTCTCAAATCTGCCCCAGGAGTACCAGAGTGCCTTGGCTGAAATAGCCCTAACCACCTGTTCAGTGTTGCCACGGTCCCTGGGCTTGGGAAGCAGGCCCCAGAGGAAACAGTGAGGGGGAAAGGACAGTTGAGGAGGACAGACGAAGTCCAATGTAAGAGTTACTTTGCGTACCGGTCAGTCTGCCCCACTCTAGACCACAGCTGACTCGCTGCTCACTTGCAGAATCTAAGGGTATGCTGCGTATTCTTGGTCTCACCCTTCCTCTAGACTTAGGGCTCCTTCAACAGTGTGAGGGATGAAGGAAATAAAATAGTAAGTTTGACTTAGTTTCTGAGACCTCTATCTAAGATAAAGCTGGGTTTTTGCTTTTAGCCATTTGGCACTAATATTAATGATGGAAATTGTCACTCCTTAGAAATTATTGGTGTGTGCTTCACACTGTGGTGAATGATTTATATACTTTATTTTTAAATGGACACAATATCTTGGCTGGGGCTGGGGCTCAGTGGTAGATCACTTGCCTCACAAGTGTGAGGCCCTGGGTTCGATCCTCAGCACCACATATAAAGAAAGAAAGAAAGAAAGAAACAAAGAAAGAAACAAAGAAAGATAGATATTGTGTCCATCTACAACTAAAAATTTTTTAAATGGACACAATACCTTTATTTTTATTTTTATGTGGTGCTGAGGATTGAATCCAGTGCCTCACACATGCTATGCAAGTGCTCTACCACTGAACCACAACCCCAGCCCACTCTTATTTTTTAAGGCAGGGTCTACTAAGTTGCTTATGTCCTTGCTAAATTGCTAAGACTAGCCTCAAACTTGCCATCCTCCTATCTCAGCCTCCTAAGTTGCTGGGATTACAGACATGCACCACCACACCTACCTGATCCATCTCTTGTTTTTTTTTTTTCTTCTTTTTTGTTTTTATTTTTATTTTATTTTGATACTGGGGATTGAACTCAAGGGCACTTTACCACTAACCTACATTCTCAGCCCATTTTATTTTATTTTTTTAGTTGTAGATGGACATAATTTTTTATTTATTTATTTTTATGTGGCGCTAAGGATCAAACTTAGGGCCTCACACATGCTAAGCAAGTGCTCTACCACTGAGCCACAACCCTAGTCCTAACCTTTTTTTTTTTTTTTTTTTTTTAAGAGAGAGTGAGAGACAGTGAGAGAGAGGGAGAGAGAGAGAGAATTTTAATATTTATTTTTTAGTATTTGGCGGACACAACATCTTTGTTTGTATGTGGTGCTGAGGATCGAACCCGGGCCGCACGCATGCCAGACGAGCGCGCTACCGCTTGAGCCACATCCCCAGCCCGTCCTAACCTTTTTATTCTTTATTTTGAAACAGGACCTTACTAAATCCCTGAGGTAGGCCTAGAACCACCAATCCTTCTGTCTCAGTTTCCCGAGTTGCTGGGATTACAAGTTACATGCCACTGTGCCCGTCTTTAGATCACAAAATAAACTTCATTCAAATGGAATGTGTTTAATTGGAGAGAAGTTTGTTGATAGGTAAAGAATTGGGATCATGCTGGGCACAGTGGTACAAACACCTGTAATCCCAGCAATTCAGAAGGCTGATGCAGGAGGATTACAAGTTCAAGGCCAATCTCAGCAGTTTAGCAAGACTAAGCAATTTAGCTGGACCCTGTCTCACAATTTAGTGTGAAAAATGATTGATTGATTGATTGATAGATATCAGAGATTGAATGAACCCAGGGGTGCTTAAACCACTGAGCCACATCCCAGCCTTTTATTTGAGACAGGATCTCATTAAGGCCTGGCTAAATTGCTGAGGCTGGCTTTGACTTGAGATCAGCCTTGGCCTCCTGAGCTGCTGGGAGGTGTGCATCATTGTGCCTGGCTCAAAATAAGAATTTTTTTTTTTTTTTTTTAAGAGAGAGTGAGAGAGAGAGAGAGAGAGAGAGAGAATTTTAACATTTATTTATTTTTTCTTAGTTCTCGGCAGACACAACATCTTCGTTTGTATGTGGTGTTGAGGATCGAACCCAGGCCGCACGCACACTAGGCGAGCGCGCTACCACTTGAGCCACATCCCCAGCCCCGAAGAAATTTTTTTAATATTTATTTTTTAGTTATAGGTGGACACAATATCTTTATTTTATTTTTTTTTATGTGGTGCTGAAGATTGAACCCAGTGCCTCACGCATGCTAGACAAGGCTCTACCTCTGAGCCACAGCCCCTTATACTTTATTTAAAAGGGTCTCACTGAGTTGCTTAGGGCTTTGCTAAGTTGCTGAGGAAGGTGGCTTTGAACTCATGATCCTCCTTTCTGAGATGCTGGGATAGGACAAGTTCTTGTGGGTTTTTTTTTGTTTTTTGTTTCCTCCTTGTACTGGGAGGTGAACCCCAAGCACTCTACCACTGAGCTCTATCCCTAACCCTTTTTATTTTGAGACATCAACTCAGGAGGACTGGGCTGGAATTTGCAGTCTTCCTGAGTTGCTGGGATTTTAGGCTGCATCGTTGCACCTGGCCAAGATTCTCATATTTTATAGAACACGATCCAAAGACAAAATCACAGGGATAGGGAACAGAGTGATGGTTGTCAGGGCCTGAGGTTGGGGCCACGAGGGGTACTCTGGGCTGCAGTGGTGGATGCAACCACATACGGCTTTGGCAAAGCAAGTGAGCCCATGGCTGTCGTGTCTGTGTCTAGCTGTGATTGCTCATTTGCTCATGGGGCGAAGGGACAAGGATGGCCATCTGTTCCTGTGCATCTCCATGATCTCATAGTATGTTTAGCTGGGAGCAGGAGTTGCAAGGTTTCTGGGCAGCTGTGTAGAGTTCCTTCATTGTGTCCAGGGGCCCTTGTCCTCATCTTCAGGGTCACTCCAGGTGACCTTCAGGTTTAGCACTGTGACCCCCACAGGCTCAGTAGGAGGATTCTAGCCTGAAAACCTGATTGGCTCCCGTCACCGTTCACCGTCCACCAGGGCAGCCTGTCTTCAGGTTGCTGGCTCGGCATTCGACACCCTCCTAGCAGCAGTTTTGGCAACAAGGCTTGCCAGCGGTCCCCAGGCTGCTGTCCCGTGGACATGCCTTACGATGGCTTAGGAGGCTGGTGCACCTCCTGAAGACCTCTGGGGCAGCACTGTATCGGGGGCTCCAGCAGGAGACACTTAAGTCTGATGCTCAGCTCTCTATAAGCTAGCTGATTATGAGCCAAGTACGTGTGTGGGCAGTGCACAGGAAGAATTCCTGGAGCGTCCAGTGAAGGACAGGGTGCTGGAGGCCTCGGCAGCTCTCATGTCCTTTAGGAATTGAATATTGGGATTGGTTTGCAGAGAAGTCCAGGGCTTTGTGGGAAGTAGGCGGGCCTTCCAGGTGGAGGAGCTCTCCTTTAAGCTCTGAGTGATTGAATGTTGTCTACTGTTCAGGATACCAGGGTCAGGGGGGTTTGTGTGTGGGTGTGTTTTTGGATTCTTTCTTTCTTTTTTTTTTAATAGTATTTGTAGTTATACATGAACACAATACCTTTATGTTGTTTATTTAATTCTTTTATGTGGTGTTGGGGATCAAACCCAGTACCTCACTTTTGCTAGGCAAGTGCTCTACCACTGGCCCCCAGCCCCCAGGGTCTGGTTTTATTCCATCTATACCTCAAAGATCCTTGTTTGCAGGCGAGTGTGGTGCTGCACAACTGTAATCACAGCTGCTCAGGAGGCTGAGGCAAAAGGTTCACAAGTTCTCTGCTGCCTGGGCAACTTAGTGAGGCCCTAAGACCTAAGACCCTAGCTCTAAAAGTAAAAAGGGCTGGGGACGCGGCTTAGTGCTAAAGTGCCTCTGGGTTTAATCCCTAATACCCCAAAACATAAAAAAATAAAATAAAAATTGCTGGAAATGCAGCTTGGAGATAGAATGCTCCTGGGTCTAAAATATCCCTGTGCAAAAAAAAAAAAAAAAAAAAAAAAGGCTTTTCTAGTCAATAATATGTGAGTCTCATGGGTATATCATTCCTCACTTTTCCCTTTGTCTCTAGTGAGGGCTTTCAAGGTTTTGTGCCTGATGGATTACATAGACACACGTGGGGTCTCCAAAGATTGTTTCCTTAGGTTCAAGTTTCAGAAGTAGAACTAGTTAGAACTAGTGAATTAAGGAAACTGAATGTTCTCTGTGGGCCCTGACACGGGCTCCCAAGTGGCTCTCAGACAGGACTTTGCTGGTTGTGCCCAGGACTGTGCTCGAGGTCCGCGTGCCTACAGGCCTTTGTAACAGTGTGCCACTTCCTCCTGCAGTGCCTTTGCTCACTGCTGGAAGGCACCTCTGTGGGTCACCCTCCTTAGTGCCAGTGGAGGAGGACACAGAGGCCAGAGAGGCTCTCATGGGAAACCTGAGCCATTTTCACCTAGGATCTCAGCAAGTTGTCACGGGGCTTTAGAGGTAGTATAGGGCTTGGGTTGCTTCTCCCCGTCGCCCTTCCAGAACGGAGGTGGCCTTGACGGTCTCCTTGAAGAGTGTCATGAGGTGATGAGTTAGCATGCTGAGCTAATTATTATTTGAATTTTTTTTTAATATTTAGTTTTTAGTTATAGGTGGACACAATATCTTTGTTTTTTTTATTTTTGTGTGGTGCTGAGGATTGAACCCAGTGCCTCACGCGTAGTATGTGAGTGCTCTACCTCTGAGCCACAACCCCAGCCCCTGAAAATGTTTTTTTTTAATATTTCTTTCTCTCTTTCTTTTTTTTTTTTTTTTAGTTGTAGATGGACACAATACCTTTATATTATTTATTTTTATGTGGTGCTGAGGACCAAACCCAATGCCTCCTATGTGCTAGTCGAGCGCGCTACCGCTAAGCCACAACCCTAGCCCTAATATTATTTTTTAAAATATTTATCTTTTAGTTGTAGTTGGACATAACACCTTTATTTCACTTGTTTATTTTTGTATGTAGTGCTGAGGATCAAACCCAGGGTCTCACACGTGCGAGGCAAGCACTCTACCACTGAGCCACAACTCCAGCCCAGCCCTAATATTTTTAATTGTAGGTAGACACAATACCTTTATATTATTTATTTTTATGTGGTGCTAAGGATTGAACCCCGTACCTTATACATGTGAGGCAAGCACTCCACCACTAAGCTACTGCCCAAGAGTTGGGGTTTTGTTTAAAAAAAAAAAAAAGAAAAGAAAAGAAAGAAGAGTTTGTTGAAGACAGAGCCGAAGCTGTGGTTTTACTTTCATTAGAAAAAAAAATTTTTTTATCTTACACAAAGTACAGAATTTGGCTTTATCTTAAAAAAAGCAAGCCATGTCACCGTTGTCTTGGTCTTTTTTTTAATTTTTTTTTTTAGTTGTCAATGGATCTTTTTTATTTTATTTATATGTGGTGCTGAGGATCAAACCCAGGGCCTCACACATGCCAGGCAGGAGCTTTACCGCTGAGCTGCAACTTCAGCCCTTGTCTCTTTTTTTTTTTAGTTTTATTTTTTTGGCAGTGCCAGCGATTGAGCCCAAGGCCTAGTGCATGCTAACACTGCCTGTGCTACATCCCCAGCCTGCTCCACGTCCTTTAAAAATCATACACTGCTTCACATTCTGTGTACAAAGGCTGTGAGTTCATAGAACTGCTTCAGACACCTTTCTTGCACGGGGTGTACAGGGTGTTGTAGGCAGAGGCTTAAAAACGGCTTCACATTATCAGAGGTGGGAACTGCGCTTCCTTCCTCTGAGGTGGCCTCAGATGGCATACCAGTAGCATTTGTATCCAGGAACTGTTGACACCCTCCCCACTTGGAAGCAGGCTTCCCCAAAGAAAGGGTGTGGGGACGGAGCCCTGGGGGCCATGCCTGATTCTTCCTGCACTCTGTCCAGAGGAGAGGAGAAGGAAGCAGCGGGAGGACCAGATGTACCGCGAGCGGCTACGCACCCTGCTTGTCATCGCCATCGTCATGAGCCTGCTGAACTCTCTGAGCTCCAGTGGGGGCAGCATTTCCTGGAACGACTTTGTCAAGGAGATGCTGGCCAAAGGCGAGGTGCAGCGTGTGCAGGTGGTACCTGAGAGCGATGTGGTGGAAGTCTACCTGCACCCTGGAGCCGTGGTGTTTGGGCGACCTGTGAGTGGGGGTGTGGGTGCCCCTGGAGACTGGGCAGGTTCCTTCTTGTTTCGCCCTGCTCCTGTCGTGTTGAGTGTGCATCCAGATTTAAAGTAGGACTGGAGTTTCTTGCACAGTGGCTTGCACAGGTGGAACATGAGAAAAGTCAGAGGGAGCTGACCACAGAGGCAGCATTGTTAGCAGGGTCACATTGGTGCCAGTGGCCCCAGCAGCCATGGTGGCTGTGTTTAGGAGTAGGTGGAAATAAGTGACAGAATGCTGACTTGTTGGCATTGGGTCTAAGGAGATGAGACCTTCCCAGACCTGTAGGTCTCTAGCATGGGAAGTGTTGGCTAGGAAATCAGAAGATGAGGCTTTTACCGAGGTTGCACAGATGCAAGTGAGTTGAGGTGGCAGGGAATTGTCCCAGTGGAAAATTATCATAAGCAATGTGAGACACAGCTGGAGATGGACAGTGTAGGGCAGGTGGGGGAGCAGATGATGCTAGCTGCCCAGTGATGTACACTCAGGGCTGGCCAGAGGTGCAGGTTGGAGGAGGAGCGGGCCACAGCCAGAGGAAGAGAGGGACTGCTCTAGTCCAGCCTGGGCATCCAGCCCTGGGAACCAGTGTGATCCACACTGCCGGGGAGAGGTCTGAAACTGGCTCAGGGGAGACCCTTGTGCTCAGGGCCCAGCTTGGGGCTCCAGCTGGTAGGAGTGCCCTTCCATGCAAGTGGGAGAGTTCCTCCTTAGGAAGCACCCTTCTTTTCCTCTTCTGCACCAGAGGAGTTTCCTGGGAAGGTAACTGCAGCATGGGGTGGGCTGACCTGGGCAGCTCCAGGGTACATGGCCACCCTCACTCACCCAGCCCCACCCCAGCTCAGTGCCATGCTGGCCTCCTTGCCAGCCTGCTTGTCCTTCCTGAGGCAGGGACATTGTGTGTGCAGAAATGCCATCCATAAGTACGAAAGCACGAGTGCCAGGCCTCGGCCTCCTGAGCACACCATGCACTCAGGTGTCGGCCAAGTTCCCTCTGCCTCCCGGTTGCCACCTCCTCACTTCTTCCGGAGCTCTGGAGACTGTTTGGCTTCCTTGTTGAACTTCTTATTCTACGCACCTGGTGTTATTCTTGGTCAGCCTGAGGCAGAAGCTGACCATTTTCCTGTCTCTCCCCAGCCTTAGTCAAGAATATTGGCCATCTTAAAATTTTAGAAGTACAAGACAACCAGACAAACATGATGGCTAAGTGCAGAAGACAACACAGGTCCGCACACATACCCAGGGGGATGCATGGCATGGTGACTCTGAACCTCTAGGTCCATCCATCTTGATAGTCCTGGGGATTGAACTCAGAATCCTTTACCACGAGCTACATCCCCAGCCCCTTTTTATTTTTTGAGACTCATTCTCACCAAGTTGCCTAGGCTGGCCTTAAACCTGTGATCTTCTTGCCTCAGATGCCTCTGTTGCTGGTATTGCAAGTGTGCACTGCTGTCCCAGGCTTCAGTATATTAACTTACAATATTATGCCGGATTTTGACAAGTCATCTAGTAGAATAGCTCCCTTAAAGTTTTCAGAATTTTATCTTAGCAATTTGGGGCACATGTGAAAGGGCAGTAGATGTTACCTCCTGTCCTTGTCCTTATCCTATGCTGGAGCTACAGCAACCCTAGAGACAACTAGGGAGTCTCTTTCCTCTCTCTCAGCTGGTGGCCATCCCCAGACAGGCTCAAACGTGAGCTAGACATGTAGATCCTAACGAGGAGTACTAGTTGGGGGATAAGTCTCAGGGAGACCAGTTTTGCAAAAGGCAGTGAGATGTGGATTTAAAATGAAGAGACCCACTTAATTGGTTTTCAGATTCACCCATAATGCCTCTGTTGCTGCAGTATCCTGAAGCGTTTGTCTGTGGCGAGGTGTCTCAGTGATACTGGCATCAGGTCTGTGCTGTATACAGCTGAGCCAGGCACACGTCAGAGGCAGGTAGTGACTTTACAATGCAAATGTCTGCCTTTTTTTTTTTTTTTTTTGTAATTTCCCTCTTAAAGGAAAACATCACTTGAAGCTGGGTGCAGGGGCACTTGCTATAATCCCAGCAACTCAGAGGCTCAGGCAGGAAGCTCTCAAGTTTGAGGCTAGCCTGGGCAACTTAATGAGACCTTTTCTCAAAAAGGGCTTGGGAATATGGATCAGGGAAGAGCATACATGGATTAAATTCCCAGTACCAAAAAATAATAATAAAAATAAAAGGAGCAGGGGCATAGCTCAGTGGTAGAGCACCCCTGTATTCAATCCCTAGTACCCAAACGAAGTGTTCTGTGAATGGCCTCTTCTTCAGAACCCTGATGCTGTTGATACGGTGTGCTGGAGGCACCTTCCGTGGCCTCTTTGCCTTCTCTCACTCCCCTCTGCTTTCTGCCCTCAGAGACTGGCCTTGATGTACCGAATGCAGGTTGCCAACATTGACAAGTTTGAAGAGAAGCTTCGAGCAGCTGAAGACGAGCTAAACATCGAGAGCAAGGACAGGATCCCAGTTTCCTATAAGCGCACTGGATTCTTTGGAAAGTACGTTCATTGTCCTGGTTGACTCTAGACTACCCCTGACTTGACTTAGTGCTGTCAGGAGCAAGGTGGAGGCAGGAATCTTGTGGGGCTGGATTCCGGCTGGAGAGGGAGCTACTGGCCTGCTGGACCGCCTCTCGGTCTCCATCTGCAGTTGCCTGTGGTGTTTCCTAACTCAGCACGTTGTCAGTGGCTGTCATAGAAAAATGGAAAAGAAAGGGTGTAAGTGGGAATGTTAAATGTGACGACTTTGGGTTCTGAGAGGAGAAACATGCATAGGCACCTGGCACCTTGGAACTGACAGGTCCATCAGCCTAAGTTTCGTCACATCATTGGCAACCTTGCTGGGGCCAACAAACAAAACAGCACGTTCAAGGCTAGCTTGAGCAACCTAGTGAAACCCTTGTCTCAGAATGTTCCTTTGGCTGGAGACGTGTTCAATCCCTAGCACCAAGAGGAAAACAGCACCTGCCCTAGTTGGCCCTGGTTGTGGACAGTCAGGTACCTGGGTATCTCTACTGCGTGCTCAGTCTGACCTCTCTGGAAACCTCGCAGAGGAGGGAGGTTGGTGAGAGTGGGACTCGCTCTATACGGCTCCCAGGTGCAGGGGTCTCCTTTGAGAAGTTTTGTGGTGGTTCTGGCTTTGTAAAGTGCTTCTGTCAGTTGCTTCAGTGACACTCAGTGTTCATAACTGCCCCTCTCTCTCACCCAGTGCCCTGTATGCCCTGGGGATGACAGCGGTGGGCTTGGCCATCCTGTGGTATATTTTCCGTCTGGCTGGGATGACGGGAAGGGAAGGCGGATTCAGTGCTTTCGTAAGTCTGTGGATTCGAGCCTGCTGGGCAAGTCCTGGGTGCTGTTGCGTATTGTATGCTTGCTGAATCCTTTCCCAGCCAACAAAATAAGGGCAAGTGGAAGTTGGCCTGTGGCAGAACCAGGCCGGAAGCCCGGAAGCCTGGAAGCCCAGCATGTTTCCTCCTGAGGCTCTCAGAGCTGGCTGGAGGCCCCTCCCCACTGAGCCACTGTGGGGCAGGACGTGCGGTGCTACCTATCTGGTCTTGGCCTCCCTGTTCGGGGGCATTCCTTTTTTTTTTTTTTTTAAAGAGAGAGAGAATTTTTTAATATTTATTTTTTAGTTCTCGGCGGACACAACATCTTTGTTGGTATGTGGTGCTGAGGATCGAACCCGGGCCGCACGCATGCCAGGCGAGCGCACTACCGCTTGAGCCACATCCCCAGCCCTCGGGGGCATTTCTTGAGTGTGCTCTTTCTCCTGTGTCCTCTAGCTCCTGGGGTCTGGGCTAGGGGGGGGAGGGAGCACCTCATGGAGGAGCATCCCTGGGTCCACTGAGCATGCACACATTCATTTGTCCCCAGATGAAGGCTCTCACTGTGAATTTTTTTTTTTTTTTTAGTTGTTGATGGACCTTTATTTTGTTCATTTATTTATACGTGGTGCTGAGGATCAAATCCAGTGCCTCTCTCACGCTAGGCAAGCACTGTACCACTAACTCACAACTCTGTCCCCTAGAGGTGTCTTATTTATTTATTTATTTATTTTAAATGTTTTTAGTTGTAGATGGACAATACCTTTATTTATTTATCTTTATGTGGTGCTGAGGATCTAACCCAGTGCCTCACATGTGCTAGGCGAGCACTCTACCCCTGAGCCACAACCCCAGCCCCAAGAGAGGTGTCTTATGGGCTGGGGATGTGGCTCAAGCGGTAGGGCGCGCGCCTACCGTGCGTGCGGCCCAGGTTCGATCCTCAGCACCACGTACAAACGAAGATGTTGTGTCTGCCGAGAACTAAGAAAAAATAAATAAATATTAAAATTCTCTCTCTCTCTGTCCCCCTCTCTCTCTCACTGTCTCTTTTAAAAAAAAAAAAAGAGGTGTCTTTTTTAAAGGCAAATTGCTAGACAACTTTCATACTGATTAACAATGAAACCGATCCCTTCCTCCCGTGTGAATGAAGAGTGGCCCGAGTGGCCCAGGAGCCCATCTGTCCCATGTGAATGGGGGAGTGAGCGGGTCCCAGGGACTGAGGGGGGAGGTCCACCTTTATGGAGGCGTGGGGGAGGAGGGTTTCGTGTCAGCCCAGCTGGACGGTAGCTGCCGGCTCCCTCTCCTCTCTCCAGTCACAGCTCCCTGCCTGTTGCCATTTCCATGTAGAATCAACTCAAAATGGCTCGTTTCACAATTGTGGATGGGAAGTCAGGGAAGGGCGTGAGCTTCCAGGATGTGGCAGGAATGCACGAGGCAAAGCGGGAAGTCCGAGAGTTTGTGGACTACCTGAAGGTGAGTAGATGTGCATGCCTTCCCTCCAGAAGGCCTGGAACCACGGTCAGGACGAGGCCTGGATGCTGGCCTCCCCGTCCCACAGGAACACCACACCTGTGCTGGTGTCTGTCCAGCAATAGCACTAGCACAGCGCAGGGCTAGCCACCTCAGCTGCCCTGCACCCCTGGTCACCATGAGCCCTGAGCCATGGTGACGGTGGCGTGAATTGCCCTGCGTGGACCCCTTAGCGTCCCTGGGACAGAGGCTTAGTGTCATGTGTCCATTGCTCTCTAGAGCCCGGAGCGCTTCCTTCAGCTTGGCGCCAAGGTTCCAAAAGGTGCACTGTTACTCGGTCCCCCTGGCTGTGGGAAGACACTACTGGCCAAGGCAGTAGCCACTGAAGCCCAGGTGCCCTTCTTGGCAATGGCCGGCCCGGAATTTGTGGAGGTCATTGGAGGTAGGTATGGGTCAGGGCTGAGGACAGGCCATTGATCACATGTCTGAGCTGGTTCTTTTGAGACACTCTTCCTCAATAGCTGGATTGAAGGGGGAGCCACTAGAATTAAAAAGCAGGACCTGTATCCTTGTGGTAACCTGGGAGGTTAGGTGGTCAGTGCCCTTCGCCTGCATCTTGGGGGGCTGGGAAGATATGCCACTGGTCTGGCCACCCCGGAGCCACCCCTACTGGTGTGTGTCCACTGGGGGACCTGTGTGGATGTGGGCCTCCTTGGCAGACAGCTTTGCTGACCTCAGCACAAGGTAGGATGTGTTTCTTTGTCCATTTCCAACGCTGTCTGCAACCCCTCAGGCCTAGGTGCTGCCCGTGTGCGTAGCCTCTTCAAGGAAGCCCGTGCCCGAGCCCCCTGCATAGTGTACATTGATGAGATTGACGCCGTGGGCAAGAAGCGTTCCACCTCCACGTCCAGCTTCTCCAGCACCGAGGAAGAGCAGACCCTCAACCAACTCCTGGTTGAGATGGATGGTCAGTGCTCAACACGCCCCTCCCTGTCACACACCTGGGGGGAGACTGTCCCACTGTTTTGAGGCTTTCTGGGTAGATAGTGCTGGTCAGTCAGCGTCTAGAGTAGCACTGTGAGAGGTTTTATTTCCCTCAGTCGCTGTCTGCCTCTCCTGCGCTGGTGAGGACAGGGTCATCCTGAGAGCATCCTCTGGCTGTCGGCACCTTGCAACATGTTAGTGGACACCTGTCTGTCACCTGCTGCCCTCAGGTAACTCAGGTCTGTTGTGGCAGCCATGGCAGTAGTCTAGCAAGAAAGCCAGGGCCTCGAGGGCCACCTGCTGGCGAGGAGGCCACAGCCTGGTTTCTGCCCCCCACTTGTCACAGGCTGCCCAGGGCATGGGGGTGTGGCTGTGCCGCACCCTGGAAGGAACTTCGGGATCAGCCTTGCAGGGCTTTGCTTTTTTTTTTTTTTTTTTAATATTTATTTTATAGTTCGTAGTTGCACACAGTACCTTTATTAATTCATTCATTCATTCGTTCATTCATTCATTTATTTTCTTGTGGTGCTGAGGGTCGAACCCAGGGTCTTGCATGTGCTAGGCAAATGCTCTGCCACTGAGCCACAGCCCCAGCACCACTACCCCAGCCCCAGGCTTTGCTTTTCTTTGAAGTCAAGATGACCCAGTGAAGGAAAGTTGAAGTCACTTTTCCTTTGAGCTACTTCCACTGACCCTTATCCCTGCCCCTCTTTTAAAAATTTTTTATTTTGATGCAGGGTCTCACTAGGTTGCTTAGGGTCTTGCTGAGTCTCCCAGGCTGGCCTAGAACTTGCTGTCCTCCCACCTCAGCCTCCTGAGCTGCTGGGGTCACAGGTGTGGCCCCCATTTCCAGCCACTTGAACCACTTATGTGTAGTTTTGTGGCATTGAGTTGGTTGCCCACATCCACTGTTCACACCCCACGTGCAGCTCTGCCCATGGCACGCTGGCTCCCTCCTGCCCACACAGCCCTGCATTTTTTCTGTGACTTTGGTGACACTGAAAGCCTGGTGGGTGGGTCATACAGGTTTGTCTTGTGTGACTGGCACATTTCACTCATCACAGTGTCCTGAAGTTCCCCTGTGGTGTGGTGTGTGTGTCCTGCAACCCCTCCAGAAGACCCAGGCCGCTGTGTGCCTGGCTGCTGTGAATGCAGGTTGCCCTCAGTTTCTGCTCTGAAGGTTTGTTGTTAATGTCTTTTATCAGAATTCTGTTTGCCTGTGGGGGCTGTAATTCTTTTTTTTTTTTTTTAAGAGAGAGAATTTTTAATATTTATTTTTTAGTTCTCGGCGGACACAACATCTTTGTATGTGGTGCTGAGGATCAAACCCGGGCCGCACGCATGCCAGGCGAGCGCGCTACCGCTTGAGCCACATCCCCAGCCCCAGGGGGCTATAATTCTTAAGGTGTGATTATTGAGGGGAGAGCCCTCCTGTGTTCCTGAAGCTGGCGTAGTAATTGGCAGCAGACAAAGACAGACACAGACACATGCACATACACAAGTGCTTGCCTGGTGTAGCAACATGCTCGTTTAAAATAACATGGGCTTTCAAAAACTGGCAGCACTTGTAGACGTTCCCTTGTACCTGACCCAAGCTATCAAGGCCAGGATATGGTGTCCACCTGCCCACTGCCCGTGTCTAGGGCTGCCTGTGGCTCCAGGTGTCTGAGCAGCGGTCCTGCTCCTTGGGTCCCTCCCTTCCCTGGTTTTGAGATTGATTTCCCTTGCAGAAGCCCTGAACTTCCTGTTCTGGCTGTGGTGTCCTCAGGATCAGGGTGGGGCTGTGCTTGATGGGACTCCTGACACACCTCGTCCCTGGGGTGGGCTCTGGAAGAGTTGGACCCCTTCCTCGTGCGGGTCTCATCTGGTGCTCAGTTGAGCGTCTGTCCCTGGGCTGCTGTGACCTTAGGTGGACCACTGAATGTGGAAGCACTGGTGACCTTAAACCCTGCATGATTCCTGACAGTGATGAACAAGGTGGTGCTGTGGGTTTTATGAGTTCATGTGGCCTCTGGTGCTGCCCCACACCCTGCCTCCTGCTCCTACCTGTGATTCACAGGTAGCTGTGAGCACCAAACCCAACAGCCACCTTCCACACCAACAGCAAACACTGCTGGGAGTCGAGTCCCCAGAGAACAGGTGTTCTCAGAGGTGAGGGTGCAGTGGCTCAGGTCCTGAGAGCCAGTGCTGCTAGGGAGCCCTCAGAGCATCTTGCAGGCCAGGCCCAGGGGCTGAGGATTCATCTGTGCCCCATGCCTTTACAGGGAGGGGTGCTAGCTCTGCCCTTCTGCGTGTCCACTTCCCCTGGGAAAGCCAGACCTGCCACTGAGAGGGCGTTGAGAGACTCTGCCCCTGTGCTGTTGCTTCTCTAGGCCTCCGTGGTCCCCTCGTGTGTGGCAGGGTGTGGTCCTGACTGGCTTCTGGAGGCTGTGTCTCTGGCAGTGTGGCCTGGCTCAGACAGTGTTCTGGAGGTTACTTGAGGACCCGTGGGCAGCTTGGAGTCTTGAAGAACAGTTGAAGGCAGTGTGGGCTCAGGCACAGCGGTCTTGTGACCACTGACAGGTGGAGGGCGCCAGGAGCCGCCACGGCCAGGCCTGCCTGGTGCTGACCCTTCAAGATCTTCTCGTCAGCCCCAAACACCAGGTAACTCCTTCATGAGCACCAGACTGAGAGCACGGCTGGCTTTTGTGGTGCTGACGGACGTTGAAGTGCAGCCGGCTAGAAGTCTTGAGATGACTCGATGGCCATGTGCACCTCAGCGTGGGCCTCACTGGAGATGAGGGCGAAGTGAGCTCCGTGTCTCCTCAGGCTCCAGCAGACAGCCTCCCAGCAGCACTGTACCAGAGCCATGTCCCACCGCCTTGTGGGAGTAGCAACTTGCCTGGAGTAGCAACTTGTAGATGTTCCCTTGTACCTGCCCCAAGCTGTCGAGGCCAGGATATGGTTGTGGAGTGAGGCTGCAGCGCATCCTGTGGTGTGGTTCTGTGGTCTGCACGTGGCCCTGCATGCGTGGGTGAGCACACAGGCTCGGGGTACCTCGCTCAGCTGGCGCAGTCTTCACCCTGAGGCCCACCCACCTTCCTCAGACCCGAGCACTGCAGAGAACATGGCCTCCAGGCAGAGCCTCTGTACTGCCAAGACTGTCGCTTCAGGGGCGCAGGCGGGGGGAGGGGGGTCCACCTGCAGCCCACTGGCGAAGGCCTGCTCTGGAGTGAGGCGAGCACCTGCAAGTGCCTCTGTGCCACGCAGCTGCATGTCCACAGCCCTTCAGAGGCAGACCTGGAAGTGCGGAGGAGGGACGCCTGGTCCTGGAGAAATCGCAGGGGAGGGGAATCGGCCTGGAGGCCTCGGCACAGGGGCACCAGCATCTGTGGGGTTGTTGGGCAGCTTGGGGAGGGAGCAGCGGCCACTGGCCTGAGCACTGCATGGCCACCTGGGGCCAGGTTCATAGAGTCCTCCTGCAAGTGTTCATGCCTTGTGCTGGACAGTAACCGGTGTGTTGTGGACTCTGGTCCCACGTGGGAGTCATCAGAAAATCCCTAGGGGGAAGAAAAAAAAAAAAAGAAACGAAAAAAAAAGAAAATCCCTAGGGGCTGGGGGTTGGCTCTGGGACAGCTCGCCTGCTAGCATGAGGCCCTGGTTTGGTCCTGAGCACAACCAGGAGCGGAGGGGATCCCAAGGTCCTGAATGTGGTTACCGCAGTGGTGAAGCCAGGCAGACAAGCATGAGGAAAGGCTGTTGGGAAAATGCAGAGCTAGGACTTAGGACTAGGAAGTAATAAAGTACCTGCTCTGTAGTGTGTGTCATAGGCTTTGTCCCTTCCAGGCAGCTACTGTGGAATGCCAAGAGGGCCCTGGCAGCAGCGGTGCCCCACCCATGTCCTCACAGCCTTTGGACCCCAGGCTTCTCCCCGCAGCCCTGCCAGGTGGGTAAGACAGGCAACTTGTGAGTGATGCAGGTGACCCACTTTACCACTCATCAGTCCCAGAAGGTCACTGACACTACTGTTTATGCCAGGTCAGGTGGTGGCCCAGGTCCAGGTGACTCTGGGGTGTGCCCAGGCTCAGAGCACTTGGATCACGCTGGGGTTCCACAGTATGTGCTCCACCCAGCAGCTCCTGGCCCAGCTCAGCCCTGGGGTCAGGTGCACGCTGAGGAGCTGGGGTGGCTGGCATCCTAATGCCTGGCTAGGAAAGAAGGGACCTACTGTGTCATGTGCAGGTCCTGCTTATAAAATTGTTTGGCTTTGTTTTGCTTTGGTAAAACCTTAAGAGCAATTTAGGAAGCCCTGAGTAAGTAGTGGAGGATTGTCAGAGGTGACAGCAGGGAGCCTGGGACGCTAGGGGAGGGGATAGAACAGGATTGGAGGCTGCAGAAGGATGTGTTCGTCCCTGTTAGTGCCTTCCTGAGTACCTGCCATTGTGGCTGTGACAAAGGCCCCAGGGCCTGCAGGAACTGCCCTGGCTTTGCTGCTTGTCGACCTCATGGTGCAAGATGTGCCACCTTCTGTCCTCTGCGCACGTATCTGCGAGAGCAGGTGGGGCTTGTTGTCTAGACATTGCCATGTACCCCTGAGGCCACTCGAGCCTGCTGGGCTCCCATCTGGGAGGATAGTGGGGGCAGTGAGGCTGCAGTGGCAGGTCTGTCTCCAGATGGGCGGGCACTGTCCTAGGTGCCTCTCTCCCTGAGCCTGGGAAATCCCAGAACCCAGGAGAAGGGCAGCCTAGAGCCTAGAAGGCCCTGCACAGCTGTTGTCTGCATGGGCTGCTTTCACTGTGGGGTTCTGAGGATGCTTCATGGGCTCCAGGGCTGGTCCTTGTCAGGGTTGGTGCTGGTGTTCTTGAAGTGTGTGGCTTGTCCTGTCCTCCCTTCCAGGAGGTCCTCTGACAGAGCACAAGTTACTTGTTTTGATGAAGCCCAGTTTGTTGCCTTTGCTTTTGTGACTCTTCCTTTTAGTGTGAAGTCTAAGAACTCTTTGTTGTTCCTAGATCCTAAAGACTTTCTCATGTGTGTTCCCCCTCTACTTGGTGCTAGGGATCAACCTAGAGTTCATGCATGCTAATCGTGAGTTTCTTATAAAAAAAAAGAACTTTACATTTAAATTTGTGATCCAACCTGGGTGCAGTGGCTCATGCTTACAATCCAGTGACTTGGGCTGGGCCGGAGAAGCCAGGAGGATCACAAATTTGAGGCCCTGTTTAGCAACTTAGTGAGATCCTGTCTCAAAATAAAATTAAGCCAGGCACTAACCCTAATCCCAGTGACTCTGGAGGCTGAGACAGGACGATCATTAGCTCAAATCCAACCTCAGCAACAGCGAGCCACTAAGCAACTCAGTGAGACGCTCTCTCTAAATAAAATACACAATAGGGCTGCGGAGGTGGTTCGGTGGCTGCATGCCTCTAAATTCCATCCCTGGAACCCCCAAAAATAAAATATAAAAGGGCCGGGAGCGGGGCTGGGGATGTGGCTCAAGCGGCAGCGCGCTCGCCTGGCATGCGTGCGGCCCGGGTTCGATCCTCCAGCACCACATACAAACAAAGATGTTGTGTCCGCCAATAACTAATAAATAAATATTAAAAAAAAAAAAAGGGCCGGGAGCCAGGCACAGGGGTGCACACCTGTAATCCCAGCAGCTTGGAACGCTGAGGCAGGAGGATTGCTAGTTCACAGCCAGCCTCAGCAAAAATGAGGAGCCAGGTGACTCCGTGAGACTCTGTCTCTAAATAAAATGCAAAATAGGGCTGGGGATGCCCCTGAGTTGAAACCCTGGTTCCAAAAACAAAACAAAACAAAAAAACGCTGGGGGTCTAGTGCAGTGGTTAAGTGCCCCTAGGTTCAGTACCTGGTACAAAAAATAAAAAGCTAAAGGTGTTTCCTGTAAGCTCTCATAGACTGCCTGAACACATCACTTGCCGGCAGCAACTTAAAACAAGGTTCCTTCCAGAGGGTGAACATGAGACTTTTCCTTGTGTCTTGTGCAGTGGTGGATCTTGGGACCATACTGACGGAAGAAAGCCAGTCTCGAAGGCAGCGGTCCTGCTAGAGGGTGGGTGGCGATGGGCATCTGCGTCTTGCTAAGTCCACTGTGGAAACCCTGCGTGTGGGAGAGGCATGACCGGACGTCCCCACGTGGTTCTGACTGCACTACTGCTGCCTGAAGAGAGCTGCAGGGCAGCTGGGCAGCTTGTTGTGTGTGTAAGGCCGAAACAGACAGCTTTAGAGAGCAGGGACCAGCCCCGGGCGGTCTGCACCGCCCAGCGCACCTCTGTGGAGCCCATCTGTGAGCCCACCGTCCCGTGCTGGCTCTCGCCCCCCCCCCCCGCCCCTATTTCTCTGCACCATTGTGCCTGTTACCCTGCACGTTTCGCCACTCTCCTATCATCTCAGGAGTCCTGGGCCCCTGATGAGAGGCCTTCCAGAATCCTGAGCACGAAGCCTGGCCGGCCTCCCCAGGCAGGGCCGGGTGAACTGTGCAGGCCCCTGGCTGTTCAGCATCTGCCAGCCTTCAGCCTCCCGAGTCCTCCCTGTGTCCTCTCTGCCTACACCCAGGCATCAGCGGCAGAGCACAGAGGCTGGGGCCGACTGGGCTCCTTTCAAAGCCAGCCTCCCTTCCACCTTCCAGGCCTGGCCCTGCTGCTGGCAAGGTGGCAGTGTACCTCAGCCTCCCCTCTTGAGAGGTAGATGACAGTGACAAAGTCGTCATGGTCCTGGCTTGTCAGGTTGCAGGCTGTAGGACAGGGGACATGGTGCTGGGAGAAGGTTCCTAGCAATTCTGGAGGACTTTGGGAGCAGGCTTTGTGTTGGCTTCCGCCTCTGTCCTGGCCACTGCCATCCCATGTAGGTTGGGGATGGCAGCCTTTGGCATGGTGACCGGGCCCCTGGCCCAGGCTTCGGGGCTTCACTGTCCAACCTGTATACAGAGCTGGTTAAGGACAGAGGGCAAGTCTGACACACCTTCAGGACCTCACTCTCTAGGATTTCTTTTAAGTTTCACTTTCATTAAAAGGTTGTCAGCAATTTAAAATTAGTTCATGACAGTTTATTAGGGATTTCTTAATTTGCAGAAGAACCAGGTGCAGTGACACATGCCTCTAATCCCAGGAACTTGGGAGACGGAGCCAGAGGATCCCAAGTTTGAGACCAGCCTGGGGAATTAGCAACACCCTGTCTCAAAAGGGGCTGGGGTGTAGCTCAGTGGTAGAGGGCTTGCCTAGCACGCAATGAGGCCCTGTATCCAGTCTACAGCAGCACAAAAATAAATACACAGATACCACAGCATCTTTACATGCTGAACTTTGTGTCAGAGAACTTTTCACACACACCCAGGAGCAAAGCAAAGGGGGCAGTGAGCCTGTGTCTGCCCCACATGCCTCCTCTGCCCACCCTTCCCACTCCCTGCACTCCCCAGCAGATGTTGAGTCTTGAATCTCGCATGCTCTGCATATGTCTGTACAGTCAGGAAAACTCAGCGTCCACCGAGCTCTCCAGGTTCATAGCATGGGATGCCCACCAGGCTCAGGTTCCCTGCAGCTTCTGTGCCAGTGGTCTATTCCCGTCAGGTCCAGTCAGAGTTCACACACACAAGGGTCATGGCCTGATTCTGAAGCCACTTCGACTTCTTGAGGGAGAAACAGGCCAGGTGTTAAGGCACAGTGCTAGTGTGCAGGGCAGACGGCTGCAGCGCAGGAGAGGAACGGGCACCTCCAGGCGAGATGGCAGGATCCCATCCCCTGCGGGCCCCACTCGCCCTGCCTGGCCCTCAGTGGATGTGGGACACTTCTGACTTTGCAGACCCTCAGGGGAAGTGACTGTATTTGGAAGGCAGGAAGGGCTTCACAGCTCAAGTCCAGAGGGAAGTGAGTATGGCTTTCTCACTGGGCCTGAGAGGGGAAGCCACAGGGAAAAGCCACTGTGTCTAGGCTTCCCACGCTGAAGGCCAAGTGTCCACTCTGTCTCCTCAGGGATGGGCACCACAGACCATGTCATTGTGCTGGCATCCACAAATCGAGCCGACGTTTTGGACATGGCTCTGATGAGGCCCGGCCGACTGGACCGTCATGTCTTCATTGACCTTCCCACATTGCAGGTCAGCACCTTCCTCCACGGTAGGCTGCCAGGTGCCTGGCGCTCCTTCCCTCTGGGTTGGGGCTTGGTGTGACCTGCTACAGCTCTTGCTGGGTGCCAGCTGCCCACCGTCCCTGACTCCTGCTCTCTCAGCTTGGCAGCTTGCTGGTGCTTACCCACTGTTCTGTCCTCATCCTTGGCATTTGGGCTTGACAGGGCTGGTTGACTTGTTTGACCAATTTTCTGAGACGAGATCCAGGGAAGGAAAATCTGGGATTTTTTTTTTTTTTCCTGGGGGGGGTTGCTTTTTCTTTCTTTTTTGGCCCTGGGGATTTAATGCAGGTGCTATACCACTGAGTCACATCCCAGCCGTTTTAGTGTTTCAGACAGGGCCTCGCTCAGTTGCTGAAGCCTTGCTAGGAAGTCATGCTTGCATGCCGTCTTCCTCTGAGCTCTGTGCAGACCTTGGGATCCTCACCCTTCTTCTCAAGTGCTTGCTTTGCCTCTGTAAGTGGGTGGGGTGGGTGCCCTGGCAGCCCCACAGCCTCTGTGCCACCAAGGGAGCAGCAGCCCAGTGTGCAGTGAGGAGGGTCCTGTGTGCGGGGCAGGAGGAGGGAGGCCTGGGAGCTGGTTAGGTGCTTTGTGTTGCACTACACGGGATAATCCAGAGATGTCTGGCTCTGCGCTGGAGGCTGGCTCCTGACTGAGAAGCATCAGAAAGTTCTAGAACATACAGTGTGTGTTGTGTGAGAATCAGAAGTTTTGCAAAATAAACTCAGCATTGCTGATGTGCTTCATTTTTGTACTCGATATGTTTCATTTTTTAAAACACTGCTTTCAGCTCTCTAAATTGGTTTTCCAAACCATGGGTGGTGACCTAGGATGCAGCACACTGACTTAAAAGCCAGCGGTTCTTGTGAGTCCTTGCAGGTCTTGGTGTTGGGGTGACCCAGCACTGCTCTGTGCCCTTCTGGCGGGCTTGAGTCCAACCTGTGGCCCTGTCTGGCAGGAGAGGCGGGAGATCTTCGAGCAGCACCTGAAGAGTCTGAAGCTCACCCAAGCCAGCAGCTTCTACTCCCAGCGGCTGGCAGAACTGACACCCGGATTCAGTGGTATGTTCCCAGCCTGCGGCCAGTGGGTGGGTGGGCAGTCTCAGCTGCACCTGCAGGTGGTCAGTTCAGGCCTGGGTGAGGCCGCAGAAGGGCCTAAGGGAGGCAGGCCTCTTCTCCCCCAACAGCAGCTCCACTGGCAGCAGGGGTGAGGTCTCCCCACAGGGTGCACAGGTGATGGTGAGGTCACCTCTGCAGAGGCCCTGCCTGCAGAGCACTGGGGCACCACCTGTGTCCTGCTGTATGGCCTTCCAGGTCAGACAGGGCGCCCTGCCCTGCCCTGCCTGCCCCGCCGCTCCTACCACCCTCACTGGCTTGGCTGTGTCAGTAGAAGTAGCCCGCACAGATCAAGGCTTTTTGAGGCTTTGTGTGGGGGGGGGGGGGGGGGCTGGGAATTGAGCCTAGGGCAGCGTACCACCGCTGCATCCCTAGCCCTTTATCATCTTTGTTTTTATTTTTATTTTATTATTGTCTTTATTTCTTTACGTCTGGTGCTGAGATCAAACCCAGTCCTTCACATGTGCTAGGCAAGCGCTCCACCACTGAGCCACAGCCCAGCCCTTTCTCTTTTTGCTTCTCATAACAGGATCTCACTACATTGCCCAGGCTGAGCTCTGACTCGTGCTCTCCTGCCTGGACCTCCTGTCACCTTCCCACACTCACTCCCACTTCCTGTGCTGTTCCCCTTTGGCCACTTGCTTTCCCCTCTTCTTTCTCCCTGGAGAACTTTCTTCCCTCCCTTTCCTTCCCATGACCCCCTTGGGGAAGAGTGAGTGCCCACCTCCCACACTGGGCTTGTGTTGACAGGTGCTGACATCGCCAACATCTGTAACGAGGCTGCGCTGCACGCCGCACGGGAGGGGCACACATCTGTGCACACCTTTAGCTTTGAATATGCAGTGGAGCGTCTGGTGGCTGGTATGATGTGCGCCCCTCTCTCTACAGGCCTGGGCCTAGAAGTACCCAGGAAGAGGCCAGTCACACAAGATGCGAGAGCAGAGGCAGGCAGGTGGCCAGTGCAGACGCAAGTTTGCTTGGCCAAGCAGCCGGGAGTGTTGCTTTTCTAAGCTAAAGACACTGCATGCTCACATAAGTGCAGACGGGCTCCCCAGGCAAATTCTAAGATACTCTGCACACCGAGCCGTGACAGTGTGTCCAGCCACTGTGTGGTGGCTATGAGCCACTGCCCACTGGACCAGGCCCAAGCATCAGTGGTGTTAGGGTGGGTGGAGGCAGCCTGCCCGAGGGCAGGGAGGGGTGTATACACCTTGCTACTGGCAGGGGTGTCGCAAGTGTGCCCCGCCCCTCAGCAGGGTGGGAGGCCCAGGGCTGACTGCAGCTCCTCAGGGTGGGGTCCAAGGCTTCTGAGGAGAGCAGGACTGCACCTGGGTGAGGTTAGAAGCTGCTTAGCTCTGCTGGCAGCCTCCACACATGGTCCAGGCATGTTCTTGTCGTCAGGGCTCGGATGATTACAGGAGCCCAAGACATGCCAGTCTCTAGAAGAAGCCTCCTTGCCAGTGTCAGAGGAGCTCAGGCCTCCCTTGTGTTCCAGCCCTGCAGGAAGCACGTCCCGGTGACCCTCAGTTTGAGTGCATTCTGGACACATGTCACCCAGGTCCTCAGGGTCACAGGATGGAAACACACAGAGGACAGGATTGGAGCTGCCTGGTCTTCCTGAGAGTTTGTTCTATATGACCATTATGCAAAAGGCGATAAGCTTTCAGTTAATAGCATCCTAGCTGATAAGACCACGGGAACAGTCTACTAGAGAAGGCGCTCACAGGACACAGTGTGCTGGCCCTGTCTGTGGGTTCCCGGCTAGTCCCTACTGAACGTGCAGCGTGCTGGTTCAGGGGCATCCATTCTGTGAGACCTCTGGCCTGTGGCCTCAGGCTTACACCCCTTTGGTCAGCTGGGTAGAAGTGATCTTAGCAGCCACTGCCAGCGTGTTCTAGATGGGTTCAGTCTCACAGTGAGAGGGGGTAGAGGCCCAGTTGCATGCTGCACTAAATACTGTGCACGGAGTGGAACTGGAAGGTACCTGAAAGTCGAGGACAGTGGATGGAACTGCCCCAGGGGGGTGAGCCAGGGAGAGGTGAACAGACCCCCCCTAAGGAAGGGGCACCCGAGGCAGAGCTGCAGTGGGCCCAAGGGAGCACAAGCAGAGACCCCAGCCCTACAGGCCCACCAGGGCAGGGAGAGGCTCACTGAAGGGTGGCACTTGTCCCTAAGGTCTACAAACACTGGACAAATCCAGCATTTGTCAAAGAAAAAGATGAGACCTCCTGCCACACCCTCCTCAGAGGAGGTGCCCCGAGTGGCAGTTGTGGGTGAGAGGGGGCTGAGCCACAGCCAGTGCCGAGGCCCTGGGGTGCCCTGGGACTGAACTCCATTCTTGTCATGCTTTCAGGGACTGCTAAAAAGAGCAAGATCCTCTCCAAGGAGGAGCAGAGGGTGGTCGCCTTTCACGAGTCAGGCCATGCCTTGGTTGGCTGGCTGCTGGAGCACACGGAGGCTGTGATGAAGGTAGGTTGCAGGTGGCTTGGGAGAAGACCAGGACATGCCATGTGCGTCTGTGCTTCCTGAGAACAAAGCATGTGGGGTTTGCTGTCAGGTTCCAGACAGTGGCAGACACAAGGATGCCAGAGGCAGGGGTGGGTCTGGCATCTGAACCACAGCTTTAGCTCTGGACATGACCAGGGCCACTACCCTTGCCTGCCCTCAGCTTCACAGTGACAAGCTCCATTCACTGAAGGCTCTGAAGTGACAGACATAGAGTTGAGCTCAGCATTCAAGGGAAAAATTCTCTGGTGAGCAGTCCGGGCTTGAGCTTGCTCCTGTCTAATGGTGTTATCTTGTAGCACCTTCCACAGAGCAAACAGGCAAGTCTGAAGGAGCTGGAGTGACCGTTAAAGCAGCTCTGACGGTTGGGATGTCCACGCTGGCAGTTTGGTTTGAGGTGTATGCTCAGGGGCAGCTGCTCTGTGGAGACACCTCAGCCCCTGGCCAGCTGGCCCTGGCCAGGCCCCCCTCACTGCTCTGTAGTTCACTGTAGCAGATTATTGTCAGGGTCATGTTTGAGCAGCAGCAGGCAGTCCCTCTATGTCTCGGGGAGCATGAGAAGGCTGGTTCTGTGGCATGCTGCCCAGTGGATGTTTCCACTGGCTATTAAGGTGTCCAACAGGCACTGAGTGATGGGCCAGGCCCAGGGTGAGGAACAGGGCACTCATGAACTCAGCAGTGAAGCCAAATTTTGTTTATTTATTTATTTTTTAAAGAGAGAGAGAATTTCAATATTTATTTTTCAGTTTTCGGCGGACACAACATCTTTGTTTGTATGTGGTGCTAAGGATCGAACCCAGGCCGCACACATGCCAAGCGAGCGCGCTACCGCTTAAGCCATATCCCCAGCCCCAGCCAAATAGTATTTAGAAAATTAAAATTCATGCAGAAAAACTTGGGCTGGTGTTGTGGCTCAGTGGTAGAGCGTTCGCCTAGCACATGCAAGGTCCTGGGTTTGATCCTCAGCACCACATAAAAATAAATAAGTAAAATAAAGGTATTGTGTCCAACTACAATTGAAAAATAAATATTAAAAAAATAATAAAATTCATGCAGAAAAACCCATGATGAGCTGTGTATAGTGGTTGCACACTGGGGAGTTTTGTTGACTTGGGAGGCTGAGGCAGGAGGACCACAAACGGTCCCAAGCCTGCCTGGGCACTATTGGGACACCTCAGAATAAAAGATGGAAAGGACTGGGGTGTAGCATAGTGGTAGAGCACCCTGGATTCCATCCCCAGTACAGAGCAGAAAAAAGCAGAAATAGCAAAGATCTGTGGGAACGAAGCATCAGGATTTCAGATTTCCTTTCCTTTTCAGGATAGTTTGTTGGCTGCGAGTCAGGTGACCTCCTTGTGTTGTGAGACTGCTGATGTGGTTGTCCCTATGAGCGTGACTGCAGCAGTCGTGATTATCAAACCATTAATTTGGTTTTAGATGATTTGGGGCCTGGGATAGAACCCAGGGCCTCCAGGCCTCCACCGCTGAGCTAGAACTGCAGCCCTGGTTTCAGACGTTAACTAACCTCTCTTCTGACTCCTCCCTGACCTCTGTAGGTCTCCATAGCACCTCGGACCAATGCCGCCCTGGGCTTTACTCAGATGCTCCCAAGAGACCAGCACCTCTTCACCACAGAGCAGCTGTTCGAGCGGATGTGCATGGCCCTGGGTGGTCGAGCAGCTGAGGCGATCTCCTTCAGCAGGGTCACTTCGGGTAGGGCTGGCCCACAGGATCTGGAGATGTCAGAGTGGGGTTGGGTTACAGCCTTGGGTTCTGTGCACATGATGGGCTAAATCTGGTGCAAGACCTCAGTGGTGCAAGGGCAGTTTATTTCATTCACTGTTTGTTTATTTATTTGGAGGGTGGTACCAGGGATTGGACTCAGGGGCACTCGACCACTGAGCCACATCCCCAGCCATTTAGAGACAGGCTCAGCCTCAGCCTCCCCAACTACTGGGATTACAGGCATGTGCCACTGCACCCAGCCAATGCACTTGTTTTTAAAAGTTGAGCTGTTGCCAGAGAAGATTGGGAGCTAAGCAAGCCCCCCCCCCTTTTTTTTTTTAGAGAGAGAGAGAATTTTATTTATTTATTTATTTATTTATTTATTTTAGAGAGAGAGGAGAGAGAGAGAGAGAGAGAGAGAGAGAATTTTTAATATTTTTTTATTTTTTTTTAGTTCTCGGCAGACACAACATCTTTGTTGGTATGTGGTGCTGAGGATCGAACCCGGGCCGCACGCATGCCAGGCGAGCGCGCTACCGCTTGAGCCACATCCCCAGCCCCCTAAGCAAGCCCTTTAAAATAATTATATAAAAAAAATTTACATACATACAGACTATAAGTGCGATTAATTGGTCACAGCTATATCAAAGTGCATAAAATAGGGGCTGGGGATGTGGCTCAAGCGGTAGAGCGCTCGCCTGGCATGTGTGCGGCCCGGGTTCGATCCTCAGCACCACATACCAACAAAGATGTTGTGTCCGCCGAGAACTAAAAAATAAATATTAAAAATTCTCTCTCTCTCTCTCTCTCTCTCTCTCTCTCTCTCTCTCTCTCTTCTCTCTCACTCTCTCTTTAAAAAAAAAAAAAAAAGTGCATAAAATTGAAGCAGCTTCCCTTTTCTCAAGCCCTTACTCCACTGGGATGTGCAGAAAGCTGACAATGGGCCCTGCTCCACAACCAGGATGTCAAGCTCAAAGCTGATGGCTCTCCTTACACTTACACGGAGTGGCCTCCTGCTGAGAATTGCCATGGGCATGCTTGTCTATGGCTCAGTGGGCGAGCACGTGCCTAGCATGCATGAGGCACTGGGTTCCATTTCTGACGCCACATAAAAATACATAATATAATAAAATAAAGGTATTGTGTCCATCTACAACTAAAAAATATCAAAAAAAAAAAAAAAAAAAAACTTCCAAGGGTGAGCCGGGCAGGCATCCTGAGCAGTCTTTAAACCAAGAAGATCTCTTTTGGGCTGGGGATGTGGCTCAAGCGGTAGCGCGCTCGCCTGGCATGCGTGCGGCCCGGGTTTGATCCTCAGCACTGCATACAAACAAAGATGTTGTGTCTGCCGATAACTAAAAAAAATAAATAAATACTAAAATTCTCTCTCTCTCTCTCTCTCTCTCTCTCTCTCTCTCTCTCTCTCTCTCTCTCCCTCCCTCCCTCCCTCCCTCCCTCTCTCCCCCTCTCCCCCTCTCTCTCCCCCTCTCCCTCCCCTTCTCCCCCCCTCCCTTCCTCCCTCCCTGTTTTTAGAAAAAAAAAAATCTCTTTTTTTCCTTTTTACACTGGGGGTTGAACCACTGAGCTACATCCCCAGCCCCTTTTATTTTGAGACAGGGTCTCACTAAGTTGCTAAAACTGGCCTTGGCCTTGCAGTTCTTCTGCCTCAGCCTCCCGAGTCTCTGGGGTTATGCAGCCCTGTACCTGGCTAACCCAAGAGCATTTTTGAGAGTGTTAAGATTCTCCCTTAAGGAGCAGGAACCCGTGCAGACTCCTAGTAATCTGCGTTGCAGTGAAAGTTCTCAGGGATAAAGTGTTAGGGGAGTGCAGTGCCTCGCCTCATGGGCTCTGATGGGACCTGGAACCTGGTGCCCCCATGCCCCACGGGCTCCTGAAATGTGCCCCTCCTTGATCCTGCACTCCAGGGGCCCAGGATGACCTGAAGAAGGTCACCCGCATCGCTTACTCCATGGTGAAGCAGTTTGGGATGGCACCTGGCATCGGGCCTGTCTCCTTTCCCGAGGCACAAGAGGGCTTCATGGGCATCGGACGACGCCCCTTCAGCCAGGGCCTCCAGCAGATGATGGACCATGTGAGTCTGCTCAGGCTCCCTGCCCCAGCCCTGCTGAGCGAGAGGGGCCCCGGGGGCTGCTGCAGGTGTTTAGCTGTCCCGCTCAGGAGGCCCACTGCTGCCCGAGTACCCTGCTGCAGACTGACTCAGGTTCGCTTCTCTCAAGTGCTGGTGTCACCCTGGCCCGTTGAGCATGTCTCCTTGGTAAATCTGTGGAGAATGTCAAGTGCACTGAACAAAAGCCAGTATACACCACCCTGCAGCCTGTGGCCAGGCCAGGATGGTGTGCAGGTCTGTCCTGGGATGGCTCCAGCTGCTGCAGCTCATGTGGCTACTGTGGGTTCAGCAGAGGACAGGTGGGACCCCTACAGCCACAGCCAGCAGGGTGTGAGTAGCTACAGGTGGGCAGGCTTCTGGACACAGGTGTGAGCAGGAGACCGCTGCTTGTCACGAGAGCTGGAAGGCGTGTGCCTGTGTTACCTCCCTGCACTTAGGTGTTGGAACTGGCTGTTGGGGATGAGTCTGTAGACAGCAGTCAGCTGTCCTTTCTGTGACAGATCTGCCCCTTTCCTCCACAGGAAGCAAAACTGCTGGTGACCAAGGCCTACAGACACACCGAGAAGGTGCTGCTGGACAACCTAGACAAGCTGCAGGCGGTGAGGGCCAAGCGGGCACCTGGCACAGCCTCCCTCTCCCTGTAGCACTCAAATGTGCCCACAAACCCCAGCTAGCCCAGCCTAGTCTCTCTGTCCTGTGTCCAGGCAGTCCCTCCCCATAGAAGAGCATGCTCTTCCCTCACGGCCACATGACTCAGCTTCAGTAGTCATGAACTTTTTTTGGTACTAAGGGTGGAACCCAGGGGTGTCTTCTCACTGAGCAACCTCCCCAAACCTTTTTTTAAATTTTAGAATGAGACAGGGTCTTACTAAGTTGCTTAGGGCATCACTAAATTGCCCAGGCTGTCCTTGAACTTGTGATCCTCCTGCCTCAACCTCCTGAGCTGCTGGGATTACAGGTGTGTCCCACCATGCCTGGCCTTCCCTGTTCTTGGCCACCCTGGCTATCCAAGATTTGAGACCTCCCTTGTTGGGATTGTTTGATGTCTGTCTTTTTTTTTTTTTTTTTAGTTTTAGGTGGACACAATACCCTTATTCTATTTATTTATTTTTATATGGTGCTGAGAATTGAATGCTAGGCAAACACTGTACCACTGAGCCTGATGTCTTTTTATAGTGGGGTTGGTAGGCTCTGGGGAGAATGGTTCCAGAGGTAGAGTTACTTTTGTGATCCTGGGCCCTGATAACTGCTACCAGAATGTGGTGGTGGTGATGGCTCTTTGTGCCTCAGAGGTAGAAGGTCAGTGGGCACTTGTTTCTTCACCTCTTGTTTTGTTACACTGAACTGGCTCTTCTGTCAGCTGGGAATGGTGTTGGGGGACCTAGACCCAAGCCCCTACCTCACCAAGCACTGTGGGCAGCTCATTTGCAGGCTAAACCTGCCTCTGCATGTGAATCGGTGCATGGGGTTGGTCAGCCCTGCTCTGTAGCCTTGGTCTCACTACAGGGAGGACAAGGATGGGTGCAGGTCGGGATCCCACTGACTGTAAAGCAGACTTGCCCGGTTAGGACTGTGCAGTTGCTGAAAGCCAGCAGAGACTTGGAAGGGAAGTAGAGAGTTGATGAGGCTTGCAGCTGGAGGATGGTCCCAAGGCCAGGAGGGGGGGTGGGGGGTTGGGAGGTCTCGCACATGCTGTCCTGGTGCCTCTGTGCCCTTTGAAAGAGCACCGTCCCAGCTGTCCTGGGCAGAGGGGCTCTCTGCAACGCGTCCCTGTCTCAGATATCCTGCTCTCAAAGGCACTTTGCAGGAACTCACATAACGCTGTGTTTGTTCTTTCTAGCTGGCAAATGCCCTTCTGGAAAAGGAAGTGATAAACTATGAGGACATTGAGGCTCTCATTGGCCCACCGCCCCATGGGCCTAAGAAAATGATCCCACCACAGAGGTGGATTGATGCCCAAAGGGAGCAGCAAGCCTCTGGGGAGGAGGAGGTGGCCCAGCAGCCTACACCCCAGGGGGAAGAGCCCTCTTGGCCCAGATAGCTGCAGCTCTTCGACCGCACCTCGGTGATCCAGGGCTTCTCCCCAGCAGCCCCTCACCCCCGCCCCATTTCCTGTCGTGTGAGATTTGCACCTTGTGCCTGTGGAGCCTTCCAGGCCTCTGTGGCGGGCCTGTCTGCTGGTCTCTGTCAGTGTTGGCGACCTCTTCAGAGGCAGCTGGCACTCCTGGTATTTGCACATCGCTCCCCCGTCAGGGATGCACGTGGAGGAGCCCCAGTTCCCAGGTCCAGGACTCGCACCTGCACGTGTGGCTGCATGGTCCAGAGACAGCCCAGCAGCCAGACTGAAGCCAGGCCTGTCCTGAGACTCCCATGGAGTGCTAACAGGGTCCACCATGGAGGGCCCTCTGAGCCACTTGTCCTCCTCTCATGGCACTCACTCAGCAAGAGGACAACAGCTTTGGGACTGGGCACTGGGCTCTAGAGGATTCAAACATGGCCCTGCCGCCCTGCGGACAGCTGTGAGGAGGGACCTCTCTGGTCCAGCCTTGTGTGTGGGGAAACACCTTGGTTTTGACCCCGCTGAGGGTCGCGCTGCTTCACTGACGAGTTCTGTGGTGGGGCTGGGGGGCAGCTTGGGTTAGCACATGCCTAACGAGCACACTCCGGGTCCATCCCCAACACCACAAAGAAAAATAAAATCCTGCAGGTGGAGAGCCTCTGTGCTGCACTGCCCAGGTTACAGACTCTGGTTTCAGATCATCTCTGAGGCACGTGGTGACCAGAAGACCATCTAGGGTGAAGCATGGACACCTAGCGGGGGCCTGGCTCTGGCTCCTGGAGTGGCAGGTGGGCTCCTGCTGGCAGCTCCTGCCCTTGGTGCCTCAGCACTCCCTGTGCAGTGGCACTTGGAGCTGTGAATCGTGGTCACTTCCTTTTGTCCCAGTGCTGACTCGCCCCGAGGAAGCCTGCAGGGCTGTGGGAGGTACATGGGGCAGGGGCTCTGGGCGCTTTGTGAGGGACACTGCCTGGGCCCCAGATCTCCAACTTTACTACCAGAGACTTGTACCTGGGAGGTATCTGGCTGGTGCTGCCCCAGGGCACGTCCTTGGCAGTTGTCGTCAAGTGGACATGGCACCTGCACTTGCATTGCCCATTGAATGGGCTGTGTGTGTATCCTCTGGGGAGTCATGGGCTGAGTCCAGGCCACAGCAGTCAGGGCAGCACCTCAGGGGAGTGGACCAAGGTGCAGCCCAGCCCCCAGCACTTGTCGGTGGCCGTTGCTGATTTACAGAAGTGAGTCCTGGAGACTGACTCTGGGCATCCTCCATGATGGCAGTGAGCCCCACTTGTGCTCAGGATTCTGGGATGCGTGCCACTCTTGGACCGCTGAGGTCCCCAAGGTGCCAGCTCCAACATCAGCATGTGGGTCCCTAGGCAGCAAGGCTGCCCCGGGCATCCCTGTGGGCACCCCGAGGCCTGCGGGTGCACTGTGGCCCCCTTCCCAGGGGGACTACAACCCCAGAAAGCCACTGAAGGGTAAGAAAGAAAACATGCACTTGAATCCCAAAATCATGCCCTATTTTCCATGCGCTCAGATAATGGCGGACTTTAACTTCTATTTTAAGCCATTTTCAGCGAGCCTCTCTGACCTGTGTGTGGCCACAGGCCTGACTGAAGCTGAGAAGCTGGTGGTGGTTCTATGACTATCTCTGACTCAGAGTTGCTTAGTGGCTTGCTTTTTGCAAAGGCTGGCTTTAAACTCATGATCCTCCTGCCTCAGTATCCTGGGCTACAGGGATTACAGGCGTGTGCCACCATGCCTGGCCCTGTATGTGATAGTTTTATAAAGACCAGGATTGTGGGCTGGGGCTCAGCAGTAGCACACGTGCCTGGCATGTGTGAGGCACTGGGTTTAAATCTCAGCACTACGTATAAATAAATGAAATAAAGGTCTATCAACGACTAAAAATATTCAAAAAAAATTTTTTTAAAGGAGGGGATGGGGTTGTGGCTCAGTAGTAGGGTGCTTGCCTAGCATGAGTGAGGCACTGGGTTTGATCCTTGGCACCACATACATAAAAAATAAATAAAGGCATTATGTCCACCTACTTAAAAAAATGGATTGTATATCTGGGGGCGTTCCATATGCTGAAAGACAAGGAAGCTGTTACCAACGCTTTATATATTTTGGGCTCTGGGGATTGGACCCAGGGGCGTTTTACCATCAAGCCACATTCCCAGTCCCTTTTTTTTTTGAGAGAGGGTCTCACTAAGTTGCCTAGGCTGACCTCAAACCTGGAATCCTCCTGCCTCCACCTAAATTGTTGGGATTATTACCACCACACCCAATTTAGCTTGGGTTTTTCTGAAGCCCAGAGGACTCTGGAGTAACTCTCAGGACACACCAGCAGGGAAGGTGGGAGCCAGAGCAGATGCAGGTTGGTTTGGAATGGGTAGGCTGTGTCTGTGATTGTGTATCAGTACAGCTAATCTAGTTACGGGGTGGACTTCCCAGGATACTAAAAGTGGACCTGAGAAGTGGGTCCACAGAGCTCTGTTCATGGCTTTCACTTAACCTGACAAGCCCCGGAAGCTGCTGGACTATAAACTCTGCAGCTGGGGATTGACCTTCCTGGGCCAGGTCGCTCAGTCATTATCATCACGACAGGTTTAACCTCTCCTTTGAAATCTGATTAACTGACTAAATCTTGATCCGTAGCAGGAAGACTCAGTATTACAATGGGTCTAGTATGTGCCTACGGGTCCTGTTTTCATCCTTTTCTTTATTTAATAAAATTGAGTAAAGGCCTTCTCTGTTAGTAGTAACTGAGGTTAGACATGAAAATGAGACATATTTTATTAATCACTGTAATTTTTTAGTATCTAGATCAGTTGATTCATTTTGATATTATGTGTAAATGGACAATTTAAAAAGAACCCTCAATCTCTTACTGAGAGAAGATCTCAAAAAATCAGTCTATTTTAGAATATTATCTTTTAATTAAGTATCTCTTAGTTGTCTTTTAGAAAATATGATTAAGTTTACTTCCCAGTGTAGGGAGTAATATATAAATATCATATAATGTTTCATGGATCCTAGGTCCAATCAGAGAACTTATGTAATACCAATTTCCAACAAGGTTTGCAACTTTTTTAAAAATTTAATTGAAGGGTTTGTAACTTTTATTGTTCAAAACCAATGTACGACTTTAATTTGGAGAACATTAATCCTAATAAAATATTCTCCAAAATCTCACAACTATTCAACAAACAAAAATAATATGCAAGAATCATCAGTGTCTTTGAATCAATCAAATTTAGTCTCCAAGGAGAACTGTCAAAATTGGGATCTAAGTCAGCAGTTTAATGTATTTAGTGTTTAATCAGGGATGTAAATTTATTCACCAAAATTAATCCTTGCCTTAAACAGTAAGAATCCTTAGGCAATAAAGACCTTCCTTAAAGGAAATAAACTTAACATTTTAATAGGTCTTTAACATGTCAAAATATGGACAAAATTTACTTCACATCAGCATAGTAAAATTAGGGAAATAGTCTGAAATATCCTTGAATTAATTGGTTAAAATTTTTATAGCCAGTCCAGTACATATAAATCTCTTTTTCAATTGTTTTAACTTCCTATATCATCTGTCTTGATAATGATATAAATATTTTCCTATTTAGGAAAATACTGTTTTATCATTAAAATCTAGAATATAAAGTCGTTGTTTTACCCAAACATGATTTCTTTTTTCTTCTTAGGACCTCCAATATGTGCTTCCTCTCTGTTGAACAAAGTATCTTCTTTTCCTTTTAGAATTTTTCCTGATTATACTTTGGTGCAACTTCTGAAAACCTTAGAATCTAAACAAATTATTGTACCTTGATAAGAAGAAATGTCTCAAAGAAAATATAGTTAAAGGGCTGGGGTTGTGGCTCAGCGGCAGAGAGCACGCCTAGCATGTGCAAGGCCCTGAGTTCAATCCTCAGCACCATATAAAAATAAATAAGATATTGTGCCCAACTAAAAGCTAAATATTAAAAAAAAAAGAAAGAAAATATAGTTAAAGCCCTTGGATACTTCTGTAGACAGAATTATATTTGTTTATCATCTTATAAAGTTTGTACAATAATCCGAGAAATTACTTGATGTTTATATTATCTCTTGAAAGCAAATTTATAGTAAAATATATCTATCTCAAATATCTAACTAAAAGGCAGAGCATTAGGTAAATGCATGTATTAGAAATATCTAAATTATGTGTTTTCTGTTGAAGAAAAATGATTAGATAAATATATATTTAACAATTAAATATGTTAATTATTTTATGGATAAACAATTAGATATATTATTTTATGTATTAACAATTATAGGTTATCTAAATACCTAGAAAAATATATACCAGGAATAAGAGCATAACTTATAATTGTATAAACTTTATGTAACCACGTGGTTCTTAAGATATTTGGATCCATTTTAATTTTCCTTGAATAAGTAGTGTATTTTTTTATATACATGACATCACGTAATAAAATCCTTGTGTATATATTTATTTCTTGTAATTATATAGTCAGGAATGACAATAAGGACTTTTTGATTATCACAGGAACATTGCCGGCTTTTGTTCCTGAGGCTAGCAAATACATCTTCATAACCTTCAAAATTAAAAGCAAAATATAAAGAAGCATATTTTGGATAATTCCCATTAATAGCATTATTTAGTAACATAACCATAGAGAAAAAAATCATCAGGTTATTTAGCTCATAAATAACTTAAATTCAGGGCTGCAATGTGGAAATCTGTGGAATTAGATTTTGCCTGAAAAAGATATCTTTCATTAGCATTTACAGGTGGAAGTACAGGCTAGTGGCTGGAAGGCGGAACCAGAAGTCCTGTCTGAGTGACAGTGCAAGGACCAGTGGGAAGCCTGTGAAAATGTGGGAGGCGGGACCAAGAAGCCTGCTCCGCCAGCCAGGCTTCCTCCGGTTACCACAGTGATGGAAACAGCTTGGAGCTGACTGCCCAGTGTCAGGGGCAGAGGCACCTTGAGCTTCTCTAGCCGGTTGCATTTCTATGATTTGTTTTTTTCCCCCACCCTGCGGGAAGTAGTTTGCCTTGTGTCGGCCACCTGCGCTTGCTGCAACAAGGGTTTTCCCTTACAGCACGTGGCACTTTAAAAGTGAGTTTTAAGGGCAGACGCCAGTGTTACTATCAGATTTTAAGGCAATCTGCGTTTGGCACCCAGGCCAGGTCGTTTAAGGGTTAAAAGCACTGCAGGCAGTGAGTTGAGTTACAGACCCCCAAAAGAGCAGCGGCTAAGTTCCAGCCATTCTGATCTGTAGGACAAGAATGTAGCAGAGGTCCAGTATACACTGAATATTCACAAAACAATAGAAAAACAAAATTCACTTCTCTACAGGTAAAGAATCCTTGTATCAAGTCTCATCATAGAATCCTTCTTCCCTTTTTCTCACTCTCCAAGTGCAGACTTCGAGTACATAAACCCAAAAAATCTTTACCTAATATTTCAAAATACAAAGATTCACAAAAACAATCCAAAAAAAGTCCACAAAAGCACTTTTCCCATGGGAGAGGAATTAACAATATATCCCATTATTCATCTTAATAATTCTTCACATTTATTTAGGGTCTCTAGAATTGCAAAAATAATTTTTTTAAATCTATCTAAAGATGAAATATTCCCAGATATTAAATATTTTTATCACAGATTTTTCTTCTGCCTAATTCACCTACTTTCTACAATTCAGCCCACAATACTTTGAAATCCTAAGGGCGCTTAACTTCTGGGGGAAATTCCAAACCCACTAAATTTCTAAAATTCACCCTGGAGTCCCTGTTCAGGCGCCAATTGTCGCATTCCACAACTAAACCCTCAGGGTCACTCTAGGGGAACTGGGCTGCATGAAATGACCACACAGAGACAGACAAATACCTTTCTCTCTGGGTCCTGTGACGGCTCCTCTGACCTTAGGGGTCCTGGGAAAGGGAGATGGAGGGACAGGTGCTGAACTCTTTTATTGGGAAGAAGCCATTCAAATGAGGCAAGGAGTAGGATTACAAGGTGAGAGTAGCTCAACCCCTCTGGGTGCTGCCTACTCCTAGGGCCACTTTCAGAGCCACACCTTATTATCCAAGCAAGGGAAAGTCACGAGTTATTGCATCAGGATTTAAAGTTGTGTGCACTTGGAGTGGCTCCCCACAATTGGGGGTCAGTCCTGAAAGAAGATGTGGACCTATACGAAGCATGCCCCGTCCTTCCATGGGTGTTCATCTGGGAGTTCCTGACCTCCTTAGTCGAGGCCCACACCCAGGACATAAATTCTTGGGCAGAGACATGTCTACATAATTCTATGCCAGGGGACTGGGTCTGTTTCTATAGTTAAAATGTTAAAAAACAAAAACAAAAAAACATGCCAGCCAAATCTGCACAACTGTTCATTTCTTAATTGTTCCCAGTGACAACACTATATTTTCAGCAGAATTTCATATCAGAACTTTTCTTTGCCCCTCAAGTTTACATACATAGGAAATCAGGAATGTTAGGGCTTCAAAAAGTTGGATTCTATGTCCATTTTGGGCTGGGCATGATAGCATACACCTATAATCCTAGTGGCTGAGGAGGCTGAGACAAGAGGATCTTGAGTTCAAAGCCAGCCCCAGCAATGGCAAGGCACTAAGCAACTCAGGAGACCCTGTCTCTAAATAAAGTACAAAATAGGGCTGGGGATCTGGCTCAGTGGTTAAGTGCCCTTGGATTTAATTATCAGTAACAAAACAAATAATAATAATAATAATTTTAAAATGCAAGAATCTGTGTCCAGGGCTGGGGATGTGGCTCAAGTGGTAGCGTGCTCACCTGGCATGCGTGCGACCCGGGTTCGATCCTCAGCGCCACGTACCAACAAAGATGTTGTGTCCGCTGAGAACTGAAAAATAAATATTAAAAATTCTCTCTCTCTCTCTCTCTCTCCCTCTCTCTCCCCTCTCTCACTCTCTCTTTAAAAAAAAAAAAAAAAAAAGAATCTGTGTCCATTTCGGTTTTGTGCAGCAGAGCAGTCTCCAAATCACAACTTTAGGGCTGGGTTTGTGGCTCAGTGGTAGAGGACTCTCCCAGCATGTGTTTGTTGCTAGGTTCAATCCTCTGCACCACCTAAAAATAAGTAAATAAATAAAGCTACTGTGTCCATCTAAATATATGTGTGTGTGTGTGTGTGTGTGTGTGTGTGTGTGTGTGTGTATATAATTACTTTATTTTTTAAATTTTATTTTCTTACAGCCACCTTGATTCTGATGTCGATTTCAGACCTGACTTGTACCAGGTGTTCCAGGCAGCATCTTTTCCCCCACCTTTGGCACTGGAGACTGAACCCCAGGTGCCTTACTACTCTTTTAGTTTTGTTTTTTTTTTTTTTTTTTTTTTAAGAGAGAGAGAATTTTATCCAGGCATAGTAAAGCACACCTGTGACTCCAGCCTTGTGGGAGTATGAGGCAGGAGGATCACATGTTCAAGTCCAGCCTGGGCAACTTGGCAAGATCCTGTCCCAAAAGCTAAAAAGGCCCAGTGGCTCAGGAGACTGAGGTAGGAGGATCATGAGTTCTAAGCCAGCTTCAGCAAAAAGTGAGGTACTGGGCTGGGGATGTGGCTCAAGCGGTAGCGCGCTCGCCTGGCCATGCATGCAGCCTGGGTTCGATCCTCAGCACCACATACAAACAAAGATGTTGTATCCGCCGAGAACTAAAAAATAAATAAATAAAGTGAGGTATTGGGCTGGAATTGTGGCTCAGCAATAGAGTGCTCGCCTAGCACGTAAAAGGCTCTTGGTTCGATCCTTAGCACCACATAAAAATAAAATAAAGATATTGTGTCCAACTACAACCAAAAAATAAATATTTTTTTTAAAAGCGAGGTACTAAGCAACTCAGTGAGACCCTGTCTCTAAATAAAAATAGAAAATAGGGCGGGGGGGCGGGGATGTGGCTGGGGCTCAGTGTAGAGCATTCGCCTAGCACATGCGAGGCACTGGATTCAATCCTCAGCGCCACATAAAAATAAGTAAAGAAATAAAATAAGGTATTGTGTCCAACTACAACTAAGAAATACTTTTAAAAAAAAAGATATTTAAAAAAAAAGAAAAATAGGGCTAGGAATCTGGCTCAAAGGTCAAGTGCCCCTGAGTTAAATTCTCAGTACCTCCCTCCAAAATAAATAAGTAAATAAAAATAAATAAATAAAAAGGGTTGGGGGTGAAGCTTAGTGTCCATGGGTTCCTTCCTTGCTACCAAAAAAAAAAAAAAAGCCCCCAAGGAAGAGCCAGGTCCATAGTGGGAGTATCAAAAAGGCCTGAAGACATGGAAAGCAACTGGTAGGCCCACTGGTATGCCCAGGGAAATCTGTCCAAGGTCAAGACAAATGTTCACTCACAAACCCTTTCTCCAAACTTCTTCTGCTGTGGTTATACCTCCAGAACAGTGTGGGTTCAATTCCCAATTCCAGCAGAGTGATGGTGAGGGAGGGCAGTAGGGCTTTCCAAAGTTTGGGTGAAGACTGAGGAAAGACATGTTCTTGTTTCCTCCACACTTCTGCTCTGGTGAAGGCCCTTGACCACCATGGATTCTACCACGTCTCCTGGATGCAAAGCCACTGCACCAGCTGTTATGGGGCAGACCGCTCAGAAAACACACTAAGTCTATTTTGTCTGAATTGGAGAGTATTTAGGTGGCTGGCCAGCCACTGCTCCCGGTAGGACCCATAATGGTCAGTCTCCGCAAGGAACAGTCTTGAACCTAAGCATTTCAGGGTCTTTAAAGGCAAAAACTGCAAAAAACACATTCAAGTTGATGTAGCTGCAAGCAAGCAGGGGTACAGAAGCTGAAGTGAGCAGTTAGGGAAACAATGCAATGGGTACACTGGTATTTCCCATGGGACTGTCCAGGTTGACATAGCAGTAAGCAAGCAGAAGTGAAATGGGTCAAAATGATGCTAGTTGAGTACAAGTTAGAGCATGGTTACTAACGTCTAGACAATCAATCTCTGACAGGGTACGTTGTCCAAGAAAAATGGGAACCAAAGAGAGAATTATTTACATTGTATGAGAATTGCCATTTTGTGTTGCCAAACATGCTATGCAACTATTGATAGGTACAGAGGCGGAGTATTCCCATAGGAGAAGCATCTCTTATATGACATGGAGTCTCAGGGTAAAGGGAGTCTGTTTGGTCATTGCCCATACAGCCTGGCCCATAATACAACTAGTTCTCACTGACTGGCCCCTTTCAGTGTTCTGTGGCTGTAACACAGCTTACTTCCCAGCATTTCCTACTTCACAGACTGGAAAAACATAATGCCCAAGTCTCAACACTAGTACAGAGGTGGAGTTCAGACAGCACTACACCTGAAACTCCTACGACTTGTGGACCCAACTGTTGTGAAGAATGGAAGACTAGAGAGGCCTGACACACTGACTTCACGATGGGTACTGGTTGTACGTTTATTGGGGAGTGCTTTCATCTACAGCTTTGCATCTGCAAACAACTGTGCAGGAGTCAGGGCTGGCCTTGCCCTTGTTCCATAACTGAGCACACTCCTACTAGACAGCAGAACTAGGGTTTGAACTTCCCTTGTAGGTTGTTGTGTCCTCTTTGCATGTTCCCTCCTCCTGGTCATTAAGTCTGTAATCCCTCAGTGCCTAGCAACTTGTTTTTTCTAAGATTGAAGGATGTTTCAAAATGCAGAGATGCATTCCAGTGACTGGGGAGGCTGAGGGAGGAGGATCACAAGTGCCAGGCTAGCCCCAGCAATTTAGGGAGGAGACCCTAACTAACTTACTGAGGACCTGTCTAAAAAAAAAAAATGAAATATATATATATATATATATATATATATATATATATATATAATATTGCGTGCAACCTCTTTATTCAGTGTAGGACACAAGCCTACAGATTCCTTATATTAGGTAATAAAATTTCTAAAATGTTGATTTTTACCAGGTCAGTTTGGTGGATAGAGGGTGAGAAAGAAAAAGGTTATTGGGATGTAAAAGTTTACAAATAGTATGGGAGTGTTATAACTTCAGATTTGTCCCGAATGGAGGTGAAGTAGGCATAGGACAAGTAAAGCCAGAATTAGACAGGCAGTCAGTATAGATAGGTAAATCAGGTCAGGTCAATTTTGAGTGAGTCTGGAGAAATTGGAGACAGTCCCCTGAGGGATTGAAATGTTATTTCCTTCAGAGCCCTTTCTCCATCCTTATCAAGAACCTGCCCATGCTCCAACTGTTGCTAAGGTAATCTGTCCCTTAATCTGTGCAACCCTGACCTTCCCCCTTCAGCCCACCGGTTGGTTTCCCACCTACTGGCCAGCCCACCTAGCATTCCTGGGCCTAGACAGGTGCACAGGAGGGAAAAGATAAGGGGAAGAGGGCAGAAGAACAAAGGAAGCCTAGGACATCTAAAAAGGGCAGAACACCTTGCTTCTTGGGATACCAGCTGTTATCGCTGTTGCCTGCCAACGGATTCCACCTCTTGGGTCCCCTTCTTCCTGCGGGAGATGTCTTTTCTGCTGTCCTTTAATAAACTTCTAATTTCTACTCTGACCTTGCCTCGGCGTGTGCTTTTCTGGTGTTATTCTTCAACATGGGGGAAGCAAGGACTCGTCACTGGCCAACAGCGGTAACACAGCTATGGCCCCCTTCTCCCCCACAGTAGAAGTCTACCTTACGCTTTTTAAATAAATCATGCTTTATATGCTTGCCTTGGCGAGCTTCTCTAATGTTCAAACTTCAACATGTTGGGGAGCAGAAATTGTCACCTAACTGGCTTTAACACAAGTATTTATCCCTCAGTGCTCCATGGTACCAGGGATTGAACTCAGGGCGCTCCACCACTGAGCTACATTCCCGAGACCTAGTTATCTGTGTTCTTGATGGAACTCAATGCCTTGCGCATGCTAAGCACATTTTTTATTTTTTATTCTGAGACAGAGTCTTGCTAAGATGCTCCGATCTTGTGATGCGCCTGCCTCAGCTCTTGGGGTCTCAGGCATTGTGCTATTGGCTCCATATTTGCAACCCGCCACGCCTGTTCTTAGAGAAGTTACCTTAACCTGGGGCCTAAGGTCAATGGTGGCTCACTTGTGGTTATGCGGGTTAAATGAGCAAATGCACGTTTAAGTACTGAATGCCCACTCTGTACAAAAACCCCACTAAAAGTTTCACCTAAAGAAAGAGGCATAAATGTTCCAATGGGATGTCGTAGGACAAGGGAACAAGCGCTGGACCGAGGAGGTCTAAGGGCTTACGGCTCAAGTTGTTTGATGGTTTTTGGTGCTGGGGATGCACATGCCAGGCAAGCGCCCTCCTGAGCTGCCCCTCAGCCCCACTCCGCAAGTCCTTAAAGGCTTCCTGCCTCTGTGCCGCTGGCGCACCGCGTCCCAGCAGCAAAACCGCCACCACTCTAGCCTTCCCTTAGCGCCGGACGGCCGGAGCGCGGGCACCGGTACCCACCGCGGCTGGGGGGCACCGAGCCTGCGGCGCGCTGGTAGCCCGGAGGGGCGCCCGTGACGTCCATTTCCTCCCGGCTCTGATTGGGCGAAGCGTTCCGGCCCTTCTGATTGGTCGGATACACTACCACCCCAGAGTGCTTTGCGGCGCCACTTCCTTTCCGCCCTCCGATTCCCCGCAAGAGGTGAGTTCGTCCCTGTGCTGCCATCAGATTCCATCCTCCGCCATCAGCCCATCGCAGCCGCCCGCGCGGCCATGGATAGGCTTCTTTGTTGCCGCAGGCGGCGTCGGCCTGGGACCCAGGCGGGAGGACCTGGGGTGGGGGCCCAGGGCGCGCGGCCAGGCTCCGGCCCTCACTCGTCGCCCTTCTCCCCTCGAGGCCGTAGGCAGCCATGGCGCCCAGCCGGAATGGCATGATCCTGAAGCCCCACTTCCACAAGGACTGGCAGCGGCGCGTGGCCACGTGGTTCAACCAGCCGGCCCGGAAGATCCGCAGGTGCGTGGCGGGCGCGTGGGTACCCGGGGCAGGGCGGTGGGGCGCCAATTGGGGCACGCCGCCCCCTCGTCGCGGAGTGGAGGTGACCGCCGCCCGGCTTCTCTCCCCGCAGGCGCAAGGCCCGGCAAGCCAAAGCGCGCCGCATCGCGCCGCGCCCTGCGTCGGGACCCATCCGGCCCATAGTGAGGTGCCCCACGGTGCGGTATCACACCAAAGTCCGAGCTGGCAGGGGCTTCAGCCTGGAGGAGTTGAGGGTGAGTGCGGGAAGCAGCGCGGGCCGCGGGTCCGGCCCTCGTGGGTCCCAGCCAAGTGATGACATTCTCCGGAATCGCTGTACTGCCGTGATGAAAGTACACTTGAACCCTTTTCCATCTGACGGCTGAGCGTTTGTTGTGGCCCCGTGGGGGAGGGCTCCGTGGGCCTTCATCCGTGCCTGCTTTTGGTGCAGGTGGCAGGCATCCACAAGAAGGTGGCCCGGACTATTGGCATCTCGGTGGACCCCAGGAGGCGGAACAAATCCACCGAGTCCCTACAGGCCAACGTGCAGCGGCTGAAGGAGTATCGCTCCAAGCTCATCCTCTTCCCCAGGAAGCCCTCCGCCCCCAAGAAGGGAGACAGCTCTGTGAGTACCGCGAGCTGGGAAGTAGGAAGGTTGGGAGCTGAGAGGCAAGGTTCAGGTCGAATGATCTCTGTGCCTGGGGCCTTCATATTCTCCAGCACCTTGCCATTTTGTGTGGGCAGTGTGGTCGATGGTGAGGACTCTTGGGCTAACCAATGGCCAAGGTGCCCTGCTGTGGTCTTGAGCCAAGCTCTTCTGTCTGCTGGCGGCCACAGCTGACAGTGCTGTGGACTTGGAGCCTGCTGGCCTTGCTCAGATGCATTTTGTCCAGAGGTGTTCCTAGGAGGCTTAGAGGATAAAGTCAGCAGTGTCCATCTTTGTGGGCTTTCATGGAGGTTGCATTAGGGAATGGGTTTGCTCTGCTCCCATTCTGGGTGCTCAGGACCAGGTGAGCATTGATCTGGGCCTGTTTTATCTCTAATGACTGGGTACATAAGGGCTCAGGATATTGTGACACTTAGGTAAAGTGGAGCTGGACTCACTTCAGTCTTACTCCACACAGGCTGAAGAACTCAAACTGGCCACCCAGCTAACAGGACCAGTGATGCCCATCCGGAACGTAAGTAGATACTTGGTTTGCTTAGGTGTTGTTCTAGAGATTGGCAGGCGAAACCTTGGGTGGGACAGATACCTGGTTGAAAGGTGGCTTTTTAGCTCAGGTTTTTAGGTTGTGGGAAGGGAGGTTCTTAAGTCAGGGCCTCTTGAGGAATGAATGGCCTTGTCCCACCTTTCAGAAGTCTTGTTGACACTCCCTTGATCTCCCCGCTGCAAGCCTGCAAATTTCAAAAATATATTCTAATTAAAACATTTATTCTAACTAAAATAAAAGTTATCTGTAGGAATTATATACAGGAGACTTGCCGGGTGTGATGGTGCATGCCTATAATCCCAGTGGCTCAGGGGGCTGAGGCAGGAGGATTGCAGGTTCAAGGCCAGCCTCAGCAGTTTAGCAAGACTGTAAGCAACCTAGTGAGAGACTGTCTCAAAAAATGAAAAAGGTCTGAGGATGTGGTTCGGTGGTTAAGCACCTCTGGGTTTAATCCCTAGTACCCAAAATTTTTTTTTTGTAAATAGTAGTATTCTAAGTAGGAAAGTAGTAGTACTCAAAAGTAGGAAAAAGCGGACTTCAACCTTTGCATGACAAATTAACCAGAATAAACTTTACAAACAATATCTAAGAACCCTGCATGTGACACCCAATGACATGGGGCTCTTGGTAGGTAATGAGCATGAGGGGTCTCCCACAGGGTCCCCGCTCACTGCTGTTTGGAAGCCAGTATGCAGGCAGCCCTCTGGGAATGCTAGTGGTCTTATGTCCCTGTGGCCTGCCCAGCAAGTGTCCTGGAGGTGGGGGCTCTTTGTCCTCGGGTCCCACAGCAGCATCTGTGGGACCCTTTCATAGTCTTTCATAGTACCCCTTTCATAGTCTTCTCTGGGGACTTAAGTCTGAGGTGGATGTTGAAATGGGATCCTGCTCAGTTGCTGAGGCTGGCCTTGAACTTGGGATCCTCCTGCCTCAGCCTCTCAACTTGCTGAGATGGCAGGTGTGCACAACTGTGCCCAGCATTGTTTTTCCTCTTGAAATCTTATATGTAGTTTGGTTGATTTGTCAAACTCAGGGTCTTGTGCGTGCTAGGCACTCACTTTGTGAGTTGTATGCCCCTGGCCATTAATTTCATTTTTATTTATTTATGAATGAGTGACAGGGTCTCCCTAAATTGTCCAGGCTGGCCTCAAACTTAATAGTCTTCCTCCCTTGGCTTTCTGAATAGCTGGGATTGTATGTATGGGTCATTATTCCTAGCTTTGATTTTTATATCTTTTATTTTTTGTTTGCATCCTTGAGGATTGAGCCCAGGGCTCTCTTCCTGCATCACTGGGTTTACAGGCACATACCACCATAGCCACCTTTTTTTTTGCATCAGGGATTGAACTTAACACTGAGCCACATCCCAGCCCTTTTTTGTATAAAAAAAAATTCAGGGTCTCACTGAATTACTTAAGGCCTTGCTAAGTTTTTGAGACTGGTTTTGAACTTGAGATCCTCCTGTCTCAGCCTCCCAGGCTGCTGGGATTCCAGGCATGCACCACCATATGCCTGGTTCATCTTCCTCATTTTTTTTTTCCAATATATTTTTTAGTTGTAGTTGGATAACGATAGCTTTATTTTTATGTGGTGTTGGATCAAGCCCAGGGCCTCACAGTGGTCGAGTGCCCCTGAGTTCAATCCCTGGTCCCCCCCTTCACCCACCAAAAAAAAAAAAAGGTAAAAAGTAAGGGGAGAGACTTTCTCTCTTAATATTTGCCTTCTGCTTTATTTTTGTTGATTCTGGCGGGTGCTGAGTTGCCCATACTGGCCTCAAACTCTTGACCCTTTCGCCTCAGCCTTCTGAGAAGCTGGGGCTCTGGGTGTATACTGCCATGCCTGGCTATGGGGAGACTTCCGAACCTCCAAAGAGGATAGTCTGTTCCTGGTGGTGCCAAGGCAGGTTTGCCTGGCTTCCCTTGGACTTCTTACTGGTTTGGTTGGGGGCAATGCCACACAGCCCAAGGTATCAGCCTAATCCTGTCCTCCCTCCCAGGTGTACAAGAAGGAGAAAGCCAGAGTCATCACCGAAGAGGAGAAGAACTTCAAAGCATTTGCCAGTCTCCGCATGGCTCGCGCCAACGCCCGGCTCTTTGGCATCAGGGCAAAAAGGGCCAAGGAAGCTGCAGAACAGGATGTCGAAAAGAAAAAATAAAGCACTGTGGGGTCTTGTAATAAATGCTCTCCATGAAGCTAAAGCTGGGCTCCTGTGCTCTGCCTCCACATGCAGTGGCCAACTGTGCTGGCCCAGATTTGTTGGGTGTGCTGCCAGGGCTCTCACCAGCCTCCCGGAGCTTGCATTTCATCTCAGGATTTAGTTTGGCGATTTGAATTGCGCCTGGATCTTTTTTGCCATCTTGCTGTCCCTAAAATGTTCTGAAACTGTCCTTGCTCCATGGCTGGATTGCCACCAGGGTGAGGGTGTTCACTGCCCACTTTGAAGGTGGGCCCTTATCTGCCTGTGTCCCTAACTGTAGCTCGAACAACCTCAGATCCAGCTTTCTTGACTGAATCCTGGTGTTCCTTGCCTGGATACACTCAACATTCCCTATGGGATGCTTCCAGCCTGCAGGTAAGGGATGATAGACCACATGTCTCAGCAGTGACACAGCCTGTGCTTTTGAGGCTGTATACCCCTGCGCCTGAGAAGCGGTAGCCTCTGACTGTTGCATGTTTCCAGGGAGCTGTGCTCCTAGGAGGTCAGGGTGGTTCCTGGCTGCAGGTTCTAACCAGTCTGCGGGTCCTGTCAAGCAAAGGTCCTTCCTGGAGATGCCTGTCCCTGTCCCCAAGGAGTTCTTGTAGTAAGGTGCCTACTGTATACTGTCTGGGGAGGGTAGGGAGGAAGTAGCTGCTGTCCTTAGGCATACCTCACCTGCTGCCGTGGAACCCAGCAGAACCCTCCAGAATGAGAGTCCTATCTGAAGTGCTTGATGGAGGTGGGGTGGGTAGTTGGAAAGGAGAGACTTGAGGGTTCTCTGGGGTCAGGAGTCCTCTCACTGCCACAGAGGGTCCTCTCCTACCAGCAGGTAAGTGGGTGCCCTAAGACAAAAGGCAGTCACGAAGCTGGTACACAAGTGTCCTGCCATTTGAGTGCTTGTCGGCTCCAATTTACAGATGAACTTGCATCCTCTAGTCTCTGGCTGGAAGGATTAGAAAGTGTGTCCTCTGCAAGGGCTCTGACCCTGCAGTCCTTGGTCATGGGTGAGGACTGGGTTGGACATTGTGGCCACTGAGTTGTGCCCACCTAAGGAAGCAGCACTGACCAGCAGGACTCCATTTAGCACACCTGAGCTGGATTCTAGGGTGGCCCTTAGATTCTCCCCCCCCCCCCCCCCGGAATGGTCCCTTGGTGTTCCTGTTAAGTGTGGACATTTATGATTGACATGTAAGTCCCTGTGAAGCATGACAGGTTAGGGGGCTTACTGGAGGGCACTAAGTGCTCCTCCCCCACCCCCAAGGGACTGAGTTTGGAGAGCCCTCAGGCTAGGTGAGGGTCCCTGGGCAAGGCCTTGATTGCTGGGCCACGCTCCCAAGATGGGGACTACAAAGCACACAGTACTTGTGCAGTTATAGATATTTGGTCCCCAGCGTAGCAGATACCCCATTCATGTTGCAGCTGGGTAGGAATCAGCCAGTGGGTGTGTGCCTCTGTGGGGAACAGGTGGCAGTGTGGTTTTGTCCTGGCAAAACAGCAGCTGGGTGTGGCCAGCAATGACTGCAGTGGCCACCAGTCGGTGTGGGCACTCTGCTTTTGCAGTATGGGAAGCTAGAAAAGGTTCTGAAGATTTTGATTTACATGTATGAGTGGAGCACATTTTACAGTTTCATGTTCTTTGCCCATTTTTAGTTGACATGCACTGGTTTGTTTGGAATTTGGATTTCTCTATTTTGCTTTTTTGGGAAGACATTAGGAATTATTTTAATGAGTTTTTCGTTTTCTTAATACTTTAAAATTATGCTGTAGTTTTTAATTTGGAGGGAGATGTGCAGTTCTAAATGAACTCACCTATCCCACCACAAGTTTATTTTTAATCTGGATATTGTATAGTTGTTTTGTTAAAAGGAAGAATTAAAATGAATGCTCTTTTTTAGTTCTTTGGAAACTAGTTACAGTAGGTTATTTGGGGGTTTTTCCACTTGGTTTAACACAGAGTAGAAGTAGATAATTTTAAATATATAGGGCTGATGTTTCCCTTCTCAATGGTAGTTTTTTGTGAGTACTTGAATTTATTTTTTCTTTCATGGTTTCTGGATAAGTCTTTTATCTTTTACTGTACCTGGTAGTGAACCTAGGGGCACTTAACCATTGAGCCACATCCCTAGCACACCCCCCACGCACGCACACACACCTTTTTTGGTGATTCTCCTGCCTCAGCCTCCGTTCAATCCTAGTACCCAGGATTGAACTCGGGCACTCAACCACTGAGCCACATCCCCAATCCCCATTGAGACAGTATCTTACTGGGTTTCTTAGCACTTCGCCATTGCTGAGGCTGGCTTTGAATTTGTGGACTTCTATCTCAGCCTCCAAGCCACTGGGATTTATAGGCGTGGGCCACTGTGCCTGGTGTCTTGCAGAGCATGCGTAAGTCCCTGGTCCATCCCAATAAAACTAACCAGGTGTAGAAGAAACGTGCTCTAGAAGTCCGGGTATGTGGAAAGTGAAGGGTGTCAAGTGAAGAGCAGCACCCATCCCAGGTCTCTGGGAACAGTGGCTTCTGTTCTGCAGGGGCCCTGTGCAGGGCACTGGCCTCTGTCCACACAATCCCCTAAACAGGAGGCTGGAATCCTAAGTCTGCATGGAGTTAGAACACAGCTGGGTCGCACCCCTTCTCAGTACTGGCTCTTCTCTTGGCCCCGGCCACTTGTGATTTTCATTGTTTTCTTGAATTAAAGCAGTTCTTTGTACATTAAGAAAGATTTGCCTTTGTGAAGTGGCAGAAGGACCACAGGCTGGGCGTCTGCAGTGGCACTGGTCGTCTGGCTTTCCAGCCTCAGAGCCTGCTGGTGAGGAATTTCTTTCAGAAGTTGGTAGGAGGCAGAGCCCCTCCCTCTGCAGCAGTGGACTTGCCACCTGGGTACTCTCCCAGGTTCCCTGGCATCTCCCAGCATCTCTGGCCCACACTTTGTGGAGCACATGGGCATGAGGCTGCAGCTAGGGTCCCCAGATGCAGGCATTCCTGTGTGTCCTCACCTAATGCTCAGATAACCAGTGTGCTTCTCAGTTGCTAAGAACAAGACTTGGATAGCTAGGTGCAGTGGCGCATGCCTGTAGCCCCAGTGGCTCGGGAGGCTGAGGCAGGAGGATCGCAAGTTCAAAGCCAGGCTCAGCAACTCAGCAAGGCCCTAAGCAACTTTGTGAGACCCTGTCTCTAATATGGATGTGGCTCAGTGGTTGAGCACCTGGTATTCAATCCCCAATACCCTCCCCCCTCCAAAAAAAAAAAAGCCCAGATGGTACTCAGGACTCTGACCCAGCTCTGGCTCAGCTAGCCTAACAATCTGTGTCCTGTTTAACAAGTACCAAGGGCTGATTGTGCACCAGGACCACTGGTTACCAGGAAGCAAGGTGGAGGCCGATGTGCATGTCAACAGACAAGAAAGTAATGAGGAAATAGGCACTTGGAGTCCCTGGTCCCAAGCTAGAGGGCACAGTAGCCCCCGCCCCCCTCTGTAAAGGGAAGGTGTGAGTCTCTTGCCCCTCTGCTCCCTCCTGGGGTGCACCTTGCCTCACAGGTGAGCTCAGGCCAGGCAGCCGGAGCTGTGCAGTCCTCCACGCAGCTTTCTGCCACCTCTGAGGCAGCTTGAGAGGGGTCCTGGGGTCCAGGGCTGGGACCTCCCTGGCAGCAGCACAGTAGAAGGCTGGTGTGGACAGCCTCGTCCAGCGCTCACACGCAGTTAGCTCCATCACGCAGATCAGCCTCAGACCCTCCTGCAGCACCTGAGGTCTGGGGATTGGGCCATCAGCAGGGTGACCTTGAGCATGGGAGGCGCAGGGTCAACCTGCCATCTTACAGCCCGGGCCTCTGCCAAACCCTCAGTTTCCACATCTGCATTGGACTCCCAGCCCCACGGCATGGGGAGAAAGAGTGCAGCCTACAGCCTGGCCAGTTACGCCCTCCAGGGAGCTCCTCAGGTAGCAGGAGCTTCCCCGGTGGAGGAGGAACTAGGTTATGGATAAAAGGGACTGAAAGGGTGGAGGGAAACATCCAAGCATCGCCCAGGCAGGCCCTCGCCAAGAATATCATCAAAGCCCAGATGAGTCACACAGGACTGAAACCAGGACGTCTGTCCACCGGACATGCCTGGCACACATCCCCAGGACACTGTTCCTGCCTGCCACTTCCACCCACAGGACTGGTGTCCCTGGTCTCCCTGCTTTCACCCTGATGCCCGTGGCTGGAAGCTGCTGATCTGCTCTTGTGAGGTGCCCTCCTGCTGTGTGGGCTTCTATGGGAATACCAGAAGGGGAGTGCCACAGCGCGCCTGCAGGAAGCTTGGAAGTGCAGCCTTTCCCACTGAGCTCAGCTCAGGTGCCGCACAGGGTGCTGGCTGCTGTTGCCTGAGTTAGCAACCACCCCATGTTGCTTCTCAGCGGAGGCTGATTCTGAAGTGTGAGGGAGAGCCTCCCTGCCCACCCCTACTGGCCACTGCTCCGGCCAGGCCAGCCTGCTGCAAGGGCTGAGCTCGGGGCAGCCTTGCCTGGAGGTTGGGGTTCCTTTTGCCCAGCCTGCTCTAAGGCGCCCTTGCTGGCTACGCTTGGTGAAGCCACCCCTGCCTGGGCCTTTCCCTACGTGGGATGGGCCGTGTCCTGCACATGCTCATAGCCTCCACAGGATGGCAGCAGAGGCCCCAGCGTGTGGCAGGGTGAAGAGCAGGTTGGCTGCTGCTCAGGCTCACAGTTCAAGCCCCAGGGCACCAGGTGCTGAGGGCTGCAGGCCTCACAGCCAACATCCACAGTGGGGCTGACCTGGGCCAACCACGGGTCTGGTCAGGAAGCCCCTTGGCCACCTGCAGCCCTTCTGGCCAGAGGTCTTGGCCCAAGTCAGGAGCCTGCTGACCAGATGGTCAGTGTCAGGTGGGGAAGATGTCACCCTGGCCTTTTGGCATGTCAGGTCCATGTCACGATAAGGATATGCCAGACACAGGCTACTCGTGATTTTCAAGTCCAAGGCCACCAGTCCAATGGCTTGGCATCTGGCAAGGGCAGAATACTGCCATTAAACCCCTGTCCAGCGAGTGCTCACACCTGGTGCCAGGAAGCAGGGAAGGGCAGGCAGGCCACAGCCTCTTTCCAGGGCTCGTCCTGACCTCCTGAGGCCTGTCAGGCCCAGCTCCCCAAGGACCCACAGCCTCTGACCAGCACCCCTGAGAGCAGTTTCAACACAGGGGCATAACATCCAACCAAGTCCCAGAGGTGACGGAAGCCAGACTAGAGCCGAGACCCAAGCAGTTCAAACACAGGCCTTTTGTGGGGTTCCGTGCCTTAAGAAGGGACACAGAGCTCCCACCTCGAGTGTCCATCTGACTCCTCGGACAAAGAAGGGGATGGATTTTACTCACATGTGGGGGCTGCAGGGTGGGCCGGGGTCTAGGAGTTTCTGTTGGTGGGGGCTGTTTCAAAAGTGCTCTTCCTTGCTGAGCCTGTGGTGCATGTCTTTAATCCCAATGGCTCTTGAGCCTGAGGCAGGAAGACAGAAAGTTCAAGACCAGCCTCAGCCACTTGGTGAGGTCCAGAGGGGTCTCTGGGTGAGGAAACAGGCAAGCCCTGCAGGTGCATGCCCAGGAGGTGGTCAGCAGGAAGAAGACTGGACACAGAATGAGCACAGTGGTCAGGAGCTGTCTGCCTGAGTCCAGTGGGTCCCTGGGACGTGGGCATCCAGCTCTGAGCTCAGGGTGACCCCAGGGTGGGAGGAGCTTGTCCCAGCCAGTGGCATTCAAGTCACTCTGCCCAGCTCCACAGAGTGAGAGAAGTGAGCCCTGTGCCATGTAGGTGTCCCTGGGGTCAGCCCTGAGCAGCCTTACTGGGAGCAGCAAAGCTCTCAGGGCATTTGAGGGCCTGACGGGTCTAGGAGGTTCTGAGTGTGGGCTCCGAGTGGGGGGTCCAGATGGAGTCCCAGCTCTGTCCCTGTTCTGTGACCTCAGGTATCACAGTGTCCTCGCTGAGCTGCCTCCTTATCAGCAAGATGGATGGTGTCTCCTGACCAGCAGGACTGCCAGGGGCACAGAGGATGCCCACCCCCAGCTATTTGCAGAAGGCGTGCAGCAGGCCCCAGAGGCAGGAGGGGAAGATGGGCCAGGGCTGGGTTTGGAAAGGTCAGCCACCATGTCCCTCCGAGGGCAAGGGTCCTGTCAGTGTCACTGTGGAAGGAAGAACTAGCCAGAGGGGATCGCCTGTGGGAGGGGAGACGGCCTCTGGTTGGTTCAGCATGCCCTTGTGTGAGAGTCTCTGTGGTCCCAGCACGCACATCTGCAAGTGTCAGTGGCCTGTGCACCTGTGCGGCCCTTGGTGGCTGTGCTGGAGGAGGGAAGCCCCGCCATCAGTCCCCAGCATCTGCTCTCACAGAGGCCACGGCTGCGCTGGACGCTGTGTGTTTACTTTTGTTTCATCTGGTTTCGTGCTAGGGGCTGAACCCAGGGCTCTACTACTTAGCCACATCTTCAGACCCTTTTTATTTTAAGTCAAGTTCTCATCAAGTTGCTGAGGCTGGTCTTGAATTTATGATCCTCCTGCCTCAGCCTCCTGGGTAGTGGGGATCCTGTCACAGTGTATTTTTTTTTAATACTTTTTAAAATTTTTATTTATTTTTTAAAACAGATTGGTTTTTTAAAATATTTTCATTTGGACTGGGGATGTGGCTCAACTGGTAGCGCTCTCACCTGGAGTGCGTGCGGCCCAGGTTCGATCCTCAGCACCACATACCAACAAAGATGTTGTGTCCGCCGAGAACTAAAAAATAAATATTAAAAATAAAAATTCAGGGCTGGGGATGTGGCTCAAGCGGTAGCGCGCTCTCCTGGCGTGCGTGCGACCCGGGTTCGATCCTCAGCACCACATACCAACAAAGATGTTGTGTCCGCCGAGAACTAAAAAATAAATATTAAAAAAAGATTCTCTCTCTCTCTCTCCTCTCTCACTCTCTCTTTAAAAAAAATAAAAAAATAAAAAAAATAAAAATTCAAAAAATATATATTAAAAAAAAAATTTAAAAAAATATATTTTCATTTATTTTTTTTTTAGTTTTCAGCAGACACAACATCTTTGTTTGTATGTGGTGCTGAGGATCGAACCCGGGCTGCACGCATTCCAGGCGAGCGTGCTGCCGCTTGAGCCACATCCCCAACCCTTAGTACTTTTTTTAGTTGTCCATGGACCTTTATCTATCTATCTATCTATCTATCTATTTATCTATCTATCTATAGAAATGGTGCTTAGACCCAAACTCAGTGCCTTGCACATGCTAGGCAAGTGCTGTGCCCCTCAGCCACACCCCCAGCCTGACACTGTGTATTTCTAAAGCAGGAAAAACATAAGGTCCTGGGAGAAGGTCCATGTGGACACACCTTGGGTGCTCCGAGACAACACAGGGGGCAGGTCAGCACCAGGAGACAGGAAGTACCAGTGGGGTGTGTGGATTGTGCCCTTGCTACCTTCCTCTCCACACCCCTTTGCAGTGTCCACACTCCTGAGTGGCCTCTGAGACCCCTCTCCTGCACTGGTGGGCCAGGACGCGGTTCCAGTCGTTCCCCCTCGGCTGCGTTCCCAGGCTCACCCAGAGCCACCCTGGGGGAGACGGTGCTGAGGGCCTCTGGACATAGGAGCGTACCTGCAGGCTGACCAGCCCTGTTCTCAGTCAGTCAAACAGACCTCATGTGCCTTCCTGCAGCAAGGACACACCCAGTGGGTCCAGAGGCCAGTGTGTCCCGAGCATTCCTAGGGTCCCAGTGTCTGGGCTGAATGGCCCCTGGCCAGTCCCCCACCCTCTGTACAGCCTCCAGACTGAAAGCCTTGCACTCAGGGGTGGCTGCTGAGCTCCTGCTCCCTGATGACACCTTGGCATGGGGTGAACTTGTCCTGTGCTCAGCTCAGCAGGACAGCCAGGGAGGAGGCCACAGGCCCTGGACAGCTGCCCAGGCATAGGAGAAAGGACGGTGGGCTCCAGAACGTGGCCCGGAGCACGGGCTCCTAGGCACCAGGAGGTGCTGTGTGGCCCTGGGCAGGCTCTCCTCGCCCCCAGCTGAGCTGATGGCCAGTGTGAGTGAGCAGGAGGCCATGGAGCTTGCAGACATGGGGGCCAGGCAGCTGTGGACCCGCCATGGAGCCTTCTCTGGTCCACGACTCCACTCACTTGCCTGCTGTCTATTGCCTTAGTCAGGGCTGGGAGGTCCATCTTGCAGGTAGCCCAGGTCTTCCTGGTCCAGTGGTGGACAAACTGTGGCCAGCACGACTCTGGACAGTGGAGCCAGTGGTGTGGAGGTAAGAGCCCAGAAAGGAATGTTAGAGGGTGGGCAGATTAAGCAAGGCTTTGAAGGATAAGTAGGAGTTGGCCAGCGATAGAGTCGGTAGGCTTTGAAGTCCTAGAGCTCAGAGAACTTTGTGGGTCATAGGTAAGGATGGTTCATTGTTGAGTCTAAGATTAATGACTCAGTTGTTGTTTGGTACCAGAATTGAACACAAGGGCACTTTACCACTGAGCTACATCCCCAGCCCTTTCTTTCTTTCATTCTTTAATATTTTTTTAGCTGTAGTTGAACACAACACCTTAGTTTTATTTATTTATTTTTATGTGGTGCTGAGGATGGAACCCAGAGCCTCGCATGTACTAGGCCAGTGCTCTACCACTGAGCCACAACCTCAGCCCCAGCCTTTTCTAAGTTTTTATTTTGAGACAGGACCTCCCTGTTGCTGAGGATCTTGCCACGTTTCTGAGGCTGGCCTGGATCTTGTGATCCTCCTGCCTCAGCTACTGGAGTCCCGAGGATTACTGGTGTCTCTCACAGCGCCTGGCCTGAAATCAATGATTTAGAAGCACCCAAATTGTCAACATGGGGTAGGACCAGTGGATTCTGGGAGTTGATACCATGGCTTCCAGCTAGTACAATATTGTCACAGACCAGAAACAGGAAGCCCAGTGACCTCCTTCCACACTGTCAGCACCTCCTTGAGCGTCAGGCGCAGGGGCACAGCTTAGTGCTAGGGTGGCTCCTGACAGGTATGAGGCCCTGGGTTCCAAACCCAGAACCACACACACATACGTATTTACTGAACACCAACACTGGGCCAGGCACAGCCCTGGGCAGGGACATGGCCATGAGTCAGGACCAGATGGTCTCCAAACTGCCATGCGTGGTGAGGGCTCTGAGGGTGGGAGGCTCCTGTTTTTCAAAATTAATAAAAACATATTTTGCATGGGGAAAAAAACCTGGAGGGATAAGTATCAAAATGTTGGTAGTGTTTATGTCTGGATGCTGGAATTTTTGCTTTTATCTGCTTATCTGCATTTTCTAATATTTCATTTATTATTATCTTTTTAGTTTTAGGTGGACACAATTTCTATATCTTATTTCTATGTGGTGCTGAGGATTGAACCCAGTGTCTCATGCATGCTAGGCAAGCGCTATACCAGGGAGCCACAACCCTAGCCCTCATTTATTATTTCTTATCCAACAGTAATAAAATATATATGAAGGGGGTTCTCATGTCCTGCCTGTGATCCTGCAGAAAACCTCCAGGGACCCAGGTCAGGAGCAGAAAGGGAGCTGGAGGGAGGCTGGGGTGGAGGCTGGCCCTGCTCTCTGCCCTCCCTGGCTCTGGGTGGTGTGGGCTGGCAGTGAGGAGGGGCGGGGCCAGGCATCAAGGACTGCAGGAGACCCTGCTCTCCCCACAGGCTCTCTCCTTTGGTGCCAGCTGTGGCCCAGGCTGCCCAGGGACTGCCCAGCTATGGTGGTAGCCCTGTGTATGCCTACACTCTGGACTCAGAGATGGGGAGATTCCAGCTCTGACTCTTTTCCTGTCCTCCTGTCTGGGGAAATGCCACCTGGTTCTCCACGGTGCTGCCCTGGATCAGTGAAGAGCTGAGAGAGGCCTGAGTCAAGCCCTGTGCCCTCAGAAGGACAGCGACCAGGTGCACAGCTGATCACTCCAGGCCCATCGCCTTCTGCAGAGGGTTCAGAGGTTGGCGGCCTGGCACCCTCCCCTGGGCTCAGGCTCATGCTGGGCTGGTGTCGGAGTGCGGCGGATGCTTCCTGGAGATGTCCAGGGAGGAAGGGCCTGCGGGGAGGCCCAGAGACCTGCTGGCCGCTGTGGGTCCTGCAGGGAGCAGGGCATCGCCCTGATGAGCATTTCTCATCCTCATTCCCATGGAATGCTGAGAGGCTTCCCGGGGTCATGTGCCCAGGAAAGCTGGCCTGGGAGGGCCTGGAACCCCTGCCACCAGAGTCACCCTCAGGCACACAAGCACAGTTGGTACTGAAGCCCTGGCACCGGGAAGATGAAGAGCAGTAGGGCCGGCTCTGCGCAGCCAGCCTACTTGGATCGGGAAGAGCAAGGAGGCCTGGGCAGCAGGAGGAGGTGGGCACCAGATGGGGCTTGCACCTCTGCTGCTACTGACCCCAACCATGACCCGCGGATTGGAAGGTGCCAGCCAAGCCCACTCCGCCAGCCAGGGCGCTTCCTTGGCAAACCGGGTAGGCGCCCACAGAGTGTAGTCCCTCAGACCGGCTGCGAGGGGACAGTGTCCTCGTGGTCCCTCTTCAGAGGGCTGGCTGCCTTCTGCTGTTCTTGGCTGCCCCTCTGACCTCAGGATCTTCCTCTGGAGTCGGGGTTGCTGAGGCTGAGCCCTGAGCTCCCTGGATCCTCCTCCCCTTCCCTCTTCACATCTTGCCTACTCTTCCCTCTGCCCCTCCCTCCCTGCCCCCCATGGCTTTCGGCCAGTTCTGGGCCTTAACTTTATTCAGAAACTGGCAAAGTGAATGAGCTGGAAGGCAATCTGTCTTCTCCAACAACTCCTCTTTCGAGCTGCTTCCTGGCCAGGGAGGAGTGGTGGTGGGCAGAAGGGAGAGAACGCAGCCTGGGCCCGGAAGCCCAGCTCTGCTCCCTTCCAGCCGCGGGACAGTTCCTGCGGGGTCTGGAGCAGGTAGGTGGCCAGGGACCTTCGTGGTTGGACTCTGACCCTCAGTCCAACTTCTCCAGCTGGTGAGGGGATCTGCCCGCCCCCGGACTTCAAGTTCTGCAAGGCAGAGCTCTGCTTCCTGCCTCCAGCCCCAGGCAGCGAGGTGCCTGGCACACAGTAGGCGTCCCGGAACTACCTATGGTTTCAGGTGGGAGTCTGGCGCTCCCAGGAGGAACGCAGGGATTCAGTGCAGTGGCGGCGGCGGCGCGGGATGATGGCGGCGGCGGGGGGGGGGGCGGCCCCTCCTCCTCCCGGGGGCTGTTTGCACGGACCGGGCGCCCGTGGGGCAGCTCGAAGCCCCCCGACCCCAGCAGGAGTACCCAGCAGCGGGGTGCGCACTGCGGGAGGGCGCGCTCCATCGCGGCGCACAGCTACCAGCCGAGGTCCTGGAGGTTGGATCCTAGGGCTCCGAGGGGACGCCCTCCTCGACCACCGACTCCAGGGGCCACCTGTCCCCTTCACTGTCCCCTTCACTGCCCCCTCCGCCCCGCCGCTGCACAAATTCCTCCAATGCCCCTCCCCTGTCCCCTCTGTCCCGCCCTTTCCCCGCCCCCTCCACTGGCCCTCTCCCATCCACTGCCCCTCCACCGGGCCGGCCACGTACAGCCCCGCCATCCCCGCGCGGTGGCTGCCGCCCGCGCCACGTGTGCCCGCGCCACGCGGCGTGCAGGGAAGCGCGGTCACGCCTGGCCGGGCCACCATTTCCCGGTCGCCACGGCGTCGCGGACTCCCCAGCAGCGGCTCCCGAGCCCACCTGGTCCGAGGTGCCCCGCAGGCAGCCATGAGCGGGTGCACAGATCGCGGGGCGGTCGCAGCCCCGGCTCCGGCCCCAGGGTCGGTGCCTGCACCCTGCGCCTCGAAGGTGGAGCTGCGGCTCAGCTGCCGGCACCTGCTGGACAGAGACCCATTGACCAAGTCCGACCCCAGCGTGGTGCTGCTGCAGCAAGCGCAGAACCAGTGGGTGCAGGTAGGGCGGGCCGCGGGGGTCTGGCTGGCCCAGAACCCTGGAGCTGGGACACAGAGACCCAAGTGGGTGGCCTGAAGCTTGCAGGGTGCCGGGCAGAGGCATCTAGAGCTGGGGCTGAGCTCAGCATCCAGGTGGGGCTACCAGGTGTAGAGTGGGGGTGCCCAGGAGTCGGGGTGCATCTCAGTGTCCTGGGTTGGGGGTCTTGGGGTCAGAGTGAGGCACTCAGCTTGTATGCGTAAGAGGCACAGAAAGGAGTAGGGTGCAGGAGTGAGGGAGCCTTCCAAGGCTGGGCTGGTTGGGGTGCAGCTGCTGGGTAGCCAAGAAGGAGCACCTGGCTTGTCAGTCCCCATCTCTGAGGCAGAGGCACTTGGAGCTGGTGGCTGGGTGGAGCTGGGACTGTTGGATGGATTTTTAAAAAATATATATATATATATTTTACTTATAGATAGACTCAATTCCTGGTTTTATTTGTTTATTTTTATGTGGTGCCAGGGATCAAAACCAGTGCCTCATGCATGCTAGGCGAGTGCTCTCCCCCTGAGCGGCAACCCCAGCCCTGCTGGATGACTCTTGCTGGTTGAGGGGACTCTGGAGCTGGCTGACCAGGCCAGAGACCATGAAGGCAGAAGCTGAAGGCTTTGAGATTCTGGATGCCCCCAGCTTGCTGCCTCGCCCCTCCTTGTGCCTCAGGAGCAATCCCAGGTTGCCAGCTTGTGGCTTGGTCTGGGGACAACGGGAACCACAGGCCAGGTCTGGGCAGCTGCCTGCAGGAGAGCACCCTGTCCTGTCTCTCTGGACCTTGGCTTTGTGCTGTACAAAGTGCTTTCTCAGTCACCAGCTCGCAGGAACCCAGGGTGTTACCTCAAGACCTAGAGACCGGTTGCCTCCTTAGCTGGGAGGCCGTGAGCAGGGGCGACTGGCTGGGTGGAAGCCGCAGGTGCCATGACTTTCCTGGGCACTCGGGGGTCTCACTCCAGTGCCCTCCTGGCCCGTAGTGGCAGAGTGCAGGCTGTGAAGGGGTGACAGGGGGTGGAAGGTCCCAGGTGATGGCAGAGCAGAACCCACATGGTGGGGGATGGATGCATCATGGGCATGTGCCTCTGGAGACCATCTCTGCACACCCAAAATCTGCTGATGTGGCCCACCAGGCTCTCCAGGCCGAGAGATCCCACAGGTCATCCACCTGGAGGGTGAAGGGCTGCCTGGAGCATGTGTCCAAGCTGCGCCAGGCTCCTTGAGGACTGCCCTGTGCCCGGTTCCCAGTAGGACCTTCTGGGCCTCAAGAAACAATGGCTGGTGCAGATGTCCCCAGTGGTACCTTCTGGGCCTGAACAGCGGCTGGTGCAGATGTCCCTGGTTTGAGGACAGGAGTCTGGGATCTGGCGACACGTAGGAACCCGCTGAGGGGCTGGTCCTGAGGGGGCATGTTGAAGAAGGGAACTGAGCTCCGTGGGGGAGGCTGGTGAACCCAGGTCCCCTGAGGAGGGGGGACACCCACCCCCATCCCTTCCTGCTCAGTGGGAGCTCAAGTGTGGAAACTGACTCCATCCTTGGGCAGGACCCTTCTGGGTTTCCTCTCTGTAACAGGGTAGAGCAGAGGGAGGAGGACACGCCTTTCTCCAGGAGGGGAGGTGCCCAGGGTCCCTGCAGGTGGCCCCCAGGGGTGGCCTGGAGCCCTGCCATGCCTTGCAGGGGCCAGGTCCCCATGGACTGAGAACAGCCCTGAGGAGAGTAGAGGGCCACAGGGGCCCCTGAGTGCAGGACCCTGAGGGGCCTGGGGAGGCCCCTCCATGGGTCAGCTTGGGATATGGCTTGCAGGTGGGCAGAACTGAGGTGGTCCGCAGCAGCCTGCATCCCGTGTTCTCCAAGGTCTTCACTGTGGACTACTATTTTGAGGAGGTGCAGAGACTGCGCTTTGAGGTGTATGACACCCACGGGCCCAGTGGTCTGAGCTCTCAGGATGACTTCCTGGGGGGCATGGAGTGCACCTTGGGGCAGGTGAGCAGCACCTGGGGAGGGAGGGTGTGGGAGGGTCCTGGGGGCGAGGTGGAGGTCCCCTGGAGTGCACCCCCATGGCTCAGGTTCTGAGGGGCGCACTGCCACGGCTTCTCCCCTAACAAGATTTCTTGTTGGAGACAGGGTCTTGCTAAGTTGCCCAGGCTGACCCAGAACCAGAGACCCTCCTGCTTTGGCCTCCTGGGTTGCTGGGATGGCAGGAGTGTGCCACCAGGCCACTGGTCTTCCATATCAGTTTGTAGTGCAATTTTGAATGAGGTGGTCCATGGGTACATGCCACACTCAGGATATAGGAGCCATGCTGCCGATGCCCTCCTGCTCTGCACAGCTCTGTCTGGGTCCTCAGACATCCTCCCAGAGCCGTGTTTTCACAAGAGCAGATGAATACATTGATGTTTTTCTTTCTTTTCTTCTTCCTCTTTTCTTTTCTTTTTTGTGGTGCTGAGGATTGAACCCAAGACCTTGTGCATGCGAGGCAAGCACCCAACCAACTGAGCTATTTCCCTAGATTTTTTTCTTTCTAAAAAATCCACGGATTGCAGACACTTTCTCTTCTGACGTAGGAGCCCTTCCTCGTCATCATACAGAGGTCTCTTCTCTGTTTGCCCAGCATGTGCAAGGCCCTGGGTTTCCCCAACACTGGGAAAAAGAAGTTAAGAGACCCCGTCTTCCCGTCCAGGGTGTAGCTTAGAGGAGCACCTGTCTGGCAGGCACAAGGCCCTGGGTTCAGGAAGTGTCCCTGTTCCTCCCTGTGCAGGGTGGCTGCAGCGTGGTATCCACTGCTCGCAGCCCTTGCCCAGGCCCTCTCCTTCACCCTGTGCCACCTGTTCGAGTAACGAGCATCTTTCCTGCTGCCGCTCGGCTGTCTCTGGGCTGGGCTTTCCACAGGCCTCGTGACTTGAGGAACAGCTTACATGTGAGACGCGAGGCCGAGGATGGCAAGTTCCCAGATCGCAGGTCCCCATCCCTCGCAGGTCCCCCTTCCAGCCGGCCCCCTTCCAGCCGGTCCCCCTGGTTGTCTGTGCTTGGGCCTCAGGGACGTGAAGCACAGCATGTTCTTTTACCCCACATCATGTGCATCTGACTCATCCCCATGGCTGCCTGGGCTGGAGCCGGTTCTCGTTAGCTGCTTCTGCCGACCCTGTTGTGTGGCAGCGGGGCTGACGTATGGGGAGGACCCCACCCAGGGGCTGCAGAGTGGAGCTGCCCCACCTGCCCAGCCTGGCGCGCACACATGCACACAGGCCCCACCTGGACCCCTGCAGTGCAGGACACTCCTCTCAGTCCCAGGTGGGCAGCTCACACATGGACGCAGACCGGGCACGTGTGTGGGCACACGCTCGTGGACTTCCTGCTCTGTGGCCAGGCTTGCTGTCTGGCCAAGGGCAGGGTCAGCCCTCTTAGCTGGGAGGCCATGAGCAGGGACGCCTGGCTGGGTGGAAGCTGCAGGTGCCATCACTTTCCTGGGGACTCGGGGGTCCCACTCCAGTGCCCTCCTGGCCCGTGGTGGCAGAGTGCAGGCCCAACCCAGGGGGCTGCAGAGTGGAGCTGGTTCTCGTTAGCTGCTTCTGCCGACCTGTTGTGCGGCAGCGGGGCTGACATGGGGGAGGACCTGCCAGTTGCCCACATCCAGGGAGTGGCAGGCTTGGGCTCAGGACACCCCTGGAGAGAAGGGTGTGCCCCGGCAGTCCTGAGCCCCCCAGCAGCGGTTGTTGCCCTTCTCATCTACGGGCAGGATGGACCCAGAGGACCCACCCGCTCTCCCAGGGCCCTGCTTCCCCCTGGGCAGGTGGCCCCTGTCCTGTGAGCTTCCCTGTGTCGACTTCACCCACCTGCTGGGCCCAGCCCACGGGAGAGCTGCCAGCAGTGCGTGGTGGGTGACGCCCACCAGGGCTCGGCCTAGCTGAGCAGTCGCCCTTGCTGGACACGCACCTTTGTCAAAAGCCAGGGTGTGCCACCCTGGGGCTGGTGCCACCCTGACTTGCTGGAAGAGCTGGTGTCCAGGAGGGGCCCACAGCCATTAAAACTTCCTTGCCCCACGGGTCCTCACCTGCTCCTCACCTGCCCCGAGGGTCCTCACCTGGTCCTCACCTAGTCCTCACCTTCCCCATGGGTCCTCACCTGGTCCTCACCTGCCCTGTGTGTCCTTACCTGGTCCTCACCTGCCCTGTGGGTCTTCACCTGGTCTTCACCTAGTCCTCACCTTCCCCATGGGTCCTCACCTAGTCCTCACCTGCCCTGTGGGTCCTCACCTGGTCCCCACCTGCCCCGAGGGTCCTCACCTGGTCCCACCTAGTCCTCACCTGCCCTGTGGGTCCTCACCTGGTCCCCACCTGCCCTGGGGTCCTCACTTGGTCCCCACCTGCCCTGTGGGTCCTCACCTGGTCCCCACCTCCCCTTTGGGTCCTCACCTGGTCCTCACCTGGTCCTCACCTTCCCCATGGGTCCTCACCTGGTCCTCACCTGCCCTGTGGGTCCTCACCTGGTCCTCACCTGCCCTGTGGGTCCTCACCTGGTCCTCACCTGCCCCATGGGTCCTCATCTGGTCCCACCTAGTCCTCACCTGCCCCATGGGTCCTCACCTGGTCTTCACCTAGTCCTCACCTGCCCTGTGGGTCCTCACCTGGTCCCCACCTGCCCCGAGGGTCCTCACCTGGTCCTCACCTGGTCCCACCTAGTCCTCACCTGCCCTGTGGGTCCTCACCTGGTCCCCACCTGCCCTGGGGTCCTCACCTGGTCCTCACCTTCCCCATGGGTCCTCACCTGGTCCTCACCTGCCCTGTGTGTCCTTACCTGGTCCTCACCTGGTCCCACCTAGTCCTCACCTGCCCTGTGGGTCCTCACCTGGTCTTCACCTAGTCCTCACCTGCCCTGTGGGTCCTTACCTGGTCCTCACCTGCCCTGTGGGTCCTCACCTGGTCCTCACCTGCCCCATGGGTCCTCATCTGGTCCCACCTAGTCCTCACCTGCCCCATGGGTCCTCACCTGGTCCCCACCTGCCCTGTGGGTCCTCACCTGGTCCCCACCTGCCCTGTGGGTCCTTACCTGGTCCCCACCTGCCCTTTGGGTCCTCACCTGGTCCTCACCTGGTCCTCACCTTCCCCATGGGTCCTCACCTGGTCCTCACCTGCCCTGTGTGTCCTTACCTGGTCCTCACCTGGTCCCACCTAGTCCTTACCTGCCCTGTGGGTCCTCACCTGGTCTTCACCTAGTCCTCACCTGCCCTGTGGGTCCTTACCTGGTCCTCACCTGCTCTGTGGGTCCTCACCTGGTCCTCACCTTCCCCATGGGTCCTCACCTGGTCCTCACCTGCCCTGTGTGTCCTTACCTGGTCCTCACCTGGTCCCACCTAGTCCTCACCTGCCCTGTGGGTCCTCACCTGGTCTTCACCTAGTCCTCACCTGCCCTGTGGGTCCTTACCTGGTCCTCACCTGCTCTGTGGGTCCTCACCTGGTCCCCACCTGCCCTGTGGGTCCTCATCTGGTCCCACCTAGTCCTCACCTGCCCCATGGGTCCTCACCTGGTCCTCACCTGCCCTGTGTGTCCTTTCCTGGTTTCCTGGTCCTCACCTGGTCCTTACCTGCCCCATGGGTCCTCATCTGGTCCTCACCTGGTCCTCACCTGCCCTGCAGGTCCTCACTTCAGGTGTGTTGGCAGCCGTTTCCTGGCCCTGGCCTGAGGGCTGGAGGCGCTAGGTGTGGACCTGTTTCTGCTTCCTGTTTTCCTGTGCAGGAGCCCTGTGGTGGCCTGGCCTCTGAGCCTGGCTCCCCTCCTCACATGGCCAGTCCTGGAGGTGCCGGAGCAGGAGGTGGCATGCAGAGGTGTTGGTGCCCTGGGTCCTGAGAGCCCCAGAAGGCCCAGGCCAGGGAGCAGGCGGGAGAGGGGAGGAGCAGAAGGCCCAGGTCCCTGAGGCTCGGGGCTGTGCTCGGCCATCCCGTCCCTGCCTTTTCTGTCCAGATTGTGGCCCAGAAGAAGATGACCCGCCCGCTGCTGCTGAAGCTCGGCAGGACTGCCGGCAAGTCCTCCATCACTGTAAGACCCCCTGGGGCCTCCTCCCCCTGTGGCTCTGGGGCTGGGTGGGGCCAGGGGAGCAGGCCAGGTCTGGGGAGCCTAGACCTGCAGGAGGCCTGCAGCCCAGCGGGGCCTCTCCCCCAGGTGGTGGCCGAGGACATCTCTGGGAACAATGGTTATGTGGAGCTCTCCTTCCAGGCCAGGAAGTTGGACGACAAGGTGAGGTGGGCGCCCATGGTGCGTCCAGCTCCACGTCCTCCCCAGGGGCTCTGCACCAGCCATGGCCACTCCTTAGCAGAGACACTCATGACCCCACTTAATGATGGGGACCAGGCTGGAGGCCCCCAGGCCAGGCCTTGGAGGTGGAGGAACTGGGTTGGAGCCTGGCCTGCTGGCCTCAGCGGGTGGGAGGGCACCCTGGGCACTCCGAGTGGTCCCAGCGCCTCTCTGGAGATGTCAGAGCTGAGACTGAAGTGGGGAGGGTCTGGCAGGGGTGGGGACATGGGGTAGACACAGGAGCAGGAGAGGAGGCAGGGCCCGGATGGAGCCAGGGTCCCGTGGGCACGCTGGGGCACTGAGGAGGGCTCCAGGGGCCAGGTCCCTGTCACCCCAGAGCTGCTCACCCAGTGCCTGGGGAAGTGACTGAGCCCACTTCCTGGCCCCTCGCCATGAGCCCTCTGCTGCCCCAGGACCTCTTCAGCAAGTCCGACCCCTTCCTGGAGCTGTTCCGCATCAACAGGGACGGCAGCGAGCAGCTGGTCTACAGGACAGAGGTGAGGCTCTCGCCCACCCGGGCACTCCGGCCGGCGGGTCCCCCGGGCGCTTCCTGGCAGGCGTGAATGGCAGGAGGAGGACTGGCCACCCACTCCCCACGGCCCTGGCGGTGGACTCTGCTCCCAGCACCTGGACCCGCTCTGGGGAGCTGCAGGGTGGGCCCGGCGGACTCGGCAGAGTCCCGCGGGGGGTGGTTTGGGCTGTGATTAATTTTAGGGCTACCCCCCCTTCCTGCAGGGAGACGGTGGTTACAGCAGGGAGGGAGGGTTTCCTGTTGAGATAAATTGAGTAAAAAAAATCTATTTCAGGCAAAAAAAAGGGTCCAGTGGTCCAGTGAGTAGTGGAACCTCTGAGGGAGGTTCCCAGGAGGGGCACCCGGTCCTGGGCCCGTGGGGCCTTGGATGGAGGCAGGCCAGCCTCCTGGACCCAGGGTTCTGGGTGGGGAGCCCAGATTCCTGGGAGCCTCAGAGCCCCCTACTGCCCCAGGACCCCAGAGCCTCCTGGGTTCTGGCCCCTGGCTCTGCCCCCGCCAAGCCCTCGGGTCCCTAGGTGGTGAAGAACAACCTCAGCCCTGTGTGGGAGCCCTTCAAGGTGTCCCTCAGCTCTCTGTGCAGCTGCGAGGAGACCCGGCCTCTGAAGGTAGGGAAGGGGCAGGGACGGAGATGGGACGGGCCAAGATGGGCGGAGAAGAGCCAGCCCCCAAAACGTACTTGGGCTTGTTCCTGGGAAACCAGGGTCGGGAGAGGCTGTGGGGGTGGCTGGCTTTGGGGGAGGGGTCCCCGGGCCCCAGGGGGCAGGTGGGCTGATGGGCCTGTGCTCCCAGGGCCTGGTCTGGGACCACGACTCCCGCGGGAGGCACGACTTCATCGGAGAATTCTCCACCACCTTCGCTGAGATGCAGAGGGCCTTCTCGGAGGGCCGGGTGAGCCCGCGCTGGGGCCCCCGCTAGCGGCCTGGCCATCCTGGTGGTGGCTGGGAGCAGCAGCAGCTACTGTCACGACCCTGGGAAGACTAGTGCTGGTGGCAAGCCAGAGATGCCATGGTGCCCAGAGCCCGGGTGCGCTGGGGTGACAGTCGGAATGGCCCTGCCGGAGGCCCCCCAGGGCCAGGCCTGGCGGTGGGCGTGCAGGCGTGTGCCCCTGTGTCCACTCGGTGGAAGGGCACACCTGAAGCTGGGGTGGCAGGAACGCCTGCTGGTGTGGGCCCGGTGTCCCCACGGGAGGTCTGCAGGCTCCAGAGGTGGCCCTCTCCCCAGGTGGCAGGGCCATGCTGTGCTAACCCGGCTCCCCCTTGGGGTCCCGATCCATGCTGTGTGTTCCCCCTTCAGCAGATGGGTCCCCAGAGGGTGGCTGCTCCTGTCCTCCACACCTGGCTGGGCCCTGGTGGTCACTGCTGGGGACAGTCATGAGGACAGGTCACTGGCAGAGGCTGAAGCCTCTGCCAGCCCCAGGGCGAGGGTGATGGACATGGCCACCTGGCATCCTGCACACCCTGTGCCCAGGCCCAGTGGGACTGTGTCAACGCCAAGTACAAGCAGAGGAAGCGCAGCTACAGGAACTCCGGGGTGGTGGTCCTGGCTGGCCTGAAGGTAGGCGCGCCCTGCCTGGAGCTCTGTCCCGGGCGGTGGACCCTGGGGTGCCCTCCCAGGGGTCTCGCGTCCTCCCTGGAGGAGGGGCAGAGCCAGGGCAGAGGGAGGAGGAGAAGGCCGGGGTCCTCAGGGGAGGACAGGCTCCCAGGGCTGCCACATGGGCCTGGGGGGGCAGCCCTGGGGGGCCCTGCTGATGCCCCTGCCTGGAAGCTCCACAGGGTCCACTCCTTCCTGGACTACATCATGGGCGGCTGTCAGATCCACTGCACTGTGAGTCTGGCCAGGCTGCTACGCACCCAGAGCCCAGGCCACCTGGGCAGGACCCCAGTCGGCCCCCAGGGCCCCTGCAGCAGAGGGTGGGCACACAGAAACCAGTCCAGGGTCACCCTCAGAGGTGACCCGGTCAGGACTCGCCTGCTCCTAGGGGGACCACCTAGGAGAGTGAGCATTGGACTGTGGGACCACCATGCCCATGTGGCCCTGGGCAGGCAGTGGGTGGGCAGTGGGAGACAGCAAGCCCCGGGAGGCCCTGAGAGGGCCCCAGTGGGAGGCACAAGGGTGACCAGGGCACAAGGGTGACCGTGGAGGGAGGGGGGATGAGTGCCCCCCAGCGGGAGCTCAGCTCTGCTGGGGTCATGCTGGGGCCTCGGGGGAGCCTGGGCTCTGGGAGACCCCCCCCACCCGGTGCACCTGCCTGCAGAGGCTGGAGGACGGCATCGGGGGGCAGTAGCCCCAGCTTCCTCCTTGAACCAGTCCCCTACCCAGCCCTGGGCTGGGTCCCCTGCCTGCCTGGCGGAGGGCGGGCCAGTGCTGCCCACCTCCCTGGCCCTTGCAGGTAGCCATTGACTTCACGGCCTCCAACGGCGACCCCCGGAACAGCTGCTCCCTGCACCACCTCGACCCCCGCCAGCCCAACGAGTACCTGAGAGCGCTGGTGGCCGTGGGCGAGGTCTGCCAGGACTACGACAGGTGAGGCCGCCCCTGGGCGGCTACTAGCCGGGGGGCACCTCTGTGGCAGCCCACGGGGGGCATACCCTGCACCTGGACGCCAGCCTGACCCTCTGGCCGTCGGAATGGGGTGGTCAGGAGCTAGGCACAGAGGCCTGGCTGGTGCCTTTGGTGTCCCCAGGGGTTGGAACCACGGAGGTAGGGCTCACTCCAGGGCGCCCTGGGAGGGACCAAGCACAGGCCCAGAGGGCTGGACACCATGCCCACGCCACGGCTGCCTGCCAGGAGCCCTCCCTCTGGGTGGAGGATGGAGGGGTGTGTGGCCAGAGTGTGCCCTGGTCCTGTGGACCCCAGGGTCCTGTGGACGGACAGTGCCCTGTGTCAGAGCCCTGCAGGCTGGGGGCAGCAGCACCATCCTGGCCAGCTCCGCCCTCCTGCCTGTGCCCACGTGCCTCCGTGGCTCTCTAGTGGCCTGAGTGCCACCTCTAGGCCTGGGCCCACATCTGCTCCTGCGAGGAGCGAGGCCCTGGGTGACGGGCGCTGCCTTTCTTCCAGTGACAAGAGGTTTTCTGCTTTGGGGTTTGGAGCCAGAATCCCTCCCAAGTATGAGGTAGGAGACCAGGCTGGGGCCTGGACGCCACCACACCTGTCACCCGGGTCTCTTGCCACCTCACTCTGCTAGACAGAGGGCAGGGAGGTGGCTTCCTGCCAGAGAGGGTGACCTTTGACCTCCTAGGACGCAGGGTGGGGGCTGGAGGTGAGCCCCTGCTTCCCATCAGAAAGAGGCGGGAGGCAGTCCCCTGGCTGGAGCAGAAACCAAGGGGGTTGACCAACGGGAAGCTTCAGGATGTGGTCGAGGTCCTGGGAGGCCAGCAGCCACTGGCCCCTCTTGCCCACCCAGGTGTCCCATGACTTTGCCATCAATTTCAATCCCGAGGACGATGAGTGTGAAGGTAGGAGCTGGCAGTGGGCCTGGGGCGGGTGGGGTGGGCCCGGCTCACCTGCTGTCCCCACAGGCATCCAGGGTGTGGTGGAGGCCTACCAGAACTGCCTGCCCCAGGTCCAGCTCTACGGCCCCACCAACGTGGCGCCCATCATCTCCAAGGTGGCCCGCATGGCGGCGGTTGAGGAGCGCACTGGCGAGGCCTCTGTAGGTGCCCGGGTGTGGGCTGGGGTGCCAGGAGGAGGGTTGGCGCTGCATGTGGAGGGGGCCGTGTGTGGACTCCGGCCCTGGGAGGCAGCCTGCAGACATCTGGGACAGGCAGCACCAGTGCCAAGACCCTGGGGCAGGACGGAGGGCTGGGTGGACAGGTGCCTCATGGTCAGTTTTTATCGTCCTGCAATCACACACAGGCGGTCAGGGATGCTAGGGTTTCCCGGTACATATGACATTGTCCTGTGACTTCATTCTGCACTTTGTGTGCTGCTGGGGACGCTGCCTCTTGCCTGTTGCTTTCCTTCACCTTTGCTCACCTTTGAAAAGATGTCAGCTTTACAGGAGTGACGTGCCACCGCAGCCATCCCTGTCTGCACGTTGGCCCGTCTGCCCGCCCCCCACCCTCGTGCTTTTGTTAGTTTTGTTTTTTCAAGTTACATTGAGACCATTCTAAAGTATACAGTGTGCAGGCCTCAGGACAGTGGGGGTCCAGCAGGGGCCAGGAGAGGCTCTCCTCTCGGGCTCCAGAGGGAAACTCAGTAGTTTGTTTGCATATTTTCATGTTTTAGTTTTTGCACCAGCATCAGAGACTGCAGGGTGCACGGTGTGGTTCTGTGCTCACACCCAGCCACACACGCCCACCTCCTCTCTTTTATTATGGAACCTGTGATCCTCCTGCCTCGGCCTCCCAGGTAGCTGGGATCACAGGCGTGGCCACTGCACCAGGTGCACGGTGCGTTTAACCTCAGTGCCACACACACTACGCAGTGGGCACTGCCACGTTCCCACGTGCAGCGTGATGTGGTTGGTCTCCTCCCCTCAGACTTTGCCGACTGACAGCCCTGTCTGTTGGCCGTGGCCTCTGGCTAAGGGGTCGGGTGATGCTGTGAAGCAGTGCTAGACACACATTCCACCTGTGGGCCTCTCATGGCCTCTACAGAGACTCGGCCCCAGCCCAACCGGTGGTGTCCCTGGCTTAGACACCAGCCCGCGTGTGTGGCCTCACTCTTGTTCCCAAGTCATGACACTTCCCACCAAGAAATGGGTGGCCACGAGATGTCACGAGATGAGTCTTTAATTCTCCTTTCCTGTGTGAGACAGCAGGGGTGACGGTGCCAGGGGTGCCCAAAGTTGGCAGAGGGAGCGCTTGAGACCAGGCGGGCGCTGACCTGGTCTGGGTGGGACCAGGTGGGCTCTGAGCAGGGCTGTTGTACTGGAGGCCAGGAGCAGGCTGGTGTGGCTCTGAGGCACTCTGGCTCTAGAGGGGGTGGCCGGAGATGGCTGCAGAAAGGGAAGTCCCTGCTTCCTCTGAGGCTGGTCGGGCCTGTGGCCTGTCCATCCTTTGTTCCCTGGATAGTACCACTGCTGGGTGTCCACTGTGCTGGAGGCAGGGGTGTGAGGGAGACGGCCCAGCCTCAGGGCTCGGGCTCTGGGAACCCCTTCTCTTTAGTGAGACTGTGGGGTGGCCCTGGCTCTCACTGGAGAGTGGGCTTCTCTGCAAAGGGTCCCGCTGCCTCCCGCAGCCGGGGCTGCAGTGGACCCTGCTCACGCTGGCCCCTCCTCCTCTGGATCACAGCCTGGCCGACGTGTCAGGTGGACTTTGCAGTGCCCGTCCAGAGCCACAGGTGGGTTGGTGACAGGGAGCCCGGTGGAGCTGGAGTAGGGTAACTGCAGAGACCCCTGAGTGTGCCGTCGTGGTGAGCGGTGCTGCTGCAACAAACGCACAGCTGAGCCAAGCTCTGGCCAATCCAGGTGGGGGCACAGCTGGCCGTGGGCCAGGGCCCTGGGTGCCGCCCCACACCTTTCCTGTGTCCGCAGCAATACTACATCCTGCTGATCCTGACGGACGGCGTGGTGACCGACATGGCGGACACGCGGGAGGCCATCGTGCGCGCCTCGCACCTGCCCATGTCCATCATCATCGTGGGTGTGGGCAACGCGGACTTCACCGACATGCAGACTCTGGACGGGGAGGACGGCGTCCTACGCTCCCCCCGGGGCGAGCCGGCGCTCCGGGACATCGTGCAGTTCCTGCCCTTCCGGGAGCTCAAGAGCGTGAGCGCAGGGCCCCGGGCAGGCCACCGGAGCCTGGCCAGCGAGGACCTGGCGCGCCCCAGCTGGGGCCCGGGAGGGAGCCTAAGGCTTGGCTGCAGGAACTCGGTTGTATAGGAGCAGAGGGAGCAGCTTCCCCCTGCCCTGCACCTCCTGGGACACTAGGGCTCCCCACACCCGGGCATTCCTCAGGAAGCGCGGGTGGTGCCTGCCCAGCAGCCTCTCCACCTCCTGCCCCAGCCCCTGAACTTCCTGGGACACAGAGGGCTCTCCACACCCACGCACTCCTCGGGGAGCGTGGGCAGCACCTGCCCAGCAGCCCCTCTACCTCCTGCCCCAGCCCCTGGGGGAGGCGGGTGCACGTGGCCCTCGGAGCTCCGGGGCTGTGGACTCATCCTCTGGATTTTCAGTCTGTGTCCTTAGGAGAAGCTCAGCAGGCACCAGGCCTAGGTCAGCTCCCTGCTGGTCCCTGAGACCACGTTGAGAGTTGGGGTTGTGACCAGGTGGGGGACAAGGATCTCAAAGGGCTCAAGTGCACTGCCTTCCCCACCCTAGGCCTCCCCCGCGGCGTTGGCCAAGTGTGTGCTGGCCGAGGTCCCCAAGCAGATGGTGGAGTACTACAGCCACAAGGAGCTGCCTCCACGTGGCTTCTGCAGCCTCCCTGGAGAGGCCAGCCCCCGCTCGTCTCCTGAGGACTCCAGGCACGGGGACTGTGACCAGGGTGCCCCCGCGGCCTCTGTTTCCAGCTCCGTTGGGGGTCCTTAAGCCCCTGAGGCCCCCAGAAGCCTCCTGCTCCAGCCCAGGCTTGTCCCCTCCTGGCGTCCTGTTGGCCTGGGAGGGCGGGAGATGAAGGAGTCCAGGCCCTCTGGGGGGCACCCGAAGCAGCAGCCCCCAGGCCTATCCCTGCTGGAGCCAGGGGTGGCTGAGGGTAGGACAGGCCTGGCAGGCCCTCCACGCCGGGGCTGTCCTGAGGCCCCACACCCTCCCGGGCAGACCCCTCTCTGCCCTGGCTGGACCCCTCCGCCTGCCCCTGCTGCCATCCTGAGCGTCCTGTCCACATCCCAGGGCCCTGGGGGTCTGAGGGAGCGTCGGGTCTAATAAAGCCTCACCTGGCCCAGGAGTGGACTTGTGCCTCTGTGACCTGCGAGGACGGCTGAGCTGTCCTTGTCACAAATTCAAAGAATGGAATCCAGGGGCAGGAGTGTCAGAAAGAAACAGATTTGTGGAGTAGTAGGAAGACCGCAGGCGGAGCTCCTTCGGGGGAGGGCCCAGGAGAGGGGCCTGCACCTGCTGCCTGGGCTTGCGTGAATCTGCAGGGTTAAGGACAGCAGCCCAGCTTGTCCCCTGGTGGGACGCCCAGCCTCCCGAGCCTCCTCGCAGCCGAGGCCGGGCGACCTTGCGCCTCCAGGGCTCTGTCTATAGCATGGAGTGAGGTTGAGTGGGCTCTCGCTCTCTGGGCTCCAGTGCCCAGCTGTCCCCAGGTGGTGGTGAGGTCGGATCCACAGAGCCTCCCATCGGCGCTGCTCTGCCCACTCTAGCAAATTGGGAGAACAGTGGCCCCTGAGCCTCACGTGGCTCAAGGTTGGGGGTGGGGGCTGATGGCACGGGAGGAAGTGCCTTTGGGGCTGGTGGTGTCGAGAGGCTGTTAAGGAACCGTCCGTGTGGCTAGGACAGCTGGCGTCACGGGACGTCCTGGTCCTCTCCTCCTCTTCTCTGAGACCCTCTCCTGGCTGCCTGTGGCTACCTGGAAACCTCACTCCAAGGAGGATCTGGCCCTGGGAGAGGCAGACCTGGCCCGGGCTCCTCCTGGCCCAGGGCACCAGCCAGGGCACCAGCCACCACAGCAGGAGGCCGTGGCCAGGGTCGCTCCTGCCCCCGGTGACTGCAGCCTGAGCAGTGCTTCCCGCCCAGGACCAGAGCGGTCAGCGGGTTCCAACTGAGCTCCCTCTGAATCACCTCGTCTGAGAAAACCCTGAATCCACCCCGTCCACCCCTCCCTCACCCGTCCACCCCATCCACCCCACCCCCACCCCACCCCCTCCGTCCCCCTCCCTCCCTCTGTGCTGAGTCCTGATTCATCTCCTGCGGCAGGGATAATGGGCATCACCATGGTAACCTGGCTACAATTCAGACGGCTGAAGTGGGTCTGTGTGTGCAGGGGGAACATGGGGGCAGACGGGACAACGAGGAAGTGCACCCTTTGTCCACTTCTCAGGCCAGAGGTTCTCAACCAGGGGTAGGTCGAGGGTCCAGAGCCTGAGAGCAGGTGTCAGCCCAGCCCTCAGCTTGTCCCCATGGGTTCAGTGGCGGGAAGCACTGGGCCTTCCTGGCCTCCACTCAGGTGCTGCTGGGCCCTTAGTGAGTTGGGGTCCCAGCAGGCAGCGACTGCCCAGGGTGGGTACTAAGGTGGGCAGAGCCCGCGACCCAGGCGGCTGAGGCAGTAGGACCCCTCCTCCAGGAAGCCCGGGCCGCTCAGCAAGAACCTGTCTCCTAATTTATAAAATAAAAAAAATCCCTCAAAGGACCAGGCTTTCGCTTGGTGGTGGTCCGTGTGCCTCACAGGCGATGTGGGCTTCAATCCCCCACAGCGCCGGGGGAAAACGCCATGCAGTGCCCTACCTGAGGTCCCACAGCGAGGTAGGGGCAGACACAGCCCCGGCTCTGTGAGTCCTGGTTCCACACCTGCACTGTGTCAGGGACGTGCCCTGGCTGGGTCTGTGGTAGGGACAGACGAGGCCGGCACCAAAGACGGCAGGAAACAGTTTTATTTGGCTGCAGCCAGGTTCAGAGGGCACAGCTTTTGCTGGGATCAATCAACCCCTGAACCCCGAGTTCAGGGAGTTAGAGTTTCACACCCCGCGGGTCAGGGGAGGGGCTCAGTTCATCTGCAGAAGTTCACACAAAGCAGCTTTTTCTCTCCCTGTTCTGGGCAAGTTAACCCTCAAGGACAGCGACTGAGAAGGGGGAGCTGCTTCTCCCCTTCCCTCCCCGGCCAGCTCTTACCACGGAGCCCAGTACCTTCTCTTATCTTAGAGACGTAGACACCTCTGTGAAGCCCAGCTCCAGGCCAGAGGCCTGGTTAAAGGACCTGTCTTTTTATTATCACATTTTGCATTTGCAAACACACTTTAAAAACTACTGTACTGGATAGATGTTTGTGAAAAACTAGTAAAGGGGCGTCCAGCACCTGGAGTGCCGATCTCTTCCAGGCCAGTGGCCAAGTTATAGAGCAACAGGAAAACAGGAAATTCACCTGCCTTGAACTCTGTTGTAGAGACTCTTTTGCTGAGAGTCCTAAAATCAATCCTGGTAAAGATTTCTGGAGAAGCTGAGTTAAGACTTTGGTGGAGGAGGGGGCCACAACAGGTCCAGAGGCGCTCCCAGGCTGGACGGCCCGTCAGAAAGCCTCCGCTGGGCAGGAGCCTGCAGTGGAACCCCTGTCCCCAGTTGCCAGGTGGAGCTCCCAACCACCTGGAGCCTGGCTGTGGCTCAGGGTGTGGCTCCGGGGTGTTCCAGGGAAGCAGAGCTGGAAAGGGTGGAGGGCCCAGGACCCCCCAGAAGCCCCAGGACTCCCTTCCAGCATGCTGGGGAGCCCTCTTCTTGGGGCCTGGGCCTGGCACTGGGAAGAGTCTGGAGGTGCCTGGCAGCTGGGCGGGACACCTGGCTGAGCCCCCCACACCTGCTTCCCTGGGAAAGCTCCAAGGGAGTCCAAGTCCTGGTCCCAGGCGCCAGGGCCAGGGTACTTGGGCAGCCCTGCCTCTGTCAGACCTGGATGGACGTGGGCTCTACAGTGACTCCCAAGGCTCCATGGTAAGGACAGGGGGCTGCTGCCTCCTGTCTGGAGACACTGGCCCTGGGTCGCGCTGCGTAGGAGGAGGCCCTGGCAGTCCAGTGCCAGCGCACCTGGAGTGAGGCCGGCTGGCCAGTCCCTGGCCTCCAGTGGCTCCTGCATCCCGGCAGAGCCTGTGGTAGAGACGGAGCCAGCTGACACCACACCCCGAGAGATCCTAAGCCAGAGCCACACGGCCATCTCTCTGGTCCCCACCCTGCAGACCTGGCTGGGTAGGCCGGCCACCACGTTCCCAGCCCGGGACACAACCCAGGAGGCTGGAGCAGCCCAGGAGTCTGCTTGCACGGGTGCCTGAGTTGGTGCCCACACCAGGGTGTGGCCACTGTTTCCTCAAAGTACAGCCAGCCAGAGGAGCCCCATCTTTTTATTTTAGACCTGCCTCCCACCCCGCCAGCCGCACTGGGCCTCTGAGGCTGGGAACACAGGGTCAGTCCCCCACTGCAGGCCCCTCGCCGGCTGTTCTTTCTCCTGCTGCCAGAGGAAGTGCAGGCAGGAGACGGTGACTAAGTGCTGGTAATTGGTGAGGGGGCCGCGCAGGGCTGTCAGACACAGCGACAGCGGCCCTGGCACAGACGGCGGTGGACCTTCCCTCCCCACCCACCCCCGCCCGTCCCTGAGCTGATGCTCTGCCCCAGGTGCGGGCACCCAGGACCATGGCTGCCCAGGCACTGGCCCCTCCCTTGGTCCTCCCCAGTGGAGAGCAGACAGCCGCCCCACCCCACCCCTCCTTTCTGGCACTGGCCGAGCTTGGCTGGACACCACTTGGTTGGAGTCACACGGACCCTGGTGGCAGCTCGTGGTGAGTGCGTCCCACAGAAAAGGGGACGGAGCTCAGAGAGAGTTGGTGCCCACCCTGGGCCCAGGGTCACGGGCTGTGTGTGCACGCCCGCCTGGGGGGAGGGGTTGGAGGAGGCCCTGGTCCTCCAGGGTCTCGCTGAACCCTCTCTGCAAACCCCAGGTCACACTTGGGTCCAGCCACTGTGTGGGGCCTCACCCTCTCACAGGCAGTTGGCACCCAGGACTCCAGCGACATGCAGGGCCTGGTGGCCCGTCCTCACTGGGACAGGCACATCATTGCCCCCAGGGTCCAAGGATCCCTGGGGCTGGGGACCCAGTTCAGGAGGCTATTCCCCTCGTGGCCAGGGGAGAGCTGGGGCTTTGGGTCAGGTGCAGGGTCCTGGTCCTGGGGCAGCCACCAACCCTGCGATTTCCCATTTGTGGCATGGAGAGCCTCTGCAGGGGGAAGGCATCCGGGAGGTGCGCTCCCCTTGGCAGACAGTGGCCACGCTGGGGTGAGCCAGTGTGTGCAGCTCTGGTGTAGACGGCTGGCTGGGGTCGGGTGTGTGTTTCTGTTAGGACGAGGTCCTGGGGGCCACCGTCCCCACCTGTGGCCCCACGTGGCTGCCTGACGCTGCTCAGGCTCCTGGACCAGCAGAGGAGACTTGGACCTCCCGTGCCCTGTGGTGCAGGCCACCACACTCCACGCAGTTTGGCCACCTGGGCCCTGCAGCACCTCTTCCTGCCACATTCAGGCCTCCCGTGAGAATGTCCCTGGCCCTGGCCCTCGGGAAGGGAGACCACACCGGGTCCCTCCAGAGCCTCTCTCTCAGCCGTGCCCCAGCCCAACCCAGGACGCCTCGTGCTGACCACCCAGCACTGCCAACCCTCCTGGGCCCAGCTTCTGGCCTCCTGCAGGAAGTGGGAACCCGCTCCAGTGGGGCTGACAGCACCGCCCGGCAAGTCGGTGGCCAGTGCCTGAGACCCGCAGCAGGACCAGCAAGGGTGCCACGCGCCAGCTCCGAGGATGAACTCCAGGCGAGGGCAAGGGAGGGGCGGTTCCGTCCGGGTTTGGTCAGGAGAGGTGGAAACACGCTGGCTTCCATCCAGCTGACTCCCTGGGATCCCGTCTTCAGCCTGTGACAGTCACCTCTGAGCAAGGGTCTTCTCTGTGGGCTCCTGCCCTGGGACCTGCCTCCCACCGACTCCTCTCACACTGGACATGGGGCCCTGCTCCCGTGGCCCTCAGCTGGACAGGGACCTGTGTTGTCGTGGCACCCCCTCCTCCACAGAGAATCCTAACTAAGCGTCTCTAGAAACCTTCGCCATGATCCATCTTCAGACCATCAGCAAGAGAACCTCTGCCCAGGAGCTCAGGGTAGTTGAGCCTCCGTTTCCTGTCGCTCTGTCGGACAATAATCAAGTCTGATCACGGGCCTGAGAGATCCGCACTCCAGTGCTGAACACCCTTTTGCTAGTTTTTCATCACCATTATGGACTCTCTAGTGTAGTCAATTTATAAAATAACAGTTTGTACAGGTTTTCAGGGGAAGTGTGTCTGCAGACGCAGAGTGTGATAAGAAAATCAGATTCCTTTCGGGAGGACTCTGGTCTGGGCTCCACAGAGGTGTTTACATTTCAAAGAGAAGAGGTTACCCACTGGGCTCCGTGGTAACAGCTGGCGGGAGGGGAGAAAGGGGAGAAGCAGCTCTCCCCTTCTCAGTCGCGGTCCTCGAAGGGTTAACTTGCCCAGAACAGTGGAAGAAAAAGCTGCTTTTGTGTGAACTTCTGCAGACTGTGAACTTCTGAGCCCCTCCCCTGACACGCTGTAAAACTCTGAAACTCCCTGAACTTGGGGTTCGGGGGGATTGATTGGTGACAGTGAAAGCTGTGCCCTCTGAACCTGGCTGCAGCCCAATAAACCTGCTTCCTGTTTCCTATCCGGTGTCCTGTCTCCTACTACAGCGTCTGAATTCCTGCCCTGGAAAACTGGGAGAAAAGCAGGGTTCGTTAAGCCCTGGGCCTGCACTTCCTCGCTAAGTTGCTGTGGCTGGCTTTGAACTTGCCACCTCCGACCTCAGTCTCGCTGGCTGCTGGGATTACAGGTGTTCGCCCCTGCACTGGGCTGAACAGAGGCTTTGGGGACATATGCCAGGGCGCCTGGCCCCACCAAGGGTCTAACAGGCACAGAGGCCATCCTGGGCCAGAGATACTAAGCTAAGGCAGCCCCAGGGACTCAGACCTCCCACAGACCTCCCCTCGGGTGGCAGGTACCCCGCCCAGATCCACTTCCCTGCAGAGCCCTCACCCACACGTGATTTCCCAGAGATGCTGCAGCCATGTAACAGGGGCGGGGGGGCTTCACTTCATCCCAAAGTTTTCCCAGAGCCGCTGACCCTTTGGGATCCCTGGGCGGCTGGGGCAGGTCTAGGCCGGGCGGCGGGGGCTGCGGTGCCCGGCTGCATCTCATGCCCTCGTGAGTTCTTGTCAAAGCCTGCTTTCCTGGGGCTGGGGATACAGCTCCGCTGGGAGAGTGCTGTCTGGCAGGCACAGGGCCCTGGGTTCAATCCCCAGTTTCCCTTGAGTCCCTCCTTGGCAGGGCAGCTGGACTCGGGTTGGATTCTGTGGCAGGGAGGTTCCTGCCGACGACGCTTCCCTACGTGGAGGGCACCGACCCAGAGAAGACGAGGAAGTGGGGCTTGGGGCCCTAGGACACATGAGACGGAGAAGAGTGGTCCCTCCAGGGGAAGGGGACCAGCTGGATGCAGCCACTGGGCTGAGGGGACGGTGGCCAACAGAGGAGGACGGCAGAGCTGGGCCCTACCCTGCCACTCCAGGCTGGGGTCTGGCCTGGCTTCACGGTTCTCGGCTCTGACCCTCAAGCCTTCAGTAGCACGAGCCTCAGGCTTGCGTGGCCTGAGGAGACGGGGAAGACGGGCCCACCGGCTGGGAACAAAGAGGATGGATTCAGCATGAGTCCCGATGGCCAGAAGTTGGAGACAACACAAATGTCCAACGGCGAAATGATTTCTTTAAAACATATTTACAGGACTGGGGTTGTGGCTCCCTGCCAGAGAGCTTGCCTAGCATGCGTGAGGCACTGGGTTCGATCCCCGGCACCACATAAAAAATAAAAACAAATAAAATAAAGGTCTGGTGTTCATCTACAACTAAAAAATATTTAAAATGTCTCTTTTAAAAAAATAAGGTATCGTGTCCATCAACTACTAAAAAAAGGACAAATCTAAAAATAAATAAATAAAATGTATTTACATCCCAGAATATCAAGCAACCGTGAGAAGACATGCACACTGCAATATCAAGTGAAAGTTCAGGACACAGAATGTTGGATGTGCAATGTGAGCTCCATTTTGTAAGTATAGAAAAAAAATGGGTGGGTGGAGACCCGGGCGGATGACGGTGGGTGGAGACGTGAATGGGTGGGTGGAGGGTAGGTGGACGCGGAAGGTGAACGTGGATGGAGGATGGGTGGCCGGACGAGGATGGATGGGTGAAGGGTGATAGAGAAGTCGATGGCAGCAGGCAGGTGAGTGGGCAGAGATCAATCTAAGTGCATACGTAGGTTCCTACTCATCTTAAGATCCAAGAAAACCCAAGACCCAGTCAGCTGATGACCGTGACAAGGGCCACGGCAGAGCCATGAAGGGGCCCCAAAGTTCCCAGAGCGACAGGCCAT